>NC_092749.1:14388202-14738202 GCF_047496795.1 Chiloscyllium punctatum | reverse complement strand
CTGCACCGTGTACCACTTTGAAGGACATGGCCAGGTGCTGCAGTCGGCTTTCTTGCGGAGTGGTGTCCGGCGTTTCTTCTGCACCTTTCTCCTCCTGTTTCTCCCCATTCTCTGCTTCATCCACCAGGGACTCTGGTTTTTCTTCCTTAATGCGGATATCCATAATCCTCTTGTAGAGCTCAGTCCTTTCTTCCTGCAGAGCTCTGCAAAGGTTTTCCAGTCTCTGGATCTTCATTTGGAAGCACTCGTATTCCTTGGATCGCACTTCTCTCTGTAACAGAGGACCGCAAGGTAATATTAATACTGTGCTAAAGAGGCCTTTCAGCCCTCAGTGCTCGTGCCATCACTTGGAAAGACCTATCTGGTTAATCTTAACTCTGCCTTGTTTCTGTGGTTTTGTAAATTGTTGCTTTTCAAGCATTCATCCAATTTCTTTTTACAAATTATATTGGAATTGCTTCCACCACCTTTTCAGGCAATATAACACCATAAGATGGAGGAGTGGAAGTAAGGCCATTCAGCCCATCAAGTCCACTCTGCCATTTAATCATGGCTGATGGGTGTTTCAATTCCACTTACCTGCATTCTCCCCTTAGGCCTTAATTCCTGACGAGATCAATTTCTGCCTTGAAGATGTTAAAGTCCCGGTCTCCACTGCGCTCCGTGGCAATGAATTCCACAGGCCCACCATTCTCTGTCTGATGAAATCTTTCCTCCTTTCCATTCTAAATTGACCCACTCTAATTTTAAGGCAGTGCCCACGGGTCCTTGTCTCCCCACCTCATGGAAACAAGTTCCCAGTGTCCACCCTTTCTAAGCCATGCATTATCTTGTAAGTTTCTATTAGATCTCCCCTCGACCTTCTAATATCAGCTTTATTCAAGCCATCAAAGCAACTGTTTGCCGAGGGGTCAGGGATGCTGTAGGTTCGGGGAGGTAATGCCCCAATGGTCTCACTGCTGGATCATTAATCCAGAGACCCAGGTAATGTTCTGGGGACCCAGGTTTGAATCCCGCCATGGCAAATGATGGAATGTGAATTCACTAAAAAAAATCTGGAACTAAGAGTCTAATAATAACCATAAATCCATTGTTAATTGTCAGATAAACCCATCTGGTTCACTAATCTCCTTAGGGAAGGAAACTGTCATACTTATTTGGTCTGGCCTACGTGTGACTCCAGATCCACAGCAATGTGGTTGACTCTCACATCATTAGAGATGTAACAGCACGGAAACAAACCCTTCAATCCACTTTGTTGGTGCCGACTGGATATTGTACATTAATCTAATCCCATTTGCCAGCATTTGGCCCATATCCATCCAAACTCTTCCTATTAATATACCCATCCAGATGCCTTTTAAATGTTGTAATTGTGCTAGCCACCACCACTTCCTCTGGTAACTCATTCCACACACACACCAGCCTATGAATGAAAATGTTGCCCCTTACGTTGCGTTTAAATTTTCCCCTGTCGTCTTAAACATATGCCCTCCCCTTTGGACTCCCCTATCCTGGAGAAAAGATCTTGTCTATTCACCCTATGCACGCCCCTCATGATTTTATAAACCTCTGTAAGGTGACCTCTTAGCATCACTGCACTCTGGGACGGGCAATTAGGGACGGGCAATAAATGCTGACCCAGTCAGCAACACCCACAGCCCACGAATGAATAAAAAAAACTGACTCAAGCTCAGATTGAGATAAGTAAGGGGATGGAGCCGAGAGACCTCAGTTGTTCTGTCGGCCCTGTGACACTCACCACTCAGGGCAATCGATCAGTGTATGCGTTACCAGGCCACATTAGATTAGATTAGACTTTTTTTAGATTAGATTAGATTCCCTATAGTATGGAAACAGGCCCTTTGGCCCAACAAGTTCACACCGTCCCTCTGAAGAGTAGCCCATCCAGACCAATTCCCCTACATTTACCCCAGACTAATGCACCTAACCTATACATCCCTGAACACTATGGGCAATTTAGCATGGTCAATTCACCTGATCTGCACATGTTTGGATTGTGGGAGGAAACCGGAGCACCAGAGGAAACCCATGCAGACACGGGGAGAATGTGCGAACTCCACACAGACAGTCGTCCAAGGTGGGAATCGAACCCTGGTCCCTGGCACTTTGAGGCAGTCCTCTGCTTCAGGAATAAAGTGATGCCCTAGTTGTTTCCTTCATCAGATTTTTAATTTCATTTCTTTGCAACAAATCTTCCCACGCACTGTAAGCAGCTGCACTGGGGTTCAGTGGGTAGCACTCTGAGTCAATGGGTAGCATTCTGAGTCAGAAACTGATGAGTCTTAGTCCCACATCAGAGACGTGAGTTAGTTAGCTTTCAGTGCAGGTATCGTGGGAGGGCTGCACTGTTGGAGGTGCTGCTTTTCAGATGAAGCATTTGTTGGCCTCTCACACTAGAAATCCCACAGCCCTATTTTGAAGAAGACTGGTGGCAGGGGTGGGGTAGAGCGGGGAATTCCCAACTGTGTCCTCGGTCAATATTTGTCCCCCAGACTACAATACCATTAAAGCACCACAACGAATTGAGTCATTGCTGAACTTGTTGGGTTTTTATACCAGGCCAGAAAGCTTTATAGTTAGATATTTTCTAATCAACCTTTTCAGAATTAAGACTGAGGGGAATTTAGAGTCATAGAGTCATAGAGATGTACAGCACAGAAACAGACCCTTCGGTCCAACTCGTCCATGCCGACCAGATATCCCAACCCAATCTAGTCCCACCTGCCAGCACCCAGCCCATATCTCTCCAAACCCTTCCTATTCACATACCCATCCAAATGCTTTCTAAATGTTGCAATTGTACAAGCCTCCACCACTTCCTCTGGCAGCTCATTCCATACATCCCTCTGCATGAAAAAGTTGCTTCTTAGGTCTCTTTTATATCGTTCCCCTCTCACCCTAAACCTATGCCCTCTAGTTCTAGACTCACCCACCCCAGGGAAAAGACTTTGTCTATTTATCCTATCCATGCCCGTCATGATTTTGTAGACCACGTGATTGAGGTGTATAAGATTATGAGGGGTATGGATAGGGCGAATCGAGAGAGCAGCTATTCCCCTGAGGGGACAATCACGAGGGGGCATAATTTTAGGATCAGGTTTAGGAGATTCAGGGGGATTTGGGAAAAGAACTTTTTCACTCAGTGGGTGATGAGAATTTGGCATGCACTGCCTGGGAAGATAGTGGAGGCTCACAAACTTTAAAAAAAAAATTGAACAATACATAACAATCAAGGACGGGGACAAATGTAAGAAATTTGGTTAGCACATCTTTAGTGGTAATTATTTTCTGCACTGTATGTATCTATGAATCTAAACCTCTGGAGGAGGTTAAACTTGAACTCGGGCCTCTGAGGTAGGGACACTGTCACCATAAGAGTACTTCTGCTTCATCATTATTTTTAATAACTTCATTCGTGGATATGGATGTCAGCGGCTGGACCCAACACTTACTGCCCATCCCTAATTGCCCCTAAACTAAGTGGGCCCTTTCAGAGGGCAGTTAAGAGACAACCTCATTGCTCTGGAGTCTGGAGTCACCTATAGGTTGCAGACACATAAGAATTTCTCTAAAGAAACCATACAGGTTATTTTGTTTTTTAATATCGCCAGATGGGTTTTCAAATGACAATCGATGATTGTTGCCATGGTCACCGTCATGGAGACTACACTTACAATCCAGGATCATGAACTGAATTTCAATTCCACTGGCTGTTATGGCAGAATTTTAACTTACGTCCTTAAAACATTGGCCTGGGCCTCTCCATGGCTGGTCCAGGGGCAATTACCACCTTCTCCAGGATTGGAGGTTGCATGGGACTCAGGGTTAGTGAGCGGATAAACCTGTGGAATGTTCTAGCCCTGAAACCTTAGTGGTCTTCAGGTCTTCTGCATCATTACTCTGGCACCCCTCTCCCATGCCCATCCCCAACCTGGTACCCATCTTTCCTATCTCAAGGGAAAATGATGGAATCCCTGTGCCAGCCACCAAGATTTGAATTGGCTGCTCTCTCATCAATGAGACAAAGGTGTGCTGAGATGAAACCTCAGAGATGGGTGTTTGCTTCCAATGGCGGGATCAATCCTCACCTCATCAATCATGTCCAGGAGAGCCTTGTTGCAGGATTCCCACTTGGTTTTCCACATTATCGTCTCCTTTTCGAGTTTCTTCATCCTCTTCGTCATCTGTAAGTGTAGCACAAAGGAGGTTACAACAGGGGAAACATGTCCCATTTCAGCTCAGCTCACCCACAATGTCTTTCTGCTCCCCTCAATGTGCAACACCTTGTGGATTTAATATGCCCATTTCTGAGATCTGAGCACATACACAAGGCTGCTACTTTCGTGGATGCTAATCTGAGGCTGTTTAAAATGGTATAAATGATCCCATGGTGCTACTTAAAGGGCAGGTATTGCATTGTGCATTTTATCGTTCAACCACCTCCGCTAACATGAACCAACTGGTCAATTTGCATATTTCTGAGACCTCACAGAAGTCATGTGTGTATTTGCCGAAGCTGTGAAGGGTACTATACCAATGCAAGCTTTATCTTAATTCCATCAATAAACCATTTGGTGCAGAGACATCCTGATCACCCAGTAGATCCGACCCACTTATCCAACTGGTTCCTATATCCTTCCACTTGCTCCATTACAATAGTAACCAGTCTTCAACAAGTGCTTAACTGTTCCAAATGCACTGGAGTAATTCACCAAGCTCCTTCTGCAGCACCATTCATAGAGTCATAGAGAAACAGACCCTTCGGTCCAACCTGTCCATGCTGACCAGATATTCCAACCCAATCTAGTGCCACCTGCCAGCACTCGGCCCATATCCCTCCAAACCCTTCCTATTCATATACTCATCCAAATGCCTCTTAAATGTTGCAATTGTACCAGCCTCCACCACATCTTCTGGCAACTCATTCCATACACGTACCACCCTCTGCATGAAAAAGTTGCCCCTTCGCTCTCTTTTATATCTTTCCCCTCTCACCCTAAACCTATGCCCTCTAGTTCTGGACTCCCCGACCCCAGGGAAAAGACTGCCTATTTACTCTATCCATGCCCCTCATAATTTTGTAAACCTCTGTAAGGTCACCCCTCAGCCTCCGATGCTCCAGGGAAAACAGCCCCAGCCTGTTCAGCCTCTCCCTGTAGCTCAGATCCTCCAACCTTGGCACCATCCTTCAAACTTCTACCATCTCCAAAATTCAGGGCAGCAGGTACATGGGAAAACCAACAGCGACAAAACCCCCTCTCGGCCAGTCATAGAGTCATAGAGATGTACAGCATGGAAACAGGCCCTTTGGTCCAACCCGTCCATATATGGCCGTTCCTTCAGTGTCACTGGGGCAACTTCCTAAAACTCCCTTCCTGACAACACTGCCAATGCCCTACACGACAAGGACTGCAACAGATGAAGTGTTTACCCCTCGATCGACATTATTCAAGTAGTTGATCTGGTCAGTTTCAAGTTGTTATTTGTGGGATCTTGCTGTGTGAAAACCAGTTGCTGCATTTCCTACATTACAACAACAACTACACAACACAAAAGTACTAACCCACACTTTCTCCAGCGCAATTAGGGATGGACAGTAAATGCTGGCTCAGTCAGCCATACTCATTCCCCTTGAACAAATACTAAAATGAACGATTCTATGATCCTATGATCATATTCTATGATAATGCTTTGATACACCCTGAGGTAATGAAAGACTCGATATTATTAAAGGTCTGGCTTTCGTTCTCTCTCTCTTTGCAAATGGGTCCAATTAAGACTCCAGTCTATTGACAGTCTGACCATGTGACCTGTTGCATGTTTATTTCTGTCATGACTGCCGCCCTCCTGCCTTCAGTTAAACATGTGTCTCTGATGTGTCAGCAACACCCTCACTGCTTCATATATTGGGGACTCTGAGATTCCAAGCTATTAAACAAAGATCAACATAAATTGTAGCACCACCACCCGTGCCAACAACATAGACAGTGAAACTATGTGGAAACATACCACCATACCCCAAACAGTGGCTACAGTGGCTAAGACCCTCAGCTCAGAGGAGGAGTGGACTGTCAGACACAGTTCCAATCCGAACCTTTTGAACAAGTAACCCAGACTGATGCTGCCAGTGCAATACTGAGCGAGTGCGTCACCGTCAGGGGCATTGACATTGACTCAAGGCCCTGTCTCCTTTCTCCAGTGGATGCAAAAAGATCCCAGGGAAATATTTGAAAGGAAATGTGAGATGACACTCATTCAGTGTCCTCCCAAGAACTCACTTCTCAATCAATATCATTAAAATAGATGGAGCTAGTCAATTTCGCATTGCTCTTTGTGAGATCTTTCTGCCTGTGTTTCCAAATTACGACATTAACTGCACTTCACAAAATACTTCATTGGCTTTAAAGCGCTTTGATGTGTCTTGCAAAAGTTGCTATATAACTGCAATTTATTTCTTTCTTTCGCTATGGTTCCAGATGATGAACATTCACACTTATCACAAGGGTTAAGACCACGAAGATTTCAGGAAGAATTTGCATGAAATGCAGCTCATGAGCTTTGTTAACAGGCGGAGGGCTATGCCATTCTTAACCCTCTGTGCTCAGACCCACATTCACCACCAGCGAGTCTTTGCACCCGGAAGCGTCACAAAGTAATCCCTCTTCCTTCCCAAATCAGGGCAGGTAGCAAAGTCTGTGTGGATCCTGCCTTCCATCGCTTGGAAATTGAATGGTATGTCACTGCCCTCAATCAGTTTCAGAGTTGCTGACCTTTTCCATGTCCTGTTTGAAGTTGCTGAATGTTTCATTGCTTCTCGTCAGTGTCCCCTGGAACTCCTCAAACTTCTCAGCATACAGCTTGAGCTGGGGGGAGAGAGAGAGAGAGAGAGAGGACATGGATCAGCTCTGAGAATTAGGAATTGAGATTCTTTTTCTGTGTAGCATGAGATTTCATGTCATAGAGTCGTGGAGTTGTCCAGCATGGAAACAGACCCTTTGGTCCAACCAGTCCATAATCCCAAACTAAACTAATCTCACCTGCCTGCTCCTGGCCTATATACCTCCAAACCTTTCTTATTCATGTATTTATTCAAATGTCTTTTAAACGTAATTGTACCCAAATCCACTACTTCCTCAGGAAGTTCATTCTGTATTCATACCATCCTCTGCAAATAAAATTGCCCCCATGTCTTTTTTTAAATCTTTCTCTTGTCACCTTAAAAATGTGCCACCCCCATCTTGAAATCCCCCATCTGAGGGAAAAGACACCTACCGTTAACTCTATCTATACACTTCATTATTTTATAAACTTCTATCAGGTTGCCTCTCAACCTCCTACGCTCCAGTGAAAAATGACCCAGCTTATCCAGCCTATCTTTATAACTCAAACTTTCCATACCCGGCAACATCCTGGTAAATCTCTTCTCAACCCTCTCCAGCTTGATAATATCCTTCCTGTGAGTTATTTTATTCTCATCAGACAGGACCAATCTTGAGGGAACAAGGACACAAAGAAGACTCAATAAAGGTTGCAAGGATCTCTGTGTTGCATGGGGCTTACATCTAAGAACTATCTGGCACCACATTTAACAGTTATCAATGCAGGGTTTAAGAAAATAAAACAAAAGCAGAGAGTGCTGGAGAAACTCAGCAGGTCTTGCAGTATCTGTGGGAAGAGAAACAGAGTTAATGTTTTGCGTCACAGGGTCACTGCACTGGAAATGTTAACTCTGTTTCTCTCTCCACAGATGCTGCCAGAACTGCAGAGTTTTTCTGACACTCTGTTTTTGCTTCAGATTCCCAGCAACCACAGTTCTTTGTCTTTTGTGAAGAAACTAAAGGTTTTTTTTTGCAAAAAAGAATGAAAACTGATCTTCAGGTGAAGGTGGAAAAGGGGACAATGACCTTTGTGCTTCTCTAAGTACTGAAAATCATTGCCCTGTGTACCTTGCTGGAACAATTCCAATGGATGCTGTGACTGACATAGTGTAAACTTGCAGCCCCTAGAAATCAGGTAATGTTCACAAGTGCTTGGAGGTCAGGGGTCAGTCCTTGTCAGGTGACAATGTTGGCCGGCCAACCGCCTCCTTCAGTTAAGGGACGGAACAAGAGAGGAGGAAGAAGAGTCAAAGAGCCTTTAAGCTAAAGACAAAGATGCCTCCTCCACCAACTTAGACAGGGAAGAAAATAGAATTAAGGCCAAATTTGATCAACCACAACAGCATGAGAAGACCTGATGGGCTGTCACAAAGAGGTAGTTATAATTTTATATGTTTGGTAGCAATATTCACTTAGCAATAGCAATAGGAACAAGGGCAGGCTGTTCAGACCCTTGAACCTGCTCCATCATTCAATAGGATCATGGCAGATAGGGGCTTTAAAGCATGGATCTCAAAAGTAACCCGGCTTCTCTCGTGGTCACGACTGCATTTGGATCCTGGCCATCTCTACCTTAAGAAGGATCGCAAGAGATGTTTGAAGTTCAGTGAATGTTTCAGCAAAGTTAAACGTAAACTCAGCGTCATCCCTAGAAATCTGAGTAGCTCCTCCACCAAACTCAGGAGAGTTGGAGCTGATGAAGTGAACAGCTGATGTAGTTAGAAAGTTAATTCACCGAGTCAAAAGGCAATGGATAAGACTATGTTATAAACTTGGGCTAACCAATGTCTTATATCGAAGCATCATTTAGCAGATTGAGATAGCAGCTAAATTGGTTTTGTTCCATTTCGTGTCTTGCGGGATTACAGTGAAGGTTTCCCAGGCTGATCTCGGGGATGGTGGGACTGATGTACGAGGAGAGCTTGACTGGGTTAGTATTGTCTTCACTGGAGTTCAGATGAGTGAGGGGGGAATCTCATAGAGACTTATAAAATTCTAACAGGACTAGACATGGTAGATGCAGGGAGGATGTTTCCAATGGTGAATGCATCCGGAACCAGGGGGTCACAATCTGAGGGTTTGGGGTGGACCATTTAGGATGGAGATGAGGGGATATATCTTCACCCAAAGAGTTGTGATCCTATGGAATTTATTACTACAGGAAGAAGTTGATGCCAAAACATTGAATATATTTAAGAGGTGGCTAGAGATAGCATTTGGGGCGAATGGGATCAGAGGTTATAGGGAGAAAGCAGGATTAGGCTATTGAGTTGGATGATAGCAATGATTGTGATGAATGGTGGAGTAAGCTCGAAGGGCTGAATGGCCTCCTCCTGATTCCATGATTCTATGGATCTGGCCAATTTGAGCAGCGATCTGAGCAGAAACTATGAAGACAGCTTCGGTCGCTGTTCTTGACTGAGCTAATTGTGAACCTCACGTGAGATTGGGGTTCCGGGAATTACAGAAGAAGCTGCCCAGGACGAAGAGTCACCCTTGTCCTTCCAAAACAAAACTTATTCAAGATTCATACTGGCTGAACCTTTAAGGAACCCTCAAGTTGCTCTATTGACCACAAAGGCAAACTCAGTCAATTACAGAAACCATCCAGCTGCTGAACACAACTCCTGAACCTCTGACCTTCACTCTACACATCCAATTGCAATCTACAGCTTGCACTGGAATCCTAAAGATTGTTATAGCTACTGATTGCATCTCATCCTTGTATGCCTTTAGTAGTAATTTCATCTCTTTAACTTAAGTAGCTTACAACAGTGTAATAAACTAACCTTGATCTCGTTTAAGAGTAAGCGTTCACTGCTGGTTATTTCCAAATTGATCCACTCGCAGCTTGCAAGGGGGGGCTATGTACCTATTTCTCAGCTTGAACATCACGTTGAATTCCTATTTCTTATGATCTTGACTGAGCTCACCAGGCTTGTCCTAGCACTAGCCCTTCAACTGGGGCAATACCCCATGTCATCACCCATTTCCCACAACATATGGTTCATATGAAAACGATAAGCTCAAATGTCACATCCTTGTAACCTTCATTTACTGCCCATAATACTATCTCACCCACCAGGCAGATTTTCTTCCTTCAGCAGTCACTCTTGCAACAGTTCAAGAATTCCATAAAATATTTAATTGGGAATGAGCAATGTGAATGTAGAAACTTACTTTTAGCTAGCCTGCCTGGTGAGACAGCAGGAGATTGTGAATCTTTGGAATCTCTCAATTCTCACTGTTACATTGGCATTGGATCCATTAAGACAGAGAAACTCTGATTACTTTAAACTTTGCACATTAATACAATCAGGCAGCCTAGCCCTGCAATAACAACGTTACAAACTGTAGTGATCAATTGTCCTGTATTTGATTGCGTATCTCTTCTATTGATGCTTACTGTGGTTAAGACCAGATGTGGAGTCCAAGAAACGTAAATAAAATTGTAGAAAGTGCAAGAAATGGCTATAATTATGAAGGAGACATTTTAAACACTGAAGAAAACATGACATATGCATAGAAATTAACATAATCTCTGCAGAGATTTGAGATGTAAAATATACAATAAAGCTAATGGCCATTGTGGTTAAATCACATGCTTTAGGATTTATGTTAAGCTTAGGTAGTAGCTGTGCTCTGTGTGTAACATGCTTGTCTCGTGAGTCCAAGGGGTTGTGGGCTAATGCAAAGAACAGAATGCAAAAACCACACAGGCTTACAGTGCAGTACTGAGGGAGTGCTGCACTGTCAGAGATACAGTCTCCCGAATGAGATATTAAACAATCCCTGACTACCAATGCTATTTTAGGAGAATGAGGGAAGTTCTGCCTATGCGCTGGCTGATAACTATCTCTCCTGAACATCACTAAAACAGCTGATTTGGTTGCTGTGGGAATCAGTGCTTTATACTGTACAGAGGAGCCTGCAAAACAATTTAGTTTATCTTGAGGTTGTTGAAACAAAATGCAGACTTTTTGTACCCAGGACTGTGGTGAACTGTTGTAGCAAACCAGTTGGCCAGTTGATGGAAATGATTTACGTGTGAGTTTAGAAACCTGTTCCATAGAGCCACATGGTGGACATGTCCTGCCATATTGTGACTGTTGACAACACAAAACACAGTTGACACAGGAAAATGGCCAATAATAATAACAATACAAGTGGGAAGCTCGCAGCATTGCAATGTGGCTCTCCAGGCAGTGCTCTTGCCTCTACACTTAATGATTGTGGGTTCCAGCTCCACTATAGGTAGTTGAGCCTTGTGTTCTGATTGACATCTCCCAGTACAGGGCTGAGGGAGTGCTGCATTGCTGAAGGTGCTGTTTCTTTCTGGTGCAGGGATAAAATGGAGATCTTTTTGACCTGCTTGAGTCAGATCCCAAGACATCTTTTGGAAACAGCCAGTGAATTCCTCCTGGTGTTGAGGTTGATGGTTATTTCCAAGCCAGCATCATTAAAACGCATTTTTATGCCTCTTGCTTATTCCTGTTTAGCTTCTCCAAAAGAGTCTACCTTCCATCCCTGTCAGACAATACAGAACTGATTGAAAAAGCCCACTGTCTGTGAATGCAGTGTGTGTTTGTGTAACTTCCAGGTGGATCAGTCTGTGAGGTCTGTCGGAGTCCCCAGACACCTGTACACAATTCACCTGGGCTCGCAGCAGGGTTTCCTGTTCCCTCATGATGTTGGTTTGCACCTTCCACTCAGATGCTTGATTGAGCAGCTGTTTGAAGAGAGACAGAGAAAGAAACACCTCAAGCAATCACTTTAATCCAAGTTCCACCTTCTCAAGAACAAGAATGCCCATGTTTCAGGCAAATATTTGGGACCCAACATGACCGTGTATCTTGTAAAGTGTTGATGGCAAGGAAAAGATGTCTCATGCTTGTCCCACCCACATCTCCTTATGGCTGCAACATAGGGACCTGAGACGCTCCTCCAGCCTCCTGTCCTTCCTTGCCCTCACCCTCCTCCCAGTTGCAGGTTGTGGAATGATATTATGACCCCAAGGACATAATCCTTTTTTGTTACAACGAAGGCAATAGCAAATCCTTCAGTGTAGCTACCTATGATTCAGATATGTTGGTTTACAGATACCTGTGATCCTGGTCTATCAGTTTACAGATACTGTCTGGAGGTAAGGCTGCAGTGCTGACCACATCCGTAGTGTACAGGGATTTCCTACTTCGGGCAGTCTGATTCTGTGATGTTCTTTTACCTTTAAAGAATCATGGACGCAGTCCATTCAGCCCACTGGGTCCACACTGACCCTCCAAAGAGCATCCCATCCAGACCCGCCCTATCCCTGTAGCCCTGCATTACTCATGGCTAGCCTGCACATCCTTGGACACAATGGACGATTTCCCATGGCCAATCCACCATAACCTGCTCATTGTTGGACAGTGGGAGGAAACCAGAGCACCCAGAGGAAACCCATTTGGACACAGGGAGAAAGTACAAACTCCACACCGTCACCAGAGGTGGAATTGAACCCGGATCCCTGGTGCTGTGAGGCAGCAGTGTTAACCACTGAGCCACTGTGCTGCTTTTTATGAGCGTTTGGTTGTCTAATAATTGGTTGAACCACTAATTAGAGTCCTAGAGATGTACAGCGCGGTCCAATGCGTCCATGCTGACCAGATATCCCAACCTAATCTGGTCCCACTTGCCAGCACCCGACCCACATCCCTCCAAACTCTTCCTATTTATATACCCATCTAAATGCCTTTTAAATGTTACAATCGTACCAGCCTCCACCAAGTCCTCTGGCAGCTCATTCCATACATGCACCACTCTCTGCATGAAAACGTTGCCCCTTAGGTCACTTTTATATCGTTCCCCTCTCACCCTAAACCTATGCCCTCTATTTCTGGACTCCCCCACCCCAGGGAAAAGACTTTGTCTATTTATCCTATCCAAGCCCCTCATGATTTTAATAAATCTCTATAAAGTCACCCCTCAGCCTCTGACGCTCCAGGGAAAACAGCCCCAGCTTATTCAAACTCTCCTGAGAGCTCAAATCCTCAACATCCTTGTAAATCTTTTCTGAACCCTTTCAAGTTTCACAACATCCTTCGATAAGAAGGAAACCAGATTTGCACGCAATATTCCAAACGCGGCCTAACCAATGTCCTGTACAGCCGCAACATGACCTCCCAACTCTTGTACTCAATACTCTGACCAATAAAGGAAAGCATACCAAATACCTTCTTCACTATCCTATCTACCAGTGACTCCACTTTCAAGGAGCTATGAACCTGCACTCCAAGGTCTCTTTGTTTAGCAACACTCGCCAGGAGTGTATAAGTCCTGCTCTATTTGCTTTCCCATCTGTCACTCGTCAGCCCATTCGCCCATCTGATCAAGATCCCATTGTAATCTGAGGTAACCTTCTTCGCTGTCCACTACACCTCCAATTTTGGTGTCATCTGCAAACTTACTAACTGTACCTCTTATGCTCACATCCAAATCATTTATGTAAATGACAAAAAGTAGAGGATCCAGCACCGATCCTTGTGGCACTCCACTGGTCACAGGCCTCCAGCGTGAAAAACAGCCCTCCACCACCACCCTCTGTCTTCTACCTTTGAACCGGTTCTGTGTCCAAATGCTAGTTCTCCCTGTATTCTATGAGATCTAACCTTGCTAACCAGTCTCCCATGGGGAACTTTGTCGAAAGCCTTACTGAAGTTCATATAGATCACATCCACTGCTCTGTCATCATTAACTCTCTTTGTTACTTCTTCAAAAAACTCAATCAAGTTTGTGAGACATGATTTCCCATGCATAAAGCCACGTTGACTATCCCTAATCAGTCCTTGCCTTTCCAAACACATGCACATCCCGTTCCTCAGGATTCCCTCCAACAACTTGCCCACCACCGACGTCAGGCTGACTGGTCTATATTTCCCTGCCTTGTCCTTACCACCCTTCTTGAACAGTGGCACTGCGTTTGCCAAACTCCAGTCTTCCGGCACCTCACCTGTGACTATCGATGATACAAATATCTCAGCAAGGGGCCCAGCAATCACTTCTCTAGCTTCCCACAGAGATCTAGGGTACACCTGATCAGGTCCTAGGGATTCCCATAGTTAGAGACCACCGTGTGTGCCAGTAACTGGCCAATACTTGCATAGTCCTTTTCTCGTTGATGCCGTTCCTCCATTTCCTTTATCAGCTCCTGTGCCTGTGCGAGCTTTGCGTCCATCAGCTGTTGCTGCAGGTCCTTGTGCTTGAAGGCCTTTTCAAAGTGCTGGAGGAAAGACCACACGCAAAATGGTCAATGGTTACACCCTACCAACAGGCCGTGACTGGCTCGGGAGATCAACAAATCCTGACCACCCAAACCTGCAGCCCTGTGACCCTTTGATCAGGGTTCATTAGACCACCCACCATTGGGGACCTGGCAGGATTACTAACAGCCGATGGGAAATGTGTGCTGGGTATTGCCAGTGTTACACTCACCACCTTCCTGTGAAATCCCTTCAGCCGTTAAAGGCGGGACTTCACTGATTGACATCCTTCTGTAACAAGGAATGGAGAATAAACAGAGAGGCACAGGGAGATCCCATACGTGAATGAAGAGGGGGATGTTCCACGATGTTTGGAGTGTGTGGTATTCCTGATTTCCGATGTCACTTCATGATCATTGTTGAGCTTTGAGGACTTCCTATAGATCATTTACATAGGACCTTCCTATATTGAGCGTCGCTCGCTGGTCTTGAACTGAGGGATCTACTTAGCCATGTTTAGAGTGAAGAGGTAACCTCATTGCTGTGGGTCTGGAGTCACGTGCAGGCCAGACTAGGTGCAGCCAGGAGATTTCCGTTGCTACAGGATATTGGTGCCCAATCCCATTCACGTGGCAGTGAGCAACATCTGGGAGAAAAGTCAACGGAGGATTTAAAACAACATATTTCAGTTGGCACCGGTCTTCTGATCTTGGTGCTAATTCCTTATTCTGCCTTATCTCAGAGTGAACATTTATCGTGCTAATGTCAAGGCCCATGGCCTGAAGCAGTGTGGATAAATCCACGAATCCACACGCCTATTCCTTCTTTCCTAGCTGCCATCTCCTGTGGCTTATGGGCCCTGGGAGAAGTTAAGGGAGTAAAAGTAATTGAGGAGGTCAGGGTGGCAGGTGGGTGAAGGGGTAAGGTCCCAGATGAGTGAGGGAGTATAATGCCTCATAGATGAGGGGTTAGAGTGCTGGGTGGGTGAGGGTTACAGGTGACAGGTGGTTGAGGGAGACAGTGCTGAATGAAGGATATTTCTGCCAGGTTAGGTGGAAGGTCAGTGAAAGGGTGTAAGTAGCAAGTAAATGAGAGGGTATTGGTACCAGGTGATGGAGAGCAGGGATGTCTGGTGAGTGAGAGGCTGAAAGTGCCAGGTAAGTGAGAGTATGGGGTGCCAAGTGGGCGAAGAGTTATTGGTGCCAGGTGGAAGGTGGGTACAGGTATGTGGTGGATCAGAGACTGGGTGGCAGCACGGGGGTAGATAAGGAGGTCATGTTGAGGGGCAGGGTTGGGTTGCGGAGGGGTAAAGAAGGGAGGTGGCGGTAGCGGGAACTGGCATGTGTGTTTGTGTGTGTATGCATGTGTGTGTATGTGAGTGTGGAAGTGTGAGAGTGTGAGTGTGGGAGTGTGTGTGTGGATGAATTGGGGGAATGGTTTTAAGAGATTCAGGGGGTGGGAGTCAGTGTAGTAAGTTATTTTGGAATGGGGGGACAGTGTTGACCCTCTGGGATGTTGGGGTTGAGGGCAGGGGTGTCTGATATTCATGTTGGGGGATAGATTTAGGATTAGTCTCCGTGGGGACTCATGAGGGTCAGTGTAGCGTTGAGTTTAAAGTTCGAGGAAGTTTAACTGCTCTGATTTTCCTAGATATTGCTCAGAAGGGTGAAACAAAAGTCTCTCAGATCTAGGAACTTTCTCAGAGCTTTTCAGACATCAACTGATTGGCCATTGGAAGTTTCAGATTCTGGGTCAATTCAAGAAGAATTGCTACTTTAGAGCTTCTGCAGAATCCAACCTACACTTGGGCATAGACTGTGTTCCCACTGAGAAATCGAGGCTGTTATCTTTATATATTTCATCCAATGCAGTAAATCCAGAAAGAAATCAGACCAACAGTGGTTAGCATTGGCTGCTGGGTGTACCACAGATCCCAGGTGTGAGAATGCGTGTATATCCCTGTCTGTGTGTGTGAGAGTCATAGAATAGAATCCCCACAGTGTGGAAACAGACCATTTGGTCCACCAGGTCCACACCATCCCTCCAAAGAGATTCCCACCCCCCTACCCAACTCTGTAATTTCCCTGCATTTCTCACGGCCAATCCACCTTACCTGCACATCTTTGGACTGTGAGGGGAAACCAGCGCACCCAGAGGAAACCCACACAGACACGGGGAGAATGTGCAAACTCTACTCAGACGGTTACCTGAGGGTGAAATCAAACACGGGTCCCTGGTGCTGTGAGGCAGCAGAGCTAACCACTGAGCCACCATGTCACCCAGTGTGTGGGGGAGTGTGAGTGTGAGAGAATGTGCTGTAGGTGTATGAGAGTGTGAGTGTGAGAGAGTGAGTGTGAGAAAGTGTGTGTGTGAGTGTGTGTGTATGTTTGTGAGTGAGTTTGTGTGAATGTGTGTGTCTGTGTGTGAGACAGTATGTATGAGTGAGTGTGGAAGTGTGAATGAGGGAGTGTGTTACCTCCTCCCGGGTATCGTACTGCTCGATGATGGTTTTCAGTTTGTTGGCCAGCTCAGTGTTTTCTTCACAGAGTTTGACGTTCCTCTGGCTGTGCTGGTCAATCTGAGCCTGGATATCCACCAGGGTGTCCTGGAAATGTTTCGTCACCTCTTTCCGTTTCTCCTCCTCCTCCCTCGCTCGCAGCAAACTCTCCTCCTGCTCAAGGAATGGGGATCAGGGTACACACAAACAGACAGCAAGGCACATGTGTCGACAGTTCCCATCTCCTCGTGCCCTCAACTCCCTCACTGGGGGATCCATTCCCTCAGCCATGTGACCCATTCCCCCAACTATGTGATCAGTTTCCCACACCAATGCAATCTACTTTCTCCACAGTATGATCAATTTCCCACACCAATATGATCTACTGTCCCTTTTGCATGACTCATTTTCCACACCAATAAGATCCACAGTCTTCCCTGTGTGATCCACTCTCTCTGCTGTGTGATCTGCTTCTTGCACCAATAAGATTAGATTACTTACAGTGTGGAAACAGGCCCTCCGGCCCAACAAGTCCACACCAACCCACCGAAGTGCACCTACCCTACCCATTCCCCTACATTTACACCTGCATCTAACACTACAGGCAATTTAGCATGGCCAATTCACCTAACCTGCACATTTTTGGACTGTGGGAGGAAACCGGAGCACCCGGAGGAAACCCACACAGACACGGGGAGAATGTGCAAACTCCACACAGTCAGTCGCCTGAGGTGGGAATTGAACCCAGGTCTCTGGCGCTGTGAAGCAGAAGTGCTAACCACTGTGCCACCGTGCCACCCACAAATAAAATACGCTCTCTCCCCTGTATAATCCACTCTCTCCCTGTGTGATCCATTCCCCACACCAATATGATCTACTCTCTCCGTGTGATCCATTTCCCACACCATTAAGATCCACTTACTCCCCTGTGGGATCCACTCTGTCCCCTTTGTGATCCAGATCTGAGATCTGTCAAAGTGGTGATGTTTTCAGGTGACATTTTAAACACCCAATCCTTTCCTTCGAGCATGGGCCAAATGAGATGTGTCAATGAGGTTTAGACTACAGTGTGTGTATTTTACAAAGCCACCTTTTAATGTGTTTGCACTTGTTCCTGAAGCGAGTCCCTTTGACCCAGCCTCTCCCTGGGTCCACTCACCTTGAGAGTCTTGTTGTGTCTCTGGAGTTCTCGGCACAAGCTCTCAAGTTTGCTTCGAGCCAGTACTGCCCTGCTGTGCTCACTCTGTAGTTGGTCCTTCTCCCTGCTCAGGTAATCCAGCTTCCTCTGTAACAGCTTCCTCTGTTTCTGTTCTCCTCGGTACTCTTCCAGCTGCATCAAGAGAGGAATCTCGATAAATGCGGCAGGGGACACTGATGATCACTGTCTAGCTCTGTCACTGCACTGCTCTGGGATAACAGGGGAATCACATTCCCCTGTGACCCCAGAAGGGCATCGGGGATGTCAGCAATCACCAGGAATCACTGGGAAGTCTAGGGTTCTCCGGGGGATACAGGGATGTTCCATCACTGGGGAATACCAATGATCACCTGGAAATGTTGGGAGGTGTCAGGCAACAATGAGAATGCTGGAATCACTGGGAATCTTTGGAGATTATGAGAAAGAGCTTGTGCTCGAAACGTCGACTCTTCTGTTCCTCGGATGCTGCCTATGCTTTTTCAGCACCACACATTTTGAATCTTTGGAGATTAGATTAGATTAGATTAGATTAGATTAGATTACTTACAGTGTGGAAACAGGCCCTTTGGCCCAACAAGTCCACACCGCCCCGCCGAAGCGCAACCCACCCATACCCCTACATCTACTCTTTACCTAACACTACGGGCAATTTAGCATGGCCAATGCACCTGACCTGTACATTTTTGGATTGTGGGAGGAAACCGGAGCACCCGGAGGAAACCCACGCAGACACGGGGAGAATGTGCAAACTCCACACAGTCAGTCGCCTGAGGCGGGAATTGAACCCAGGTCTCTGGTGCTGTGAGGCAGCAGTGCTAACCACTGTGCCACCGTGCCGCCCCCAGGAAAACACCAATGATCCCCTTCTCAGTGAGACATTAATACTCAGATAGGTCCGGCCGAGCATCAGTTCAGCTGTCTTTTAACACAGAGTTATTTATTACAGCCACAACGACTGACTGTACTGAGGGAACAGACTACAAACTTGGGAGCTTGGTGACTGGGGAGTTGGCAAAAAGTAGAAGAGGGGGAGGAGGACATGTCTGTTTGCTTTTGCTTTTCCACCCCTCCTGCCTTCCTGGAGGGAAAAGAAACTAAATGTTTGGGAGGTGTTTAAGGTCTATTCTGGTTGACGGGTTACTCAATGAGCTGATGGGTTTGTTCTCAGATGTTTCGTCACCACGCTCAGTAACATCATCACTGAGCCTCCGGTAAAGCACTGGTGTTCTGAACCACTTGCTATTTATGTGCCGTGGTCTGTTGTAGTGGGTGATATCACTTCCAGTTCTGTTTCTGAGAGGTTGGTGAATGGGGCCCAAGCCTGTAAGTTTGTTAATGGAGTTCTGTCTTGAATGCTAGCCCTCTAGGAATTCCCATGTGTGACTTTGTTTAGCCTGTCCCAGGATGGATGTATCGTCCCAGTCAAACTGGTGTCCCTCTTCGTCTGTGTATATGGATACCAGTGATAGTTGGTCATGTCTTTTGGTGAGTAATTGGTGCTTGTGTATCCTGGTGGCTAGTTTCCTGCCCACCTGTCTGATGTAATGTTTGTTGCAGTCCGTGCAGGGTATTTTGTATATAGCGCTCATTCTGGTGGTTGTGAGTACGGGCTCCTCTAAATTCATCAGGAGCTGTTTCAGTGGTGTGGTAGGTTTGTGGGCTACCTAGGGGCCGGTGTAGTCTGGTAGTCAGCTCTGAGATGCCTTTGATGTGTGGTAGCGTGACTAGAGTGTCTGGGCCTAATGTGTCTTCCTAGTTAGGTCTGTTGTATAGGAATCGGCGGACTGCACTTTATTGGGTAGCCGTTGTTCCTGAATACGTTGTCTAGGTGTTTCTCCTTGGTTTCTCGTAGTTGCAGGGTACTGCAGTGTGTTGTGGCTTGTTTGAATCGTGTCCTGATGCAGCTCTGTTTGTGGGAGTTGGGATGGTTCCTCCTGTAGTTGAGTATCTGGTCTGGGTGCACGCCTGAAAACAAACTCACCAGCTCAGCCAGCACACTGACAACCTGATCCACTATCTGAGCTACAAATCTTCTTCAAGATCTCAAAGGTCCATTCCCGTCTTAAGTTTTAAGAAAGCATTTAACTTGATGGTAAAATTAATAAAATTTCTGAAAAAAGCAAGATCCATAAGTGTACAATATATTTACAAGTTAAAACTCGTTAATGATGGTAGTAAAGGTGATGAGTCAAAGCTGTAGCTTGTGGGAGCTCCTGGATGGTATTGAGAACCAGGATTTAACATGTCTATGGTTAGTGTTTGAAGTTCAAGCAGTTTCAGTTCTGAGATTAAGAGCTGGAGGCCTAACTGCAGATTCCAGAATTTGAAATTGAAGTTTTTCTCAGTCACAGTGATCATAGATTAATAGACAGCCCATCTGATTCTATACACTCTAGGTCCATAGCAATGTACAGTCACAATCATAATCATAGAGTCCTACACCAAACTGGTCCATGCCAACCAAATGTCCATCCATAGTAACCCTATTTCCCTGCACATAGCCCAAATCCTTCTAAACCTTTCCTATCCATGTATTTGTCCAAATGCCTTTTAAATGTTGTTAATGTATCTGTCTCACCCGCTGGTGGCACATTCCATATGCCTACCACCCTCTGTGTAAAAAATGTTGCCCATCAGGTTCCCTTTTATTCTTTCCCCTGATCTTGAAGTGATGCTCTCTAGTCTGCGATTCCCCAATCCTGGGAAGAAGATTGAGTGCACTCACCCTATCCATGCCTCTCATGATCTTATACACTTCTATAAGATCCCCCCTTAGTCTCCTACACTGTAAAGGAAACAGTCCTCGCTTGTCCAACCACTCCCAGTAACTCAGATCCTTGAGTCCTGGCAACTTCCTTGTAAATTTCTTCTGCACTCTTCCCAGTTTAATAACATCCTATAGCAAGGTGACCAAAACTAAACACAGTACTCCACAATGGAGTTGATTCTTAACGACCCTTTGCCATGGCTTTACAAGCTGCTGAGTTCAAAGGCTTTGACCAGTGGTGTTGACATCCCCTTAAAGGGATTTAAAAATCTTTCATGTATACTCACTATTGAAATCTAAGAAACATCACAGTAGATCTGTGCACAGAAAGCAATGCGATTATGTCATGGTCTGAGCTAATGCTATTTCTGTACAAATCAGATCCCAGAATGAGATCTGGCTTGATAGGTCATAAGTTTCATTTCTGCAGATGCTTGTCAGAGTTGTTTTTTTGTTCATATTCTTTAGAAACAGAACATAAGTTTATAATGTAAAAGAGAAAGAAAAAACAATCAGTTAAAGTGAATTGGAAAGATTCTGCAAAGTGCAACGCAGAACTTTCAAACTGTGTCCCAACACTCTCCTTGTATTTATCCTTTTGTTCTGAGGATGGGTCACTGGACTCAAATTCAGTTTCAAAGCTTAGAAGCTAAGCAGTCCAGGTTTGCAATGATATCTTTGTGGGTATATAGAACATTCTCACACGATGATGTTCTCTCCCTACAGATACTGCCAGACCTGCTGAGTTTCTTCAGCAATTTGTTATTGCTTGTTTCAGATTTCCGGCATCCACAGTTCTTTATTTTACTATTCTATTATACACTGAATTCCCACTGAAATTCCTCTCTCCCATCTTTTAAGCTTTTCCTTAACTGTCTTCTTCCAATTTTCTTTCCTTGGATTGTGGAGACAGTTTTACAATTTCGAGTCCTGAAACTTTCACAAAGGCTTAAACCTTTGTAGTTCTAACAATTTGAAGATTTTTATCCAAACTCTCCTGGCTTGGAAGATTCACAAACTAAAACACTTCTGCGAGGATCACTTGTTTGCACAACCTAAAAGCTTGATCCATCTGCTAATGCAAACTATCCTCCCTTCTGAACTGAACTCCTGTTTCTTCCAAACTGAACTCAAAAGCCAAAAACTAATGATTGTTCTGGTCTGTCATAAGTTCAACAATTTAAATATTCCATCCATTAAGACTACAGAGGGCCCATCAGGCAGTAGACTGCAGTCACATGTCTGCATGGAATTGATGTACTTAGATCACTGCTTCAAAGTTCCCTTCCAAGCCACCCACCATCCTGACTTGGAAATATATCGCCATTCCCTCACAGTCGCTGGACCAAAAATTTGGAATTCCCTCCCGAATGGTATTGTGGGTCAATCCACAGCAGGTGAACTGCAGCGATTCAAGAAAGGGGGCAACTAGGGACGGGCAATAAACACTGGCCCAGCTCGCACATCCTACAAATGAATAATAAAAAATGCTTTCTGACCTTGTAACCAAGAGATTATCTTCACAGAACTGACCCGCAACCTTCTTTCTCTATTTCAAAATCCAATCTTCAAATGATATACATAACATAAATAATTTATCACAGTAGTGACCAGATAATCTTTTGGGATGTTGACTGAGGGGATCAATCAATTCCAAGACACCTGAGAATACCTGGCCTCTTCTTCAAATACAGAGCAGGGTGTGTTTGATATTCACCTGATAGAGTCCAGACAGGGCCTTGATCTAATGGTTCACTGTTTCTCTTTTAGTGTTCTTTCACGGAACTCTTTTTTTACTCTCCATGTCAGTGTAGAGTTTTGGTTTTGAAAATTGCCTTCGGTGAGTGTGGTCACTTGAAAGATGATTTGGAGATGCCGGTGTTGGTCTGGGTGTATAAAGTTAAAAATCACACAATGCCAGATTATAGTCCAGCAGGTTTTATTGGAAGCACTAGCTTTTGGAACGCTGCTCCTTCAACAACCGGATGAAGGAGCAGCGTTCCGAAAGCTAGTGCTTCCAATTAAACCTGTTGGACTATAACCCGATGTTCTATGATTTTTAAATTTGAAAGATGAGTTTTTATGACCAGCAGCTGCAATACTGCCACATCCCTGGTGGTGGCACCTGTGAGCTATAGAAGCCACAGTGGTCATGCCAATGACACAGTGGCATTGATGGATTCAGAGAGAATATCCTCAAATGATGACTAACTATATCAAAACAAAAGAAAGAGCATGGATACTCCAATCCAAGTGGTAAAGCACTTATTTGACAATGACTTGTTTGTCAAACCTCCCCAGTGTCACAAACCAGGCACTAACCATGGAGATAAAAACCTAAAGATTGCTGTAAATCAGAAACAAAATTATATCTTGCTGGAAAAGCTCAGCAGGTCTGGCAGCTTTAGTTTTCTGGAACTAACAGGGAGATACCGGCTTATAATGCAAACATACTCTCAAACAGAAATACATTCATTGCAATAAGAAAGGGAACGTGGTAATATAAGGAATTGGAGTTGGCGATTCACCCGCTCAAAGGAACAAAAGCTTCATTCATCAGCCTTTTCCTTTGATCCTTTTGTTCACAGGGCCTGAACGTCACTGGCTGTAGGCCAGCTTTTATTGTGCATCCCTAATTGCCCTGAAGAAAGAAATTCAACAAAGAACCTCAGACAGCACTTTCCAAACCCACGACTGCCTCTCTCTGGACAGACATGGACAACAGATAGATGGGGGACGCTGTCACCCACAAGGTCCCCCCTAAGCCGTTCACCATCCTGACTCAGAAACAGATCGCTATTCCTTCAGTGTCGCTAGGTCAAAATCCTGGTATTCCCTTCCTAAGGGCATCGTAGGTCTGCCTACAGTGCAGAAACTGCAGCGGTTCAAGTAGGCAGTTCAGCAGGATGAGCAAGGACGGACAATAAATGGTGGCCCAGCCAGTGACGCCCAAGTCCCATTAAGGAATGATCCTCTTGAACCTCAGCTTTTCTGTAGTGGTTTTATCCTAGAGCCTTGGAGTCCTACAGCACGGAGACTGGCCCTTTGGCCCCAACTGGTCCACGCTGACCTAAATGTCCGTCTACGCTCACTCCATTTCCCTGCACTTGGCCCATATCCTTCTACTCCTTTCCTATTCACGTATTTGTCCAAAAGCCTTTTAAATGTTGTTAATGTACCCGCCTCAACCACTTCCGCTGACAGCTCATTCCATATGCGTACCACCCTCTGGGTAAAAACGTTGCCCCTCAGGTTCCCTTTTACCCCTTCCCCACTTACCTTAGACTGTATCTTAACTAATATCCGTGTTTCTTTCCCCAGTCCTACAAACCCCACCGTGACCCCCCCAAGCATCACCAAGTTGATTACCAACACCCTATGTTTTAGAGCTCGTTTTCCAACTCTCTGCCTCTCTAATTCTTCGTCCACCTTTAAGCTGCACTTCAGGACCTACCTTTATCAACCATATAAATGCAGTTGTTGTTGTGTGATTATTTTAAATGCTCTTTCCCAGCCGTGTACGGCGATTCCCACAATTGTACAGAGGGAATTGTTGATGTTCAATCACTTTAATCAGGCTTACAGTTACATAGAACCATAGAAACATGGAAGGTAGGAGCAAGAGGAGGCCATTCGGTCCTTCGAGCCTGCTCCGCCATTCATCACATTCATGGCTGATCGTCCAACTCATTAGCCTAATCCTGCTTTCCCCCCTTAACCCTTGATCCCATTCACCGCAAGTTCTTTTTCTAGTTGCCTCTTGAATACCGTAGTCCCCCCATACCTGTGGGGGATACGTTTCAAGACCTACCACAGAAGCCTGAAACCGCGGATAGATGCAAATGCATTCATTTAAATGGGCAATCTACCTTCCCAACAGCCCCTGGTTCCTCGTTCTGGAACGTTCCCTGCAATGTGTTGTGGTCATTCTGTATATTTAATGTTTGGCATCAACTACTTCCTATGGTAATGAATCCCACAGGCTCATCACTCTTTAAGTAAAGTAAGGTCTCATTGTTTCCATCCTAAATGGTCAACCCCGAATCCTCAGACTGTGATTTCTGGACCCACCTTTGGGGATATCCTCCCTGCACCTACCCTGTCTCTAGTCCTTTTAAAGGTCTCAATGATATCCACCCCCCCCCCCGCCAACTCCACCGCCATCCCCCGCCCCCCCCCCCCCAACCCCTACTCGTCTGAACTCCAGCAAAGACAATCCTAACAATCTCTCCTCACACATCTGTCTGGCTATGCCCGGAATCAGCCTTCACTGCACTCCCTCGAGAGCGAGAGCATCTTTCCTCAGAAAAGGAGACCAAAACCATACACAATAGGTGTGGCCTTACCAAGGCCCTGTATTACTGCAACAACACATCCCTGCGCCTGTACTCGAAACCTCTCGCAATGAAGGCCTTCTTTATCCCCTGCTGTACCTACATACTTACCTTCAGCGACTGGTGTATAAGGGCACCCAGCTGCCCCTGTACACTCCCCTCTCCCAACTTGCAGCCATTCAGGCAGTAGTTTGCCCTCTTGCTTCCAAAGTGAATAGCCTCAGGGGAGCTACACTTATATTCCACGCCATTGGGTCACAAAGGGGATGTTATTATCAGCCATTGATCTCTATCTGGTCAATGCTTTTTTAAAAAGGTTTAGCTGTTGCTTATGTTATGGACCAGATCAGACCTCCTCAAAATATTTTAGAAGGTAGCCTATCTTTTTCTTCTTTTAAAGGCAATTATGAAGTGTCTGTCCCAGATGCAATGCGGTTGGTCAACTACTCAACATTAAGCAAACCACAATTGATTTAAACAACGTAGTTAAAAGACACAGATTCTCACGCGCAGTTCTCCAATCTGGGAGGAAAAACACATCGAGAGAAAATTCAGACAGAGTAGCAGGCAGAAGTCACGCGACACCAGGTTATAGCCCAACAGGTTTATTTGAAATCGCAACCTTTGGAGCACTGCTCCTTCCTGGATTTCACTTGACAAAGGGGCAGTGCTCCGAAAGCTTGCGATTGAAATGAACCTGTTAGGCTACAACCTGGTGTCGTGTGATTTCTGACTTTGTCCATCCCGGTCCAACACCAACATCTCTACATCATAAATAAAAATGAGAAAGCATGGTCTGTGAGAGCCAGCCACACCCAGGCTGCTTTAAAAAACTCCCCAAAGCCTCACAAATTGTTTGCTTTCTGAGAGACAGCTCGCTACCTTTATCTTAGAATTTCTCTTTGAGAAAAGAAAACCAGGACAAAAATAACTTCTTGAATGCAACAGCATCATCTCAGTGACAACCCTAATATGTGTTGCTAATCCCTCAAAAGCAATTAAGACCCACATTGTTGTCTAGAGTTACGTGTAGGCCAGACCAGACAAAGACCAGATGGATATTTATGACAATTGATGATTATTTTATCATCACTGAGACTAATTTTTCACTCCAAATTTTTTTGAAAGTTTAATTCATTGCATTTGGCTAGTTGCTATAGTGGAATTTGAAAGCACACCCCCCAGGACCTCTCCATTATTTGACCAGCATAATCACAACTGTCTCCCCATGTGTGGAGTGTCAGCCAACATTAGCAGCTACATTTGTGAAGTAGAGTCTTAGAATCATAGAGATGTACAGCATGGAAAAAAACCCTTCAGCCCAACGCATCCATGCTGACCAGATATCCCAACCCAAACTAGTCTCACTTGCCAGCACCCGGCCCATATCCCTCCAAACCCTTCCTATTCATATACCCATCCAAATGCCTCTTAAAGGTTACAATTGTACCAGCCTCCACCACATTCTCTGGCAGCTCATTCCATACACGTACCACCCTCTGTGTGAAAATGTTGCCCCTTAGGTCTCTTTTATATCCTTCCCCTCTCACCCTAAACCTATGTCCTCTAGTTCTAGACTCCCCGACCCCAGGGAAAGGACTTTGCCTATTTATCCTATCCATGCCCCTCATAATTTTGTAAACCTCTATAAAGTCACCCCTCAGCCTCCGACGCTCCAGCGAAAACAGCCCCAGCCTGTTCAGCCTCTCCCTGTAGCTCAGATCCTCCAACCCTGGCAACATCCTTGTAAATCTTTTCTGAACCCTTTCAAGTTTAACAACATCTTTCCGATAGGAAGGAGACCAGAATTGCACGAAATATTCCAGCAATGGCCTAACCAATGTCCTGTACAGCCGCAACATGACCTCCCAACTCCTGTACTCAATACTCTGACCAATAAAGGAAAGCATACCAAACGCCGCCTTCACTATACTATCTACCTGCGACTCTACTTTCAAGGAGTTATGAACCTGCACTCCAAGGTCTCTAAGTACCTCATTGTTAAACAGCTTATAGATACTGGTGCCCCAGGTTAACAAGGGGAGGTAATAGCCTAGTGCTCTTGTTCCTCCAGAGGCCAGGTAATGTTCTGGGGACCCAGGTTCAAATCCCACCATGCAGATAGTGGAATTTGAACTCAATTAATATCTGGAATTAGAAGTCTAATGATGACCATAAATCCAATTGGCAATTGTTGGAAAAAGAGGTAAAAACAATGACTGCAGATGCTGGAAACCTGATTCTGGATTAGTGGTGCTGGAAGAGCACAGCAGTTCAGGGAGCATCCAAGTAGCTTCGAAATCGACGTTTCGGGCAAAAGCCCTTCATCAGGAATAAAGGCAGTGAGCCTGAAGCGTGGAGAGATAAGCTAGAGGAGGGTGGGGGTGGGGAGAAAGTAGCATAGAGTACAATGGGTGAGTGGGGGAGGGGATGAAGGTGATAGGTCAAGGAGGAGAAGGTGGAGTGGATAGGTGGAAAAGAAGATAGGCAGGTAGGACAAGTCCAGACAAGTTATGGGGGCAGTTACTGAGCTGGAAATTTAGAACTAGGGTGAGGTGGGGGAAGGGGAAATGAGGAAACTGTTGAAGTCCACATTGATGCCCTGGGGTTGAAGTGTTCCGAGGCGGAAGATGAGGCGTTCTTCCTCCAGGCGTCTGGTGGTGAGGGAGTGACGGTGAAGGAGACCCAGGACCTCCATGTCCTCGGCAGAGTGGGAGGGGGAGTTGAAATGTTGGGCCACGGGGCGGTGTGGTTGATTGGTGCGGGTGTCTCGGAGATGTTCCCTAAAGCGCTCTGCCAGGAGGCGCCCAGTCTCCCCAATGTAGAGGAGACCGCATCGGGAGCAACGGATACAATAAAAGATATTAGTGGATGTGCAAGTAAAACTTTGATGGATGTGGAAGGCTCCTTTAGGGCCTTGGATAGAGGTGAGGGAGGAGGTGTGGGTGCAGGTTTTACAGTTCCTGTGGTGGCAGGGCAAAGTGCCAGGATTGGAGGATGGGTTGTTTGGGGGCGTGGACCTGATCAGGTAGTCACGGAGGGAACGGTCTTTGCGGAAGGCGGAAAGGGGTGGGGAGGGAAATATATCCCTGGTAGTGGGATCTGTTTGGAGGTGGCGGAAATGTCGGCGGACAATTTGGTTTATGCGAAGGTGGGTAGGGTGGAAGGTGAGCACCAGGGGCGTTCTGTCCTTGTTACGGTTGGAGGGGTGGGGTCTGAGGGCGGAGGTGCGGGATGTAGACGAGATGCGTTGGAGGGCATCTTTAACCACGTGGGAAGGGAAATTGCGGTCTCTAAAGAAGGAGGCCATCTGGTGTGTTCTGTGGTGGAACTGGTCCTCCTGGGAGCAGATCCGGCGGAGGCGGAGGAATTGGGAATACGGGATGGCATTTTTGCAAGAGGTAGGGTGGGAAGAGGTGTAATCCAGGTAGCTGTGGGAGTCGGTGGGTTTGTAAAAAATGTCATTGTCAAGTCGGTTGTCATTAATAGAGATGGAGAGGTCCAGGAAGGGGAGGGAGGTGTCAGAGATGGTCCAGGTAAATTTAAGGTCAGGGTGGAATGTGTTGGTGAAGTTGATGAATTGCTCAACCTCCTTGCGGGAGCACGAGGTGGCGCCAATGCAGTCATCAATGTAGCAGAGGAAGAGGTGGGGAGTGGTGCCGGTGTAATTATGGAAGATGGACTGTTCTACGTAGCCAACAAAAAGACAGGCATAGCTGGGGCCCATACGTGTGCCCATGGCTACCCCTTTGGTCTGGAGGAAGTGGGAGGATTCAAAGGAGAAATTGTTAAGGGTGAGGACCAGTTCGGCCAAACGAATGAGAATATCGGTGGAAGGGTACTGTTGGGGACATCTGGAGAGGAAACAATGGAGGGCTAGGAGGCCCTGGTCATGGCAGATGGAGGTGTAGAGGGATTGGATATCCATAGTGAAGATGAGGCATTGGGGGAAAAGCCCATCTGGTTCACTAATAACCTTCAGGGAAGGAAAGCTGTCATCCTTACCCGGCTGGGCCTACATGTGATTCTTGACCCACAGCAATGTAGTTGACTCTTAACTACCCTCGGGGCATTAGAGGCAAGCAATAAATACTGCCTAGCCAGCGACACCCTCATCTCGTGAATGAATGAAAATAAAAGAATTGGTAACTTGGGAATGTTTCCAAGGATTGTTTCCTTACTCTGGCACTGTCTCACTACAAGGGAAGAGGTAAAAACATGAAGGCTACTGACCAGTTCAGCGTACTTGCCAATGAGAGCATCCTGTCGTTCCTCAGGTGAGCTGGTTTTACTCAGGTTCTGCATTAGAGCGGCAACTTCCTTCCCTGTGTTGGAAAAGAAAGAGGCAACAGGTTTGTTAGGTGCAAGTGGATTACCTCAGCAACATGCCCACTGGCTGCAGTAACATGTAGACTGGCATGGAGAAAAATTACCACGGAACACACTGTAGTATAAGGTCATGGCTCGGAAGGGGTTAATGTTCATTTTCAATTGGCTCCACCCATTTTACTGATATTGCACTCACTCTGTGAGGTTGGTGGTGACACTGTAGCTTTTGGAGGGAGCAGATGGATGTGTCCTAGCTCCCTACGTTCCTAGTCATTCTGCCTCACCAAAAATCATTGTACCTTTTGCTCTCATGTATTAAACCTTCTTGTTATCCAAGAACAGTATCTCTTCTGTAGATGTTCTATGTCGCTGTATTCTCTACTGACCGTCACTAGATAGGTCCAGGAGAAACAAAGACAAAGGAGGATTAGTGGCAGTGAACTACCCCAACCAACCCTTACCACGTACCGGTGAGGTACCAAGAGTTTCATATAGTCCGAGAATCATAGAACCATACAGCACGGAAACGAACCCTTTGGTTCAACGTGTCCACGCCAACCAAATATTCTAAATTAATCTAGTTCCGTTTGCCAACACATGGCTTGCATTCCTTTAAACCCTTCCTATTCATACACCCATTCAGATGCCTTTTACATGTTGTCATTGTACCAGCCTCCACCACTTCCTCTGGCAGCTCATTCCATACACAATCTCTGCATGAAAACATTGCCCCTTAGGTCCCTTTTATATCTTTCCCCTCTCACCTTAAACCTATGCCCTCTAGTACTGGACTCTCCCACCCCAGGGAAAGACCTTGTCTATTTATCAATCCATGCCCCTCATGATTTTATAAGCCTCTATCGCATCACCCCTCAGCCTCCAATGCTCCAAGGAAAACAGCCCCAGCCTATTCAGCCTCTCCCTATAGCTCAAATCCTCCAACCCTAGCAAGATCCTTGTAAATCTTTTCTGTGGGATAAAACCACACAGTTATTGCCAACCTGACCCTTACCACAAGGAGAAGAAACCTGAGACCCAGAAGAAAAGAAACAAAAAGCAAGTGAGTTTACTTCTTTGAGAGCATTTTCACTTTAAGAAAACACAGGTTGATGAGGAGATAGATTTTCCATTAGTGATAGAATTGATGGTTATGGGGAAAAGGCAGGATGGTGGAATTGAGGATTATCAGATGATCCCATTGAATGGTGAAGTAGACTCGATGGGCTGAGTGGTCTGCTGTTGTTCCTGCATCATATCTTAGACAGTTAATCATTAGCTGAAATGCAAGACTGTAGCAGCTATGGAAGCAGCAATAAGGTAGGCTCAGCACTTGAAAACCTTATTCAGGAGTTGGTAAGAAATACCTGGAGAGATAGAGAGAAAAGCAACCACACTCAGAACACCCAGAGACCTTGGTGAAGGAAGCTCCTTGAGGTGCAACAGAGAGTTTAGATTCTTTGATTAGATTCCCTATATTATGGAAACAGGCCCTTTGGCCCAACAGGTCCACACCGACCGTTCGAAGAGTAAACCCCCCAGACTCATTGTCCTACCCTATATTTACCCCCGACTAATGCACCAAACACTACGGGCAATTTAGCATGGCCAATTCACCTGGCCTGCACATCCTTGGACTGTGAGAGGAAACCGGAGCACCCAGAGGAAACCCACACAGACACAGGGAGAATGTGCAAACTCCACACAGACAATCGCCCAAGGAGTTTAAATTGGAAACATAGCTATGTTGTTTGCTTGAGGTGTCTCAACAATGGAAAACAAAACATGTGTGGACAATCTTTTGTGAAATGAAAGACTCCACAATGCATTGAGGAGAAGGTAGGCCCATCGATCAGGAAGGAAGTTAAGGAAACTCACTGAAGGCAGAGGCGACAGGATCACAGGGGCATTTGGACAGAGAAAGGCCGTTCGGGGCTGTCTTTTTGTGCTTGCCCTCCACCATTTAAATGGCTCACAGAAGCTGTGTATCTCATTCCCACCCACCCTGGTGGGGGGGCAATAACAGTCATCTGTAGTTGTGAGTCGACCAATTTGTGTCGGTGGGTGAGGAGGGAGGGAGAGGGTGAATGAAGTTGAGGGGAGAGGGAGTTGAAAGGGGAAAAGGGGAATGGGATTGAGGGGGAGGGGTTTGGGAAGTGTGGATGGAGTTGGGGGTAGGCGATTGAGGGGAAGAGGGCTGGGGGGAGGGTGGATGGGGTTGAAAGAGGGGATTGAGGGGAGGAGGGTGTTGAAGGGGAGGGTATTGAGAGGGGAGAGGTTTGGGGGGGAGGGTGTTATAGGAGAGGGTGGATGGGATTGAGGAGGGAGAGGGTTGAGGGGAGGAGAATGTTGGGGATATGGGGTTGAGGGGAAGGGGTTGAGGGGGAGGTGGATGGGGTTAATGGCGGATTTGAGGGGGAGGGGGAATAGGATTGAGTAGGACAGGTTTGAGGAGGGTGGGGGTTGAGGTGGGAGGGTGGATGGGGTTGGGGGAATGGGGTTGAGGGGAATAGAGTTGAGGGGGTGGAGTTGGCGGCAGGGTGAATGGGGTTAAGGGGGAGGGTTTGGGGGAGGGGGGTTGGGGTTGAGGGGGGAGGGTGTTGGGAGTGTGGATGGGATTAAGGGGAGGGGGTTGAGAGTGAATGGGGTTAAGGGGTAGGGGGTTGATGGGGGAGAGTGAATGCAGTTAAGGGGGAGTGGGTTGGGGGATGGTGAATGGGGTTAAGGGAGAGAGGGTTGAGGGGGGATGGTGTTAAAGGGGAGGGGGTTGAGGGGGAGGGTGGATGAGGTTAAGCTGGATGGGAGGAAGGTCTCCTTTCTCTGAAGGAGAAGGTGGGCAGGTAGCTTGTTAGAGATGGTGCAAATCTTGTGCGGTCTGGACAGAGCAGACAGAGAGAAGGGTTCAGGATCAGAGATCACTGATTCAAGGCGACTGCCAATGGAATCAATGGTCACTTGAAGAAAACCTATTTTAAGCATGATTTGGAGATGCCGGTGTTGGACTGGGGTGTACAAAGTTAAAAATCACACAATACCAGGTTATAGTCCAACAGGTTTAATTGGAAGCACACTAGCTTTCGGAGCGTCGCTCCTTCATCAGTTGATAGTGGAGGGCTCAATCCTAACAGAATTTATAGCAAAAGTTTACAGTGTGATGTAACTGAAATTATACATTGAAAAATTGATTGCTAAGTCTTTCATCTGTTTGAATACTATGATAGTTTCACTTCTTTCATGTGTAAATCAAAAACCTTTTTTTAAAAAGTTGCATTCTCGGGTTAGCTGTTAACAATGATGATAGCTAGACAATATGTTGAAGGTGTTAGCCCCCTGTGTTCTCTGTCTATGCCATGATGTTTACATTGATTCGAATCTAAAAAGTGAGATAACGGAGTTTTACATAAATTCATGCAGTTTTTGAGCTCAGAGTTTTACATGAATGTATGCAGTTTTTGAGCAAAGTACAATGTAACCCTGAAAGTACAAATTCACCCCACAAAATATATGTGTGTATGTGGGTCTTTGTCTGTCTGTGTGTGCATGTCTGGGTTGGGGGTTGTGAGTGTGAGAAAGTGTATGTTGTGTGTAGTGAGTGTAGAGTGTCTTAAGTCTGTGAGGAGGTGCATGTGTGAGTGTGGGAGTGTGTGTGTCTGTAAGGGTGTGTGTGGGTGTCTGTGTGCGTGTCTGTGTATATGTGTGTCTACGTGTATATGTGTATAGGAGTGTGTGTGTGTGTATAGGAGTGTGTGTGTATAGTGCAATGGTGGTCACCTCTAATGTGACATGAACCCAAGGTCCCGGTTGAGGCCCTCCCTATGGGGACCGAACGTAGCTATCAGCCTCTGCTCGGCCACTTTTCTCTGCTGCCTCTCCTGAAGTCCACCTTGGAGGATGGTCACCCGAAGGTCCGAGGCTGAATGTCCTGGACCACTGAAGTGTTCCCCAACTGGGAGGGAACCCTCCTGTCTGTTGATTATTGTGCGGTGCCCATTCATCCGTTGTCATAGCCTTTTAAGCAGTGACTGGATGTGGATTGCACTCCCTGATGGAGGCAGATTCAGTCTCCAGCAACTTTGCCAACTCTGAGGGCAAGACGTTTGAGGCAAAGAAATTTCAGCAGGGGTCTAGTAAGGGGCACTTTTAGTTTAGTAACTAGACATGTGTGATAGGATCTGTGTCACAGTAATGTCCGCCAACATTTAACTGCAGTCTGGGTCCTCTTTTGGGGTTTGACGTCCTCTCTCTTAGCAGCATCTGTGTAGTTCAATAAAACCGGTAAATAAAATTAAAAAGGATTTATTACAAGATGTATTTTAGAAGCTGGCTGGAAAGTTATATCAACAAGTGTGGTGCTGGAAAAGCACAGCCGGTCAGGCAGCATCCGAGGAGCAGGAGAATCGATGTGTCAGGCATAAGCCCTCCATCAGGAATATTGGGGGACTGGGGGGGAGAGGTGCAGAAGGGGGCTGAGAGATAAATAGGAAGGGGTGTGGGGCTGGGGGGGATGGTACCTGGGAAGGTGATAGGTAGATGCAGGTGGGGTGGGTGATGGTCATAGGTCAGTGGGGAGGTGGGAAGGTGGGAAGGAAGATGGATCAGTAGGACAGGTCAAGAAGGTGGTGCTAAGATGGAGGGTTGGATCTGGGATGGGGTGAGGGGGAGAGGAGATGAGGAAACTGGTGAAATTGATGTTGCTCCCCTGTGGTTGGAGGGTCCCAAGATGGAAGGTGGGGCGTTCTTCCTCCAGGTGACCAACTTAAAGTATCAGTGTTTCAGTTGCGTGTCCTAAGCAGCAGACAAACTGGAAACAGCTGCTCGGGTGCCTTTATGCTCAATGAAAATGTTCATTGAGGAATGAATTTGGTACTCACCCAGTCCTTTCAGCTTCTTCTTGTCCAGTTTCTGTTCCTTGCCCATCTCCTTGTTTGCTTCTGCCTGCACTGTGGCCTCTGGCTGCTCTTTCCCAACCTCCTCGATACACTCTTCAGAAATCCCCTCTCCATTGTCCAGGGCCTGACTTCCAGATGTCTCCTCCTTGGCCTCCCTTCCCCGGAGGGTGTCTCCTGAGCCGTAGGTTTTGATGATGTCCTCCAGCTGCCTGTCCAGATCCTCGGCAATGTCAGTGATGGCCATCTCTCCCTGAGCAGGAGCCTCCTCCTTCAGATTCAGGAGGGTCGTCTTCATCTGTGCCTGACCGAGTGCCGCAACAGTTTCCAGTTTCTCCTCCGGCTGTCGTGGTGACACCTGGGCGTTTTCAGCCGGAACGTCTTTCCTCGGCTGTTCTGGGAGATCAGTGCTGGGACCTGATGTCGAATCTTGGGCTGGCTCCTGTCTTCCAGTGCCGCCGGAAGGGTCTTGAGAGTTGGTGGTGATGGTATCCTGGTACTCCATTGTTGATTAATAATGTCTAAACAGGAGATAATAGGAATGTTACATCATTGGACAAACCTGACCCCAGGAATAATGACCCATGTAATCTCAACGTTTACCATTGACCCTTCCCCACGGTAAGCTCTGATTCTTGCTGAGACCTTTATCAATCACTCTCCTACCCCAACAGCAGGAAAGTGAAGTGCATTCTCCACTGGTCCCCTATGCCAGCCTCCCACTTTCTCTTCTGTTATCGCTGCTCATTGAGTGTTCCTCACCTCCGCAACTCTGCGGTGAGTTGTAACCTGATGTTGTTTTTCCATTGTTTGTTCTCTTGTGGGTTCTGCTGTCCTTACCCGGTCTGGCCTACATGTGACTTCAGATCCACGGTGATGCGGGTGACTCTGTCCATGGAGCACCGCTCCATTCAAGGCCAGCATTCATTGCCCATCCTTAATGCCTCGTGAATTGAATAGTGTTCCGTCATGCAATTCAGAGGGCAGAGACACCCGTGTTGCTGTGGGCCTGGAGTCACGTGTAAGCCAGACCATTTAAGGACAGCAGACTTCCTTCCCCAAAGGACAGCAGTAACCAGATGGGATTTTCTTGACAATTCAGACTTATTATAAGCAGAACGAGCTTTCAATTCCAGAATTACAACTTGCTTTTAAATTCTGCCAGAAGCCATGGTAGGGATTTCGAGTCATAGAGATGTCCAGCACAGAAACAGACCCTTCGGCCCAACCCGTCCATGCCGACCAGATATCCCAACCCAATCTAGTCCCACATGCCAGCACCCGGCCCATATCCCTCCAAACCCTTCCTATTCATATATTCATCCAAATGCCTTCTAAATGTTGCAATTGTACCAGCCTTCACCACATCCTCTGGCAGCACATTCCATACACGTACCACCCTCTGCATGAAAAAGTTGCCCCTGAGGTCTCTTTTATATCTTTCCCCTCTCACCCTAAACCTATGCCCTCTAGTTCTGGACTCCCCCACCCCAGGGAAAAGATTTTGTCTATTTACCCTATCCATGCCCCTCATAATTTTGTAAACCTCTATAAGGTCACCCCTCAGCCTCCGACGGTCCAGGGAAAACAGCCCCAGCCTATTCAGCCTCTCCCTGTAGCACAAATCCTCCAACCCTGGCAACATCCTTGTAAATATTTTCTGAACCCTTTCAAGTTTCACAACATCATTTTGATAGGAAGGAGACCAGAATTGCATGCAATATTCCAACAGCATTTGAGGATTTGAACCAGACCCCTAGAAAATAATGCCACTGTACTCGAGTCATATAGTCACGCAATACAGAAACAGACCGTTCGGTCTGACCAGTCCATGCCAACCATAGTCACAAGCTAAACTAGTCCCACCTGCCTGCTCCAAGCCCATATCCCCTAAATATTTCTTATTCATGTACTTATCTAAATGTCTTTTCAATGTTGTAACTGTACCCACTTCCTCTGAAGTCTAGATTAGAGTGGTGCTGGAAAAGCACAGCAGGTCAGGCAGCATCCGGGTTTACCACTTCCTCTGGAGGTTCGTTCCACACACGAACCGTTCTCTGTGTAAAAAAGGTGTCCCCTCATGTCTTTTTAGAATCTTTCTCCTCTCACCTTAGAAATATGGCCCCTGGGCTTGGAATCCCCCACACTATGGAAAAGACACCCGCCACTCACCTTATCTATTCCCCCATGACTTTATAAGATCTATTGCCCTTGTCCTTTTAGATGGAAGCAGTTATGGGTTTGAAAAGGACTGTCTAAGGGTCTTGGGTGAATTTCTGCAGTGTACCTTGTGGGTGGTATACCCTGCTGCTACTGAGTGTCGGGACTGGAGGGAGTGGATGCTTGTGGATGTGGTGTCAATCAAGCGGGCTACTTTGTCCTAAATAGTGTCAAGCTCTCTCCAGTGATATGACCATTATGCGTGTCCACTACCTTTCCTGTTTGAGAGGAATAATTAACTTTGGAGCTCAGGTAGAAATCCAATCTGTCCCTCACTTCCACAGTTTTCTCCAGTTAAGTGATTTTCTCTTGCTTACTTGAGCCAGTTCCCCAGAGACACCCTATCCTCTCTCTCTCTCTCTGTCTATCCTTCTCTCTCTTTCAGCCAAAGGGGTGTGGATTTGACGCACAGCGGGTTTAGCGATCCGCTGGATTTTAGATGAATGAGGGGCGAGCTGGCTGAGCAAGGTAACATCCCGAAACGCTGAAACGATGTTTCCCCTCATGGGAGAGACTAGAACCGGGGGAGGGTCAACGCTCAAAAAATAAGGGGTCGCTTATTTTAAGAGAGAGATGAAGAAAGTTTCTCTCAGAGAGTCGCGACCCGTTGGAATTCTCTTCCGTAGAGATCACTAGAGGTGGGATTATTTAAGGCAGATGCAATGTATTCCTGATTAATAACAGAATCAGAGGATCAGCTCAGAGGGCAGGAAGAAGGTGGGGGTTAGTGAGAAAGTAGAGCTGGGGCTACAAACAAGTCAATCACAATCTTTTAGAATGGTGCTGCAGGTTTGAGGGGTCGCATGGCCTCCTGCTGCTCCTTATATGTACGTTGGGGCTTTATAAATGTAAGTTGTTTATACACACCAGATCATGGCACAGACTTCCACTGAACTAATAGCTGGTCTATATTTGGCATTACTGTTAATCCCTGATCTGTGGTCTCAGGAGGGGCCAGAAGATGAAATCTGCCGGTGTTGCAGATTGGACAGTCTGATAACAGAGACCAGGGTGCATCAAGAAAGAATCAGGAACTTGCATTCATGTAGCGCCTTTTGCAAGTGCAGGGTCTCCCAAGGTGCTTTATGCTAAGCAAGCTCCCACAGAGACTGGTGAGTAGGAGGTGAATGGACGCTTGGGGCTAAAGGTGTAGATTGAACTGAGTTTTCGCCAGAGTGTGATGAGTTATAGAGGGATTTCCCTTTAAGACAGACACTGTGCAGTAACATATGCTGTGGTTAATTATAGCTATTTGCTTCATACAGACAGTAAGCTAACCAATGTGCAGCTGCTGCTCAGCTGCGAGGGCTTATTTGGAGCATTGCTAAATAGGGCCATGTTGGAGAGCACTATCGGGAGCTGTCGTTGACAGTTCAAACCAGCCTGGGGAAGACAAAGTGATTGCCTTCCCTAACATCCAAACACAGCCAGTGTCCCTGCAGTCAGATCAAAACACGGCCTGGAAATTATCCCCAGGGCACAGAATCACACATTCACAGGATAGTTACAGCAAGAGGGAGGCCATTCAGCCCAGCATGCCTGCATGGACCAGCTCTGCAAACGTGCCTCCTTACCCAGCGCCAATCTCCTGTCTTTTCCACATTTTACTTAGTGCATGCCATTTCTATTCAAATAACCACCCAATCTCCTCTTGAGTCCCTCAGTTGAACCTGCCTCCCCCATATTTCCAAGCTACACCTTCCACACCCAACCTGTTCGCTGTGTGGAAAAGGCTTTTCTTACATCACTTCATTTACAAGTCACTTTAAATCCTCACGACCACCCCCCACCTCCCCCCCCCGGCTCCCTCGTTCTTGATCTTTTTACGAGCAGGAACATTTTTGGCCTATCAAGCCCATGGATGGTTTTGAAAATCTCTGTCAAATCGTCTCCCCAAGGAGAACAGTCCCAATATCATAGCGGCAAGCCATTTGGCCTATAGAGTCGGCACCAACCTTCCAAAGAACATCTGACCCAGGCACACCCCTTTACCCTACATTTCCCACAGCCAATCCAGCAAACCTGCACATCTTTGTGACTGTGAGGGGAAACTGGAGCACCCAGAGGAAACCCACACAGACACGGGGAGAACGTGCAAACTCCACGCAAACGGTCGCCTGAGGCTGGAATCAAACTTGGACCCCTGGTGCTATGAGGCAGCAACACTAACCATTGAGCCACCATGCCACCAGGAAGCTTCTAAGCCTTAGGCTGGTTCTTATAATCCTCGGGTGTATTCTCTCCTTATAATGTGGCATCCAGGAGACAGAATACACAGTACTCTCACTGAGGTCTCACTAGTGTGTTTTATTTGACCAGACAGGGTATAAAACACTGGGTTCCTCTTTCTGCTAATTTGACACCCACTCCAAAAGAAGCCGCTCCAACACAACAACAACCTGTATTTGTGTGCAAGCACACATACTTGGAGGTTAAGTAGGCCATTCAGCCCTTCAAGCTTGCTGCTCTATTATTTAATGAGATTGTGCTTAATCTGTTCATCTCCTCAACTCCACATTCCCATCTAATCCCTGCCCAAACCCTTTCACCTGCTCCCTTGCTTCTAGACAATCTACCCACCTCCACCTTAAAATATCCAAGGTCTCTGTTTCCACACCATCTTGAGGAAGAGAGTTCCAGTTGATTTAAGATGGCAGCACAGTAGCAGCGCTGCATGCAGGCACTTGCCCTGGGCTCACTCGTTCCCCTATGCTTTCTTTTGGTTTTTGTCTTTTTTCACTTCTGCTCTTTTTCTTTCATGTTTTTCTTTCCCTTTTCTTTATTTTGGAATCCTTTGTGGCGGGTCAGTTGGCGACATCGGTGAGGTAGAGAGAGCAGGCATTGTGTGGAATGGCGCCTCCTCGTGGTGACTGGAGGCAGTGGCGGCTGCAAGGATGATTGCCGGCTGTGGACTTTTCTAAGATGGCGGCGTTGGCAAGGCAACATCTCGGGGAAGGGACTTTAAGTGAGACAGTGGTGGCCTGGTCTGGCAGTGGAGCCAGGGACTTGTAATTGCTGTAGGCCCAGAGTAGGGACTCCTGGTGTTAGCGAGGTGGCAGCATGGTATGGCTGGAGCCAGGACTCTTGGCATCATCAAGACCACAGCAGAGCCAAGTTGCCTGACAAGTGTACGCTCAGCGCGGGTCCCAGCATTGGCGGTGGTGTTGGGGAGGTGGGCATAGGTTGCACATTCCTGGACACTGCAATTTAGCCCAACCAGTCTACCATAACCTACACCTCTTTGGACAGAGGGAAGAAGCCAACACAGACACAGGGAGAACATGCAAACTCCACACAGACTGTCTTGAAGCTTCTCAGTGTGTTTTACTGCATTATTCACTGTAAAATGCAAGTGACAATAAATAAACCATTCACTCATTCGTTCAAAGACTCATGAGCCTCTGAAAGAAAACAATTTTGCCTTATCTCTGTTGTAAACAGCCGACCCGTTATTTTTAAACAGTGAGCCTTGTCCTAGATTCTCTAATAAAATGAAACATTCCCTTTATATTCATCCTGTCAAGATTCCTCAGGATCTAATACACTTCAAACAAGTTGCCTTGTAACTCTTCCACTCTGCAGTGGATATCAGCCCAGCCTGGCTAACCTTTCCTCATAAGACAGCACCAGTGGCAGTGACAGCAGCATTACCATTGTAAAATGTCTCAAGAGGGGTGTCATATATAAAAAGAATTGAGCCACATAAGAAGGTCGTGGGATGGATAACCAATGCTTGGTGAAAGAGAAAGGTTGTAAGGAGCATCTTGAAGGTGGAGAGAGAGAGAGAGAGAGAGAGAGAGAGTTGGGGCAGTTTAAGGAGGAAATTCTAGAGTTTAGGGCCCAAGCAGCTGAATTTTGGGCTTTCTTGTGATGGCAACTTGGCTCAGTGGTTAGCATTGTGCCTCACAGTGCCAGGGACCCAAGTTCAATTCCAGCCTCAAATGACTGTCTGTGTGGAGTTTGCACATTCTCCCCGTGTCTGCGTGGGTTTCTGCTGGGTGCTCTGGTTTCCTCCCACAGCCCAAAGATGTGCAGGTTGGATGGATTGGCCATGGGAAATTCAGGGCTAAAGGGGTGGGGTGGAAAGTTCTTCAGAGGGTTAGTGTGGACCTGATGGGTGGAATAGATTAGATTAGATTACTTACAGTGTGGAAACAGGCCCTTCGGCCCAACAAGTCCACACCGGCCCACCGAAGCGCAACCCACCCAGACCCATTCCCCTACGTTTACCCCTTCACCTAACACTACGGGCAATTTAGCATGGCCAGTTCACCTAACCTGGGCATTTTTGGACTATGGGAGGAAACCGGCGTACCCGGAGGAAACCCACGCAGACACGGGGAAAATGTGCAAACTCCACACAGACATAGAGTCATAGAGTCATAGAGATGTACAGCATGGAAACAGACCCTTCGGTCCAACCTGTCCACGCTGACCAGATATCCCAACCCAATCTAGACCCACCTGCCAGCACCCGGCCCATATCCCTCTAAACCCTTCCTATTCATATACCCATCCAAATGCCTCTTAAATGTTGCAATTGTACCAGCCTCCACCACTTCCTCTGGCGGCTCATTCCATACACGTACCACCCTCTGCGTGAAAAAGTTGCCCCTTAGGTCTCTTTTATATCTTTCCCCTCTCACCCTAAATCTATGCCCTCTAGTTCTGGACTCCCCCACGCCAGGGAAAAGACTTTGCCTATTTATCCTATCCATGCCCCTCATTATTTTGTAAACCTCTGTAAGGTCACCCCTCAGCCTCCGATGCTCCAGGGAACACAGCCCCAGCCTGTTCAGCCTCTTCCTGTAGCTCAGATCCTCCAACCCTGGCAACATCCTTGTAAATCTTTTCTGAACCCTTTCAAGTTTAACAACATCTTTCCGATAGGAAGGAGACCAGAATTGCATGCAATATTCTAACAGTGGCCTAACCAATGTCCTTACAGCCGCAATATGACCTCCCAACTCCTGTACTCAATACTCTGACCAATAAAGGAAAGCATACCAAACGCTTTCTTCACTATCCTATCTACCTGTGACTCCACTTTCAAGGAGGTTTTAACCTGCACTCCAAGGTCTCTTTGTTCAGCAACACTCCCTAGGACCTTACCATTAAGTGTATAAGTCCTGCTAAGATTTGTTTTCCCAAAATGCAGCACCTCGCATTTATCTGAATTAAACTCCATCTGCCACTTCTCAGCCCCATTGGCCCATCTGGTCCAGATCCTGTTGTAATCTGAGGTAACCCTCTTTGCTGTCCATTACACCTCCAATTTTGGTGTCATCTGCAAACTTACTAACTGTACATCTTATGCTCGCATCCAAATCATTTATGTAAATGACAAAAAGTAGAAGGCCCAGCACCGATCCTTGTGGCACTCCACTGGTCACCTGAGGCAGGAATTGAACCCAGGTCTCTGGTGCTGTGAGGCCACAGTACTAACCACTGTGCTACTATGCCTGCTTCCATATTTTTGACGTACTAAGTGGATTGCTATTCAAGATAAAAGTAAGTCACACCAGGTTTCATCATGAATAGGACATTATCCTATTTATTGTAAACTTAATCTTTAACTTGGAGGAGCCAGTTTTGGACTGGGGTGTACAAAGTTAAAATTCACACAACACCAGGTTATAGTCCAACAGGTTGAATTGGAAGCACTAGCTTTCGGAGCGACACTCCTTCATCAGGTGGTTGTGGAATATAAGATCACAAGACACAAAATTTATAGCAAAAGTTTACAGTGTGACATAACTGAAACTAGATATTAAAAAGACCTGGATTGTTTGTTAAGTCTCTCATCTTTTAGAACGGGCATGTTGGTTTCAGTTGTTGGTTTCAAATAAACCTGTTGGACTATAACCTGGTGTTGTGTGAGCTTCAACTTAATGTTTAACAAATGACAAAAAAATTCAGATTACTAATTTAGGCTTCACTCCTTTAAAACCTCAAATATTCAAAAATTTGTTCATGAATAAGTTAGAGAAAAGCAGAAGGTTTGACACAAATGTTATGGGTGGAAAAAGTGTGGAGAGTGGAAGCAAATTCTATAGATCGTAAGTCCAGACCACAAGCATGGAGAGTTATTTCTCTCAGCCTTTTAGCTTTTTAAAGTGATGGTGACAAGATGCAGGTGATTCTTTTGTAAAGTGATAATTGCATTCTTGTGCAACCCTGCATTATAGAAAAATCATGCTTTAGAAACAATACTTAAAGTGTTGGTGATGAAATCGCGTTACAGCCAACACACATTTTAAAAGTTCGTGCTTTAGAAACAGTGTCCCCCAATTTGTCAATTGTGTTGCTGCCAATTCGTGTTACTGAAAGGGCGTTATCGCAGAATGACCTGTATTGTCTGATGAGTGACAGTGAGTCATTGATACAAATAGCTGGTTGGGTGGATCTTTTTTTTAATCAGAATTCTTCTTTTAAAGTCATGAGGGCTTTTGTCTTTTCGCTCACAGACAGAAGGGGTAAGAAATGCTCATTGTGTGCATGCTTCTGGATGTCTCTGTGTACATTGCAGGTCTGTAACAAACTGCAGTCACACCAAACTGAAGGCTATCTCTAGGCATGCCTTCCAAAGCCCAAAGAATGCTGCACTAGCACAATGGAGGCCATTTGGGATCTTTTCAACAATAACTTTTTTGGTTGACAGGGCAGTCCAAAGGTATTGGAAGTGGCTGCTTGAGAAAAAGGGCGTTTGAGGACAACAGCAGCAGATCCGACACCAAGCCCATGGTTTACAAAGCTGTGATGGCTCCTGCCTTTTTATATAACTCTGAGACATGTATACAGCAGACACCTCCAAGGTGCTGGAGCAGGAAGACCAACGCTGCCTGTGAATCCACTGGAAAGACAGATCCACCAACACCAGTGTCCTTGACCAGGCCAATATCCCCAGGATCGAAGCACTGACCACCCTTGATTGGCTGTGATGGACACAAGATTCCCCAAGCCAGTGCTCTACCCCCAGCTCCGAAAGAGCAGGAGAACCCGAGGTGAAATAAGGAATCGCTTCAGGGATGCCCCCAAGACCCCACTGGGGAAGTGCAGCATTCCCACAGACACCTGGGAATCACTGGCCCAAGACTGTCCAAAGTGGGGGAGGGGCATCCGGGAAGGTGTCGAGCATCTCGAGGATTGCTGGCGGGAAAAAGTGGAAGCCAGGCACAAACAGTGTAAGGAGCGTGCTGACCCCCAGCCATCCCTTCCCATTACCACCCGCTGCCCCAAGTGTAACAGAGCCTGCAGTAGCCCCAATGGTCTGTACAACCACCTATAGATTCACCCTGCGAGTGGGAGAGAGACATCCTTATCTGTGAGGGACCACCGATGATGAGCTCAAAGACTCCCGCTGCCACATTGCCTCAAAAAGTATCCACCTTCAAAATATAATAAAATCTTGTATAGCTAAAGTGTACATCACACAAGCTCACTAGATCTCAAGTCCTTATGAGGAAAGGTTGAACAGGATAGGCTTGTATTCACTGGCCTTTAGAAGTTAAGAGGTTACTATTTGAAACATGTAAGATCCTGAGGGGTCCTGACAGGGCAAGTATAGAGTGTGGTTCCCATTAAGTGAGAAAGTAGAACTAGGGGTCACTGATCATGGGCCATCCACTTAAAACAGAGGAGGTGAACTTTGATTCCCTCAGAGGGTCGTGAGTCTTTGGGTTTCTCTTCCTGAAAGGTGGTGAAAGAAAACTCGTTCGATATTTTTGTGTCAGGGGTGGATAGAATTTTCATTAGCAGAGAGGTGAAAGGTCATCCAGGTGGGTGAAAATGTAGGCTTGAGATTCGAATTAGATCAGCCATGATCTTACAGAGCGATCTGATATGACACAACAGTTCCTCTGCAACCTCACGCTATGGAAAATCACATTGTAGAAGATCGCGTTGTAGAAGATTGCTAATACTTGCTCAGTAGAAAGTTCACATTCTTCAAACAGTGTCCACAATTCACCAATTGCGTCACAGCCAATTTGTGTTGATGGAATGTGCGTTATACCAGAGTGACCCGAATGGTAGTGCATGTGTGAGGGGCTGAATGGCCTACTTTCTACAACTAATTTGTTTCATAAGTTCATATGGAAACAAACACTAAACTCTGGAGATCACGCAAGAATCGCACCCTCTACATCAAAGACAGCATTTAATCAAATGGTTAGCACTGCTGCCTCCCAGCACGAGGGATCCAGGTTCAATTCCAACCTCAGGCAACCGTCTGTGTGGAGTTTGCACATTCTCCCCGTGTCTGTGTAGGTTTCCTCCAGGTGCTCTTACAATCCAAAGATGTGCAGGATAGGTGAATCGGCCATGCTAAATTACCCATCATGTAGGTTATTAGTCAGGGATAAATATAGGGGAGGTTACTCTTCAGAGGGTCGATGTGGACTTGTTAGGCTAAAGGGCCTGTTTTTACACTGTGGGCATACTAATTCTAAAAAAAAATGAGACAACAAAGGACTTCCAGTAAAATTGAATGCAATGGTGATGGAAAACTCTCCACTGGTTTAAGGCATAACTTACAGAAAGGAAGATTGGAGTTCATTCATCTCAGTCCCAGCATGTAACCTGAGGACTTCCTCAGTGTGGGTCCTTGGCTCAACTATCTTCAGCTGCTTCATCAATGACCTTCCTTCCTTTACAACTGGGATGTCCACCAATGATTGCACAATGTTCAGCACCATTCGCGACTCCTCAGATACTGAAAGCAGTCCATGTTCAAATGCATCAAGATCTGGATAATATCCAAGCTTAGATACAAAAAAACTGCAGATGCTAGAATCCAAAGTAGACAGGCAGGAGGCTGGAAGAACACAGCAAGTCAGGCAGCATCAGGAGGTGGAGAAGTCAGTGGTCTAACCCATCTTCAGGACTGGGTGTGGGTGTGGGCGATAAAAGGTGAGGCGGGAGCAGGATGGTGAAGTGGGGATAGGTGAAGACAGGCAGAGGGTATGATGTGGTTGGTCAATAGGAGGAATAAATCTAGTAGGTGGCTGGGAGGAGTGAAAGGGCGGGGGAGGGGGAGGGGCTGATAAGGGAGTCAGGGGAAGGGAAAGGAGGTTATTTGAAATTGGACAACTCTCTGTTGAGTCCTCTGGGCTGTAGGCAGCCCAGGCGGAAGATGAGGTGTTGTTCTTCAATATGCGGTTTGGTTCATTGAGGCATTGGCAGAGGCAATGGCATTATCCAGGCTAGAATTGACAGGTAGCAAATAACATCCATTACACACAAGTGCCAATGACCTTCTCTGACAAGAGAGAATCTAACCATTGTCCCTTGACATTCAATACTATAACCATTGCTAAATCTCCCACCATCAGCATTTTGGTGGTTGCAGCTGATCAGAAAGCAGTCTGAAACAGTCATATAAATACTGTGGCTACAAGAGAGGCGAGGAATCCTGCAGCAAGTAGGATTCCTCCATGTTTGACTCCTCCATGTCTGTCCACCTCTATAAGTCACAAGTCAGGAGTGTGATGGAATACTCCCCACTTGCCTGATAGGTGCAGCTCCAACCACACTCAAGAAGCTCAATACCATCCAGGGCAAAGCGACCTCAGCGTGCATAAGTGAGTCAGATTAGGGACTGGACCGTGATACTGAAACATTGTGGTCACTCTGGGTCAGAATGTCAAGGCTTCAGAGAAGAAAAAGTGTGAGGGTGCTTTGCAAGGCCAGTACGGGGGTGAGGGTCTGCAGTTACGTTTGAAGACTTGATCGGCTGGCATTGTTCTCCTTTGAGCAGGGCAGATAAATAGGAACAAATTACTACAGATGCTGGACTCTGTACTGAAAGCAACAAATACTGGAGATCAGGCCGCCTCCATGGGGAGCGAGCAAGCTGAAGCTCTGCTGAAGAATCATCCAGACTTGAAATGTTAGCTTGCTCTCTCTCCATGGATGCTGCCTGACCTGCTGTGATCTCCAAGATGAACAGCAGATTTGATTTGGATACGTTTGCGGCAATTGGCAAAAGAGCCTTGGGCAACATGAGGGAACACTATTGCAGATGAGCGCTGGTGATCAGGAGCAGGCTGTTTGAATGCTTGACAGAACCAGCCACGGTCATAACTTTCAAAAAAGGATTGGATAAATATTTGACAGGCTGTGGAGAAAGAGTGGAGTTGCGAGATGGGGCTAACTGGAGAACTCTTTGAAAGGGCTGGCATAGCCACGATAGACCAAATGGCCTCCCTGTCTGCTGTATGGGTTTGTGATTCCATATCCACATGAAGTGCTTTGGAATGTTCCCGAGGGATCTGACAGATTTGGGGCTTTATAAATGCACGTTCCTTTCCATCCTTCAAAGGCAAATGATTCATTTGGAAAAGTTGCTGTCTCCATGACTACCAGAGGAGACGACAAAGGAATTACAAAATAAAACCAGAATAAAATTGCCTCATAAATTCCACCAACGTATTTTGTTCAGAAGATGACTTAACCTCTTTCCCTCTGTCTTTCAGGTAGTTTCTCGGGTGGATAGAGATATGCCTCAGATGATGGTGGACACCCCAGGTTTACCAACATTGGTGTAAAATCTTGCACAACAACATTTTAAATACAAGATTATTTTGACGCCAAAATGAATGGCACATTAGAAATGAACACCTAGAACTGAAGCTGCATTTGGTGTTGGATCTCAGGTGATTTTTAGCGATAGGAACCCTCTAGCCACTGTGATTTTGCTAGGGGCAGCTGCAATTGTCACTTATAATATGCCCCCCCCCCCCCCCCCCCCCCCACACACACACCTCGTTGCCCCTGTTTCTGTAATTTCCATCCTCCTCCTCCCTTCAGCCCACCAAGATCCGCACAGTTCCAAGCTCGGTCACTTGTGCATCAGCCATTGCTCACTCGGTGACGCTCTCGTCTCTGAGTCAGGCTGCAGCCACGTCAAAATGATGGAAGCATTTTAATAGACTCACAGTCACGGAGTCATAGAGTTGCACAGCACAGAATCAGAAGCTTCGGTCTAACTTGTCCACACCGACCAGATATCCCAATCTCATCTAGTCCCATTTGCCAACATTTGAGCCATATCCCTCTAAACCCTTCCTATTCATACACCCATCCAGATGACTTTTAAATGTTATCATTATACTAGCCTCCGCCTCTTCCTCTGGCAGCTCATTCCATGCACGTACCACCCTCTGCTTGAAAAGGGTGCCCCTTAGGTCTGTTTTAAATCTTTCCCCTCTCACTCTAAACCTATGGCTTCTAGTTTTGGACTCCCCTACCCTGGGGAAAAAAACCTTAGCTATTTACCCTATCATAATTTTATAAACCTCTATAAGGTTATTCCTCATTCTCTGATGCTCCAGGGAAAAAAGCCCCAGCCGATTCAGTCTCACCTGATAGCTCAAACCCTCCAAACCTGGTAACATCCTTGTAAATGTTTACTGAACTCTTTCAAGATTAACAAGAGGAATTGAGTATAGAAGCAAAGAGGTGCTTCTGCAGCTGTACATGGCCCTGGTGAGACCACACCTGGAGTACTGTGTACAGTTCTGGTCTCCAAATTTGAGGAAAGACATTCTGGCTATTGAGGGAGTGCAGCGTAGGTTCACGAGGTCAATTCCTGGAATGGTGGGATTACCTTACTCTGAAAGACTGGAGCGACTGGGCTTGTATACCCTTGAGTTTAGAAGACTGAGAGGGGATCTGATTGAAACGTATAGGATTATGAAAGGATTGGACACTCTGACAGGAGGAAACATATTTCCGCTGATGGGGGAGTGCCGAACCAGAGGACACAACTTAAAAATACGGGGTAGACCATTTAGGACAGAGGTGAGGAGAAACTACTTCACCCAGAGAGTGGTGGCTGTGTGGAATGCTCTGCCCCAGAAGGCAGTGGAGGCCCAGTCTCTGGATTCATTTAAGAAAGAATTGGATAGAGCTCTTAAAGATAGTGGAGTCAAGGGTTATGGAGATAAGGCTGGAACAGGATACTGATTGGGAATGATCAGCCATGATCATATTGAATGGCGGTGCAGGCTCGAAGGGCTGAATGGCCTACTCCTGCATCTATTGTCTATTGTCTATTGTCTATTAACAGTATCTTTCCTATGGCAGGAAGGCAAGAAATGAGCGCAGTATCCCAAACATGGCCTCGCCAATATTTGAAAGTAACCTGGACAAATGAAGAGTTGTGCAAGAGGATTTTGGGCTTTAGGATCTAGGTGACTGACGGTGTGGTAGCGAAACGTGGGGTGAAGGGAGTGGTGGTTGCCCAAGGGTTAAATGATTACAAAGATCTCAGAGGATGGCAGGGCCTGAGGAGATTATATATTTGATTAGGAATTAGCCCAAGCAGGGAGAGACATGAAAAATGAAATTATTGTGAAAAACAAAGAATCTCTGCAACTTTTCATCTTGTATGAATGCGAGAATGCAATAGAGTCATAGAGTCATAGAGATGTACAGCATGGAAACAGACCCTTCGGTCCAACCCGTCCATGCTGACCAGATATCCCAACCCAATCTAGTCCCACCTCCCAGCACCTGGCCCATATCCCTCCAAACCCTTCCTATTCATATACCCATCCAAATGTTTCAAACATTCTCAATAATTTATGCCAAAGAGAAAAAAATGGTGATCAATGGGTATATCAACTTTGAATGGCATTGCCATTGGAGAAAGTGAAGCGGAACTACAATTCTCTGGCTAATTCAAAGAATCTGAAAAACCTGGATGTATTCCTTAAGTTTGCAGTTTCCTGCATCCATCAATTCCAGCAAGTATAAATAAACTGCTTTATGAAATCGAATGGTTATCCTAAATCGATTGTTACTGTGGCTATTGATAGTTCAAAATCGCACAACACCAGGTTATAGTCCAACAGATTTATTTGGACTATAACCTGGTGTTGTGTGATTTGTAACTTTGTACATCCCAGTCCAACACCGGCATCTCCAAATCAAGATAGTTCAGCAATTATTATCCTTCTGATGGCTGATGATTAGATTGGAATTTTAAAATTGAGTCTCTGATGAGTCAACGTGCCGGGGTTAGGGTGGGAGTGGCGGAGTCCAATGGATCCGTGAAATTTGGTGCAAGTTATAACATGGGCTATGGGGATCAGGCTAAGTAGATCAGGTTCTATAGGAAGAAGTATGCAAGGCCAGTCAAGGGTGTTTGGCAGCTTTTGAGATGGAGGTAACAATAGTGAAGCAGCACTTTACCCGCATTTCTCACAATCTGATCTACTGCATTCGCTGCTCGCAATGTTGTCTCCTACTACTTTGGGGAAATGAAGCCTTAGACTGGGTGACCACTTTGCAGAACATCTACATCCTGCCTGCAAAAAAAGACCCTGACCTTCCAGTTGCCTGCCACTTTAACACATCACCCTGTTCCTGGCCAACATCTCTGTCTCAGACTCGCTGCAGTGCCCCAGCTAAGCTCAGGGCAAGCTGGAAGGACAGCACCTCATTTACTGCCTAGGAACCCTGCAGCCCTCTGGACTCAATATCAAGTTCAATCATTTTAGGGCCTGAACTCCCCCATGTCTTAGCCCCCTACCTCATACACCAGGCCTTGCTATCACACAGTCTACCATTACACACCATCCACTGTTAGCCACAAACAGTCTCCATTAACAGCTATTCACCCTCCCAGCCGGATCATTATCCTTTTTCTGTCTAACTGTTCTTCTCTCCCTTTGGGCTCTATCGTTTATTCCTTACCCCCACCCCGCCCATCCTATCTTGTGCATTAAAACTGACATTGTCCTCGCTACCATCAGTTCTGAGGAAGGGTCACCAGACCCGAAACATTAACTTTGATTTCTCTTCACAGATACTGCCAGACCTGCTGAGCTTTTCCAACTACTTCTGTTTTTGTTTCTGATTTACGGCGTCTGCAGTTCTTTCGGTTTGTATTTACGTAAACAGTAGTGGTTATGAAGGCCTTAGACTTTAGCATTAAAGTCATAAATATCTTCAAAGAGATATGCAAGTGAACATGTGCCTGCCCAGGCTGCTTTACAGAGTCCTCTGTTTATCCTGTGCGCTAAAGAAACTAATGAAGCAATGAATTCGGAGAAGACGACAGGGGGTGTACTCCTGCGTTGGTTAAAGAGACAGTGAGGCCAGGTTTAGAAAGGAACTGCCCAGTTACGTGGAGAAGTCTGTCAGTTTTCCAGTTGCTCTGGTGACAAGGCACTCTCCATAATGACCAAGTCGGATTGGATTATACGTGGAAAGTTCTTTACGCAGAGGTTGGTGGGTGCATGGAACGATGGAACACCTTGCCAGCGGAGGTGGTAGAGGCGGGCACAACAGCATCATTTAAGATATATCTAGACAGACACATGAATGGGCAGGGAGCAGAGGGATACTGATCCTTAGAAAATAGGCAACAGGTTTAGATAGAGGATCTGAATTGTTGCAGGCTTGGAGGGCTGAAGGGCCTGTTCCTGTGCTGTAACTTTCTTTGTTCTTTGTTTTTTGTCTAAAATAAGAAAAGCTTTAACTTGTCCTATAACTGTGTCAAGAAAATAAACAGGAAACTAATGCTTTGCTCTGTTTGGTGAGACAGTGACATCTTAGAGTCATAGAGTCATAGAGAAGTACAGCACGGAAACAGACCCTTCGGTCCAACTTGTCCATGCTGACAAGATATCCCAACCTAATCTAGTCAGATTTGCCAGCACTTGGCCTATATCCCTCCAAACACTTCCTATTCATGTATCTATCCAAATGCCTTTTAAATGTTGCAATTGTATCAGCTTCCACCACTTCTTCTGGCAGTTCATTCCATACATGTACCACCCTCTGCATGAAAAAGTTGCCCTTTAGGTCCCTTTTATATCTTTCCCCTCTCACCCTAACCTATGCCCTCAAGTTCTGGACTCCCCGACCCCAGGGAAAAGGCTTTTGTCTATTTATCCTATTCATGCCCCTCATGATTTTATAAACCTCAATGAGGTCACCCCTCAGCCTCCGACGCTCCAGGGAAAACAGCCCCAGCCTATTCAGCCTCTCCCTATAGCTCAAATCCTCAAACCCTGGCAACATCCTTATAATTCTTTTCTGAACCCTTTCAAGTTTCACAACATCCTTTTGATAGGAAGGAGACCAGAATTGCACGCAATATTCCAAAAGTGGCCTAACCAATGTCCTGTACAGCCACAACATGACCTCCCAACTCCTGTACTCAATACTCTGACCGATAAAGGAAAGCATACCAAACGCCTTCTTCACTATCCTATCTACCTGTGACTCTGCTTTCAAGGAGCTATGAACCTGCACTCCAAGGTCTCTCAGCGGAAAGTACCAATTGAATTCTCGAAGACCTGATCAATCACTGGGCCAGTGACTTTGAAACAAGGGTTTAGCTTCGAGGTGAATTATGCTTTATGAATAAACAAATAATGAAGAACTGTGCAGCACAGGAACAAGCCCTTTGGTCCACCAAAACCGCACCGACACATGAATGAAAAACCTTTTGCCTCTCCACAATCTGTATCCCTCTATTTCCTGCCTGTATCAGGTATCTGTCAAGGTGCCTTTTAAGCATTACCAATGTATCCACCTCCTCCAGCAGCGCAGCTCCAGGCACTTACCACCCACCGTGATAAAAATCTGCCTCTTGCATCTCCTTCAAACATAGCCTCCTTTTACCTTAAACCTCTGTCCCCCAGTAACTGACATTTCTACCCTCAGAAAAAAACTGTAACTATCCATTCTGCCCATGCCTCTCATAATTTTATAAACCTCTATCAGGTCATACCTCTGCCTCTAACATTCAAGTGAAAACAAATCAAGTTTGTCCAATCTCTCCTCATAATACCCCCCAAACCAGGCAAAATCCAGATAAACTTATTCTGTACTCTCTCCAAAGCCTCCATATCCTTCTGGTACTGTGGCAACCAGAGTGTAAGCATTACTCCAAATGTTACCTATCTAAAGATCCATACAGCTGCAACATAACTTGCCAATTCTTATACTATGTGCTGCCACTGATGAAGGCATCCTATATGCCCTCTTGACCACCCTATTCACTTGCAATGCCACTTTCAGGGAACTGTGGACCTAGATCTCTCTGTCTGTTGATGCTATTTAAGATTCTGTCATTTACTGTATACTTTCCTCCTAAATTTGATCTCCCAAAATGATCATCTCACATTTGTCTGGATTAAATTCCATCAGTCATTTCTCCTCCCAAGTCTCCAGCCTATCTATATCTTACTGTATCCTCTGCAACCCTCTCCATTATCTGCAGCTCCCCCAATCTTTGTCTCATCCACAAAGCCACCTACATTTTCCTCCAGATCATTCATATAGATATTACAAACAACAGAGGTCCTAGTATGGATACCTGTGGATACTGATACTCACTGGTCACAGATCTCCAGTCAGAAAAATCACTCTTCTATCACTACCCTCCGGCTTATATAACTAAGCCAGCTCTGTATCCATCTTGGTTGATAAAATGTGGAGTTGGAGAAGCACAGCAAGTCAGACAGTATTGGATGAACAGGGCTGGAAACCATTCATCAGGACTGAACCCATTTTACCCAGCTCACCGTGGATCCCATGAGACTGCACCTTCTGTACCAGCCTGCCATGAGGGACCTTGTCAAAGGCCTTGTTAAAGTCCATGTAGACAACACCCACTGCTCTGCCCTCATCAACCACCTTTGTTACTCCCTCATAAAACGCAATCAAGTTTGTAAGACATGATCTCCCCTGTACAAAGCCGTGCTGCCTATTGTCATGAAATCCATATTTTTCCAAATGTGAGTAAATATTGTCCCTAAGAAGATTCTCCAATAATTTCCCTCCCACTGACGTCAGGCTCACCGGCCTATAACGTTCCGGATTATTCCCGTTGCCCTTCTTAAACAAAGGAGCAATGTTGGTTATTCTTCAGTCCTCTGGGACCTAAATGTTCTCTATTACATTGTTTGATAACCTTTCACTGATGTAAAATCCATATTATTGATAGTTCAAATGATTTTGCCTTTATTTCACACCCCCAGGAAAATGAAGGAGGATAATTAAATGCAGTTTAAGTTGTTAGCATTGTACCCCCAGAACAGGAGCCAGCTGGACAAAACATAATCAACACCCTAACCTCCCCCATGCTCTCCATTTCAACGATTATACCTTCTCAACGTCAGTGACCAAATTAACTTTGTCTTCAAATAGTGACATTATTACAACAGATTGAGAAGTTAAATGTGAACTCACCTCAGTCTGGAAAGTGTAATGTTGTGAAGGCAGACTCACCTTCTGGAGTGACAGGGCAGCTGAGGCAGCTGTGTGACTGGAATGATTTTAGCTAAAAATAGACCAGGCCAACAGCGAGCCAGGGGGGAAGGGCCTGTGAGGTTATCCTAGTCCTAGTCGTTGGACCCTTGGAATGACTCAACTAAATCACAGCCCCACCCCCAGCCAAAACACATAGCCCTCTATTTTTGTTTTGGAATGTTCACTTGTGTTTCAGTGACATGAAGAGTCAAGTTGCAGGCACTAATGGTAGTGTTGCCACATTCAGGCAGACACAAACACACACTCACACACATACACAAATATAGATACATATACATACTGACATGTATGTGCACATGCATGCACACACACACACACACACACTGACACATATGTATACTAATGCATATACATGTTCAAACATACAGAGGCACACATCCATGTATGCATGCATGCTCACATTCATGTGAAGCTCAGTCATCAGGGAAGATGGTGACAGTGCAAGAAAATGGTGTTGAAGTAAATATTCAGCCATGATCTAGAATGGCAGAGCAAGCCCAGTTGATTGAATGACCTACTGTGCTCCTGTATGCTCCGATTGTAGTGATTGTAATGAGGTCAGCCAGGGGGACCTCATAAAGGATGAGTTCCCTGATTGTGGCGGTTAATCTGGTCCAATTAGGGAGCCCTGGCTGACAGTTATAAACAGGAGTGTCAGAGGTTCTGCTCACTCTGAGAGCTGGCTCTGAGGAAGCTGTGTGTGTCAAGGATTCTCCACATATAAATAAAGGGTGACTTGGTGGCCGGGATGAGGGTGGTGTGTGAAGGTGTGTGAGGATGTCAGATATTGGTCTCTGTAGAGTTAGATCAATATTCCAGCATGCTCCCACACTCAGAACTGCAGACAAACCACAACAACATAGACATATGCTCACTTACTTACACAAATGCCAAAACATACGCACACATGCATGTATCATTGTATTCATACTTATTCACATGCAGTCACCAAAACACATGCAACACTCATGTGCGCATTTGCACACACATGTATCCTTGCATTCACATGCACCAATGCATCCTTCCATACACCCATCTTCATACACACACATCCTCACACACACACCTGCACACATGCAGTCTCACACTTCCCTGCTCTCACACACACACCTGCACATAGCCTCACACCTCCCTCCCCTCAGACACAGCCTCACACACACTCCCTCACACACAAATCCTCAAACATACCCTTACACATGCATCTTCACATGCACACCCTCACACACATGTCCTCTCACACACAAACACTCCTACGCACACCCTTACACATGCATCCTCACACACATCCTTACACACATATCCTTACACACACGCATTCACGTGCACGGGCGCACGCACACACATGTGGTGCACACATATTACATTAACACCAAGATTTCACAGAAAATTAATTAACAACAGGGAGTCAATCAGCTTCAACACTTTAAATGTGACATTCTTAGCAATGACTTGAAATTGCAATCAATGACAAACAGGGAACAGGGAATACATGCTGTAACAATGTGAAATGTGCATCAGTGTTTGGTTAAACAATATTGATCTCTCTTAAGGGAAGTAGAAACCTGAAATCATTTGCATAAAAGTGGATGCTGGTGATCAATTGCTGCTTTAGAGACTCTGACTGTTTGATAGAATTGGTTTGAATGTCAAAGCATTTGGAGTGAGGAGGATGGGGGCATTAAATGGCACTGAGGTATAGATGACTCACACTGCATTCTGGAAGAGTGTCAAGGGGCTGAATGTCCTCAGTTTCCTGTACTACTTGTAATGTGACATTAAAATACTTTGCAAACTGCTATCGTTCAGGATGAATTCAGTTTGGTGTAGCTGTTTGGGCGATGTAGTCTCCTGACCTGGAGTGGGGATATGAAGAAACAAAATGGGACTAGTAGGCCATTCAGCCCTTCAAGTCTGCTTCACCACTCAATTAGTACATGAATGAACTGTTTGTATTTTGAATTCCACCCCCCCTCACCCGCAATAATCCCTTGCTGAATGAGAATCTATCCCCAGCTACAACAAAAACATTCAATCTTCACTGCCTTCTGAGGCAGAGAGCTCCACATTCACACAGTCCCTTTGGTTTTAGTTTTGCCAACTGGAGGAGGTAATAACCCACTCATACTAGTCAGCCATGGCTGGGCTTCTCAGTCAGAAGGTTGTGAGTTCAAATCCTTCTTCAGTACCAAATCCAGGCTGACACTCCCAAGAGCTGCACCGTTGAAGGTGAGAAGTCAAACTGAGACTCTCAGGGGTATGTAATATCCCATAGCTCTCTTGGTAGAAGAATGTGGTTTTGTTTTAAGTAACTGGTCTGAAGGATTAAGTATTGGAGACTGTGTTACATTCCACACAATTTCATGTTTTATTATTCACTCACGGGACATGGGCATTACGGAAGATCAGCATTTATCGCCCATCCCTTGTTGGCCTCAGAAAGTGTTGGTGAATCACCTGCAGCTTTGTGTGCTGTAGGTAGACCACAGTGTTGTTAGCAGAGTGTGTAATGTCATACAGATGGATGGGGAAAGGACAGAACCGCTCAGTTACTTGAAGAAATGAGGCCTATATCCCAGGTATCCTCTTACTTATACTAACGATGTTTACCTTACGGACACCACCCATACCCAATTATCAACATGCAATCAATTAAATCTTGGTTAAATCTTCTCCATCAAACTCACGCATGGTCGTCCCTCTATCACTGTAAACCCTGTCGAACTTCAGACTCAAGAAAGTGGATGGTGACAGCAAACTACCCCAACCACAAGCTGCTAGTGGTTGGCATACAGCCCATGCAACATGGTGATCAGCAAGTGAGTATCATTGCTTAAGGTAACAAGGTTGCTTTGAACAAGGCAACTGCAGTGAACATTCCAATGCACTCATGAGCAGAGAATTCTCATCTTTAAAGACTTGATGGGTTTAACAAACTATTCATACAGAAACTAGGTGCCTATAGCAAATTGGCCTCGAGTCACATTGATGGTAAATCAACAAAGGAGAAACTGCACTTAATGGTAACACATTTCAGACCTGGCAAGAGAACTGCAGCAGCAGGAGTGAGCTAGAAAGTAGCGAGATCTGGCGATCTGTAGAGCATTCCTGATTAGAGGCTCAAAAGAAAGTGAATGGGCTTTGGAATTCCATAAGTTAAATATCCTTGTGACAATGCTGTGGCTGTAACAAGTGTATTTTGTCCTGATTTCTTTTTAGAGAGAGATTGAATGAGAGGTGATGAGCAGTTTGTGGTCTAGGGGTTTTTTAATAGTTGGAATAAGAGAAGCATCCTGGATGGGTGTGGCCAGCTCTCACAGACCAGGATTTCCCGTTTTTTTTAGTTTTAGGATTAGCTTTAAGCAATTGCTGTCAGAGTCTGAGCAGGGCAGAAGCTGCTGGAGTTTTGAAGAAATAAAAGTTATCTTTTCTGTTTCTCGATTACAGCTAGAGGCTGGGGGGTGGGTGGTGTGCGCGTGTACTCTATGCTGCTCAATTATCTGTGAGAAAAATCTATTTTCTGAATTTGCCTTCCTTCCAAGAGGAGTGTTTATGGGATTGGGATAGTTAAGTAGTAATGATTCCAGTATCTATTAGTCCATTAAGTTTTCCAGCAGAGCAAAGCCATTCTAAGTTCTTTCTTTTGTTGTACTTTAACTATAGTGTTCAAACAAATTGTGGTTTGCTTAATGTTGAATGGGTTGACCAATCAAATTGCACCTGGCATGTTACATCTGCCTTTAAAATAAGAAAATGTTAGGGTTTAGGCTACCTTCTTAAATTTTTTTTGAGGGGATCTGGTCTGGTCCATAACAGGCAAGAGGAAATCTTGAAGTGAATTGCACAAAATGATCTGTGAAGGCTGGAAGTGAATAAGAAGCACTTACACTGGCAATGAATGTTGCCACTTTTGAGAGTGTATAATTGAGAGTGTATATCAGTGAGTCACTGATACAATACATAAAACTTAAGGACATTTCACTCAGAAGATGGTACGTGTATGGAATGAGCTGCCAGAGGATGTGGTGGAGGCTGGTACAATTGCAACATTTAAGAGGCATTTGAATGGGTATATGAATAGGAAGGGTTTGGAGGGATATGGGCCGGGTGCTGGCAGGTGGGACTAGATTAGATCGGGATATCTGGTCGGCATGGACAGATTGGACCAAAGAGTCTGTTTCCATACTGTACATCTCTATGACTCTATGACATAGAGGCAATTTAAACAGGTTGCAGCACAGATCATACAATGAAACCAGAACTACAACAAGAAAGGGATAATTGAAAAATAACTAAATAGATGGAGATTAACATAAGAAGATAGTAAGAAAGCTATTGAGACTGTGATAAAGCAAGAGACACATAGTTTAAACCAAAATCCAAGAAATAAAAAGAAAAAGATGCTGCAGACAGCAGGCTATCTTTGTGAAAATTACAGAGAAAGATAAGTATTACTCATTAGGCTGTGAAAGATAATTACTCATCTTACCTGACAAAAACAGGGAGCCGAAAATGTGTTGCTGGAAAAGTGCAGCAGGTCAGGCAGCATCCAAGGAGCAGGAGAATCGCGTTTCAGGCATGAGCCCTTCTTCAGGAATGAGGGGAGTGTGTCCAGCAGGCTAAGATAAAAGGCAAGGAGGAGGGACTTGGGGGAGGGGCATTGGAAATGCGATAGGTGGAGGGAGGTCAAGGTGAGGGTGATAGGATGGAGAGGGGGTGGGGGCGGAGAGATCAGGAAGAAGATTGCAGGTTAGGAAGGTGGTGCTGAGTTCGAGGGTTGGGACTGAGACAAGGTGGGGGGAGGGAAAATGAGGAAACTGGAGAAATCTGAGTTCATCCCTTGTGGTTGGAGGGTTCCTAGGCGGAAGATGAAGCGCTCTTCCTCCAGCTGTCGTGTTGCTATGGTCTGGCGATGGAGGAGTCCAAGGACCTGCATGTCCTTGGTGGAGTGGGAGGGGGAGTTGAAGTGTTGAGCCACGGGGTGGTTGGGTTGGTTGCTCTGGGTGTCCCAGAGGTGTTCTCTGAAACGTTCCGCAAGTAGGCGGCCTGTCTCCCCACTGTAGAGGAGGCCACATCGGATGCAGCAGATGCAGTAAATGATGTGTGTGGAGGTGCAGGTGAATTTGTGGCGGATATGGAAGGATCCCTTGGGGCCTTGGAGGGAAGTAAGGGGGGGAGGTGTGGGTGCAAGTTTTGCATTTCTTGCAGTTGCAGGGGAAGGTGCTGGGAGTGGAGGTTGGGTTGGTGGGGGGTGTGGACCTGACGAGGGAGTCACGGAAGGAGTGGTCTTTTCGGAACACTGATAGGTGAGGGGAGGGAAATATATCCCTGGTGGTGGGGTCCGCTTGGAGGTGGCGGAAATGACGATTGATGATACGACGTATATGGAGGTTGGTAGGGTGGTAGGTGAGGACCAGTGGGGTTCTGTCCTGGTTTTTTTTGTTGGGGGCAGAATTAGGCATGGTGACGGAGATCGGCGTGGGGGCAGAGACACATATGGCGTTGTGCAGGTGAGATGTCACTGGGGGCAGAAGTGGCTGCGGTGACGGCAACCCCGGGGGCGGAAGTGGCTGTGGCGATGGCAGAAATGGTGTTGTTCCCGATAGCGAAAACAGGGAGCCTCCATTTTTCCCATAGAAACATGGGAAAACCCTCCCAGTAAGCAAGATAGAGATACAACATTCCTAAATTACAGCAAACAAAACATTAAACTCAGGAAAAAAAAATCAGCATTGCTACACTGCACCATTTAAATAATTTAGAGAAAAGAAGTTAAAACAGCATTGGTATAGAGTGGATATGATAGTCTGTCAGTAAGCGAAATGAAACAGCATGGATATACCACAGGATTAATATGTTTAAAGCAAAGAGAATGAAGCAGCATTTAGATATTGCAAAATCTTTGAAGGATGATGAATAAACAATTATATTAGGAGGAAGTAGCAGGAAAATTAATACTGCCTGAAACGTTTAAAAAGGGACAAATAAAACCTAGGATTGGACATCTTGGAGAAAACAGCACTTAATATACAGAATTGCGCCCAAGCTAAACACCAAATCACAAACTGAACAAATAAACACAGTGTTGGATTTGATAGGATCTATAACAGATGTCATTATAGCTTGTCAAATCATAAAAGAAGACATTTTCACTTTTGGTGGCACTTAACAAACTTTTGACAATTACTTTTACTTGAATATTTAATTGTTTCTTTTTCTCTAGAATTCTTGAAGTGAAAGATTTAACAGAACAGTTCAGCATTCAGAGAATCTTTTGAAAATTTCACTAATAATTCCCATAAATTCATGGATTACTGAGGGTTAAGAGATATTGAGATCAGAGTCCATAAGGGACAGAATTATTTTTGGAATTACTGATGAACCATTTTCAGATTTATTACAGTCCAAAGAAGTCTTGACTTTAATGAATGCTATTTAAGTTGTGCTGGAAGCAGAAACCAGGAATGATCACAGATACATCCTAAGAGGACAAGCATAACTTTATTACAGAAGCCACCAGAACACATTGATTAGAGGTTATAATGTATAAAAATCCTAAAGACTCACGTGATGAGCTGACAGAAAGGGTAGACCAAATAGTGCATACAGGCACTCAATGCCAACTTTATGGAATAAGGAAACATTACATGTACAAGCTTTGCTCAACTATGAAGAAAGAATGCAAATAGCTTCCAGAGTATATATAGAAGTAGGACAAAGTTACAGAGCAACAAAAAATCAAATAGCTACTCAGAGATTAATGTGAGAATCTCTAGTATTAGAAAAAATCTCTTTCTAGGGAAAATTAATGATCCAACAGACTTAAGTTTGATAGCCCCTGTTTATGTCAATGGACATCTTACTAACTTTATTCCTGTAAAGTTTAAAACATCTTCAAGAGAAACAGGACTAAGGCACGTCTCATCACAAATGTAGTTACACAACCCTTTTTGGGAGAGTGCACTGAAGCTCGGGGCCCCACCACTCCTGGGACCATCAACAAAGTTAAAGATTGATTCCAAGTCCAAACTTTACCTGCCTGATGGACTCGTGTTAACAGAAAACACTGACCATCTTCTGTTCTTCATAAGAAACTGCTATTTATGACAAATGTATCAGTACTAGGCACAAGCAAAAAAATACAAATTATCAACACATTGCAACATATTTGGGGAGGCAAGGGCCTAATGGTATGCTTGCTGCCAATCCAAAGACAAGGTAATATTCTGGGTTCAAATCCCGCCACGGCAGATGGGGAAGTTTGAATTCAATAACTATTTGGAATTAAGAGTTAGTGATGACCTGAATCTATTGTTGACTGTTGGAAAAACCCACCTGGTTCACTAATGTCCTTTAGGGAAGGAAATTTCCATCCTTACCTTGACTGGTCGAAATGTGACTCCAGGCCCATAGCAATATGGTGGAATCTGGACTGCCCTATGGGCAATTAAGGATGGGATATTCAGTGCTGGCCGAGCCAGAGACACTCTCATCCCATAAATGAATTTTAAAAATTGCTCCACTGGCTGAAATGCTAACCTGTTCTTAAAGCCAGACACAGACAATTGAGCAAACAGCGATGGCATGGATTGAGGGGAAAGGTGTTGGGGAAACACAGTTCAACTGCACCAGTCCACAAGATGGAATGATGTTTCCCACTTTGCTTTCTAAGACCTTCATTATTTCCTTCTTATGGTGGAAGATACAAGGCAGTTGGCTCACTAATTGTTCCAGTGTTGTATGCGATGATGCTGCTGCTTTAACACGATTATATTGTCCTTGGTTTTGATTTTCAGGAGGTCGTAAAGACACAGACTCCGGAAGGTCTAGGTTTGAAGGGTTTTGGGCCAATTTGATGATAGCTAACAGATACTACCTCAGGCAAAATGCTTTCAAGTTTAAAAAACACACACTTGAACAATGAAAGGGGAGTGGCCCATTCTCTCAGCTCAGCTTTTCTCTGGTTTGGGTTTGGTTTGGTTTGGTTTTAGCAGGCAGCGAGTTGTGAAGCTGCTGGACCCATAGAAGCAGGTCATGCTGATTCTCCCTCTCTCTGACATCTCTTCTGTAAGAACCTGGGTTTGATTTTACCTTTTGTGCCAAGGGTTGTTTATAGGGATTGTTGCAAGTTTTAGAACAACAACATTAAACTGGGGTAATCTGTTGGGTTTTTGGATACATTAAGTTATTCTGTATTCTGTTCTTGTTTGTGTTTCATTCAGTAATCTTGCAAATAGATTCTGTTTTGTTTAAAACTAAGTGGGTTAACCAGCTACATCCCTCTTGGAATATCCACGTTTCACCTGCTTAAAACAACCAGCAAAGTTAGGGCGTGGACTACTTTCTTGAAATATTTTGCGGGAGTCTGGCCTGCTCCATAGCAGATTGGATAAAATATATCACTTATAGCCACAGTGCTGTCACAATAGAGTTAAAGTTCTGCCAATTTTTTTTTGGCTGTATTTTAACTGTGGTGTGAGAATAAAGTGTGTTTGTGCTTAAAGCCTGGTAATTTGACCGACCAAATCACATCTGCAATTCAACAGCTGACACTTACCTCTTAATAAGATGAAAGTTAGGGTCTTGATTATCTCCTTGATACATTCTGAGGGGGTTTGGTCTTGTCTGTGACACATTTGTGAAGTTGGAGATCTTGGTGAGATGACAAAATGAAGAATATAACTGTACAGATGAAGATGTGAATGTTAATTGTAGAAATAAAGGCTGGCAGGTCTAAGGGACTAGTACTGAAAGGGTTAGTATCGGTAACTGCATTAAGATCCACCCAATCTGATGATGTCATCTGGTTTCGTGTGGGGAGAAGTCACAGCAGCTTAGAGTCTTGTGAAGACCGAGACCCTATGTTTATTTTAGTAATGTAGCTTGTACCTAATTGCTATCACACTGTAAACTGCATCTCGTTAACACTGAATTCTCTTCTCATTACGACTGACTTAACGTTTTCCTCCACTGCTGCCAACCAAATAGACCCAGAGGACCAGGCCGTGAAATAGGATGGTAGCAGATAATAACCTGGAGATGGCTGGCATTGCAGAATGTTCAAGACACGGGGACCTCCTGCCCTTGTGTCTCGAATCAATAATTCTCCCTTTTGCACAGCATTAAAACAGAACATTGTTAATTTTAAATCTGACCAATAAAACTTTGTTAAGCAAATGTATTAAAGGATATGGGCCAAAGTCGGGTACGTAGAATGAGGCCACACGTTAGTCATTGATCTCATTGAATGGCAGAATAGGGGCTGAATGGTCTCCTCCTGTTCCTATGTTCCAATGATTAGTTGGTTATAATCACAATGTTACTCTTGGAAACTTGCTGTGCACAAATTGATTAAAACACTACCTACATCCCAACAGCAAATGTGCTCCAAAAAACACAATTCATTGTCTGTGTACCGCTTTTGAAATGTTCTGAAGTTGTAAATGGACCGATCTAAACTCAACTCTTTCTTTCTTTGCTTGTATCATTCAGTATCAAGGAGTTAACTGTGTTGGTGGAGAGATGAATGTTGATGAAAATATAAATGATTTGTTTTGATTTATTGCAGTACCACGTACCTAAGTACAGTGAAAAGTTTTGTTTTGTGAGCAGTACAGGCACATCATAGCAAACAAAGACGTACAAACCATAGGGTGCTTAGACAGCGCAAGGCATACAGGGTTACACTGTACAGGAGGTGAACAAAGCAAGATCAACATTTGAAGTTAGAGAGGTCCATTCAACAGTCTAATAACAGCAGGGAAGAAGCTGCTTGTGAACCTGTTGGTGCGAGTGTTCAAGCGTCTGGATCTTCTGTCTGACGGAAGAGGTTGGAAGAGAGCATGACCAGGGTGGGAGGTGTCTGTGATGATGTTAGCAGCATTTCCATGGCAACGAGCTGTGTAAATGGAATCCACGGATGTGAGATTGGCTTCTGTGATGGTCTGGGCTAAGCACACCACCTTCTGTAGTTTCCTATGGTCCTGGGCAGAGAGGCTGTCATACCAGGCCATGATGCACTTGGACAGTATGCTTTCGATGGTGCGGCTGCAGAAGTTGGTGAAGGTCCATACGGACATGCTATATTTCCTAAGCGTCTTGAGGAAGAAGAGGCGATGTTGTGCCTTTAAGACCATTACATCTACGGGGGAGGTCCAGGACAGGATGTCGGCTGTCATTGCTCCGAGGAACTCCACCCTCTCCATCTCCTCTCCATTGATGTAGATGACAGCGTGTTTGCCTCTTTTCTTCCTGTAGTCATTGATCAGTTTTTTGGTTTTGTTGACATTGAGAGAGATTTTTTATCATTGCACCACAACACCAAGCCCTCTACCTCCTTCCTAAATTCTGACTCATCGTTGTTTCATATTTGTTCGACCACAGTGGTGTCTTCACCAAACATGTATATGGTGCTCGTGAGGAATTTGGCAACACGTATGTGGGTGTACAGCGAGTACAGTAGGGGACTGAGAACGCAACCCTGGGGGTCTCCAGTGTTGAATGTTATCGTGGAGGTGTCCATCTTCACTGATTGTGGTCTGTGGGTCAGAAAGCTAAAGATCTAGTTGCAGAGGGAGGAGTTGAGACCCAGAGTTTGAGATCAGTCTGGAGGGGATTGTGGCATTGAAGGCAGAGCTGTAGTCAATGAGTAGGTGCCTTCTGAAGGTGTGCTTGTTATCCAGATGTTCCAGAGGTGATAATGGGGCTAGGGAAATGTGGATCTGTTTTGCCAGTAGGCACATTGCAGGGGACTGAGGCAGGCTGCGAGGTAAGGATACAGGTGGCATGGTGGCACAGTGGTTAGCACTGCTGCCTCACAGTGCCAGAGACCCAGGTTCAATTCCCGCCTCAGGCGACTCTCTGTGTGGAGTTCCCCGTGACTGCGTGGGTTTCCTCCGGGTGCTCCGGTTTCCTCCCACAGTCCAAAAATGTGCAGGTCAGGTAGATTGGCCATGCTAAATTGCCCATAGTGTTAGGTGAAGGGATAAATATAGTAGGATGGGTCTGGGTGGGTGGCGGGTCGGTGAGGACTTGTTGTGCCAAAGGGCCTGTTTCCACACTGTAAGTAATCTAATCTAATAATGTGGGTTTTTACCAGCCTCTCGAAGCACTTCATGATGATAGAGATCAGAGCCACTGGGCGGTAGTTGTTGAGGCACATTTTTAAAATATGTGTTCGCCTCGCGTATGCATTACGATTGGGTTAATATGGGCCAAGACAATTAATAGATTCATCATCTCAATGTTGAGGCAGATGCTGCGTCACTTCCACCGTGGTTGCAGTACCACATGTCTTCACTAGGCGGCACAAGTGCCTCACAATTGGAAAACTGTTCAACTAACGAAGGGGGAATTTTATATGTGTGTGTGTTCCAGAAAAATCATTAGCAAGGCCAAGAATAAACAAACATGAAGAAGATTGAATCCCTTTTAAAACAGGAATATTCCCTAACATAGCAGCAAAAGGGAAGAACTCAGTGCTCTGTTGAGAGGGTCATTAGGGTGAGAATCCATTGACTTAAAATTATTGACAAAAGGTTCAGAGAGAACATGAGGAGATAGTTCCCACTCACAGACAGAGAGGCAATTTAAACCGATTCTGTGAATAATTGTGACTTGAGGGCAGAGAGGTTCTTTCTGTGGGTAACAGGATACTGACACCAAACCCCTTTCTTTGACTGGGTGTAAGTTCCAAACTGGTTTAGGGTGGCACAATCACTAGTGAGTCTGAACAAGAAGAGGATTCTGTCTTCAACAAGATCAGTCCATTGTGTCTCGGAGTTGGGATGTCATGTTGGGGTTGTACAGGACACTGGTGAGGTCTCTTCTGGAGCACTGTGTCCAGTTCTGTCTTCGGAAGTTAAAAATCCACACAACACCAGGTTATAGTCCAACAGGTTTAATTGGAAGCACTAGCTTTTGGAGCGACACTCCTTCACCAGGTGGTTCATCATGAAGGAGCAGCGCTCCGAAAGCTAGTGCACTTCCAATTAAACCTGTTGGACTATAACCTGGTGTTGTGTGATTTTTAACTTTGTACACCCCAGTCCAACACCGGCATCTCCAAGTCCTGACTGTCATAGGAAGGATACTATTAAGCTGGAGAGGGTTCAAAGGAGATTTATTGGGACGTTGCCAGGTATGGAAGGTTTAAGTTATAAAGAAAGACTGGATAGGCTGGGACAGTTTTCACTGGGGTGTAGGAGGTCGAGAGGCAGGTTTATAAAACAATGATGGGTGTCGACAAAGTTAATGGGAGTTATCTTTTCCCCAGGGTTTGGGGGGGGGGAGTGTGGTTTCAAGACCAGGGGGCACATTTTTAAGGTGAGAGGAGAGACATTGAAAAAAGACATGAGGGGCAAATTCTTTGTACAGAAGCTGGTTGGAGGAATATGGGCCAGGAGCAGGCAGCTGGGACTAGTTTAGTTTAGAATTGTGGACAGGTTGGACCGAAGGGTCTGTTTCCTCTATGACTCAGTGTAGTTTCCTGTATAATAGCAATTAGGTGTAGAAACACAGAAAGAAAGAAACTGGGAGCAGGAGTGGGTCATTTGGTATTTTTTGAGACTGCTCTGTTGTTCTTTATAGTTTATTCTTGCTCCCTATGCCCTTTCATCCTTTTAGCCAGAAGAATTATATCCAAGTCCTTCTTGAAAATAATGTTTTGGACTCAGCTCAGGAGAATTCCACTGTTTGGGTGAAGAAATTTCTCCTCAATGCAGTTCTAATGACCTATTCTGTATCCTTAAATGTTGACCTCTCGTTCTGGACTCCCAATCACTGGGAACATCCTTGCTGCATTTACCCTGTCTAGTCCCTGTTAGCTTTCTGTGGGATTCCCCCACATTCTTCTAAACTCCAGTCAATATAGTCCTAACTGATCCAGTCTCTCTTCGTGTATCCATGGCATTCCTGTCATTCCAGGAATCAGTCTGGGAAATATTCGTTGCACTCGCTCCATCGCTAGAACATCCTCCCTCAGATGAGGAGATCGAAACTGCTCACAATTCTCCAGCTGTGGTCTCACCAAGGCCCTGTATGAGTGACATCAGCTGGTGGTTGTTGTGAAGATTACAAAGAGTCTTGTTGACCCGTCTGTGGGTCCAACAGTGTTGCGCCTTTTCCTTAGCCAAACCTGACGGACTTCACCAGTTGGAGCAAAGCTGAAAACAGTCTCCGACATTAATCCTTTCAGAGCCAAGACCTTACGCAACATTGTACAGACCAAACTGGAGTAGAGATCGGGCTGAGCTCTACTTCGTGAATGGCCTCTTCCTGTGCACTAGGTTGTGATTATCACTAGCTTGTCTGTTGGGGCTGGACATAGTCAGCAGGGTGATCTCACAAAGGGTCGGGGAGTGTCAAGGCCTGGAGACAGGGAAAGCAGAGGCATGTGTGAAGATGGGGGCAAGGATGGTGATGGTAGGCAGTTCAACATGAATAGGGGGCAGCCTAAGGTGGGAAGGTAGGTTACAGGAGGGTAGGTTATAGTAGTAACTGCCAGTGTGGCCTCCATAGAGGAATAGGCTGGACAGCACTAATTCAGGGTTCTGGGGATGGGCAGGATGGTCATAGGTGGATTTCCATTTGGTTGGTTTCCACATGGGGATGATAATGGAAATGGAGTGGCAGGATAATGTGGTGGTGATGGGTAAAACAGGGAATGGAGCTCTAGAGGGGAGGGTGGGGGGGTCACCGGGGTTACCAGGCAGAGCCCAGTGATTACGGTATCCACCGATAGCTATGTTTCCTGCCATTACCTAGTCGCAAGAGGCAACTGGACAATAATGGGGACAATACCCAATGGGTGGGGTCTGCCTCATGGGGTAGGTGGAATTAATGTATGCTGGATGGATGAAAATACACCGTCAACACCTGCAGGATGTTAGAATGTTGAAAGGGCAACTACACGAAGGAACTATTTGCAAACTCAAGCTACATTTCATTTGCAGTCATTTCCTCGCCCATTAGCGATGGGCGCGGGGTCAACGTGCTGCTCAGAGGCAGGTTGCACTATGACATTGCAATCTGAATAATGCTGACTCAGTGAGGTCGAAGTTAGTGGCGACCTTAAAAGGGACCGATACACGCCAAAATCCAAGGTACCTTTGGGAAATGGGTTTGGGGACAGTGCAGCATCATCATACAACGATGGGCTCAACTGAATACAACATAGAGGTGAACGATTGAGACGGGGTCAGATATAGGAAGGGAAGCTGGGATTCCCTTTTCGCTATGATGTATCGGTCTCTCAGCCAATGTGGCACCTTCCCAGGGCCCAGAGACAATGGGCAAAAGTGAGGACTGCAGATGCTGGAAACCAGAGTTTAGATCAGAGTGGTGCTGGAAAAGCACAGCAGGTCAGGCAGCATCCGAGGAGCAGGAAAATAGACATTTCGGGCAAAGGCCCTTCACCAGGAATAGAGGCAGGAAGCCTCCAGGGTGGAGAGATAAATGGGGGAGGGAGGGTGGGGGAAGGTAGCCGAGAGTACAATAGGTGAATGGGGGTGGGGATGGAGGTGATAGGTCAGAGAGGAGGGTGGGGGAAGGTAGCAAAGAGTACAATAGGTGAAGGGGGGTGGGATGGAGGTAATAGGTCAGAGAGGAGGGTGGAGCGGATGGGTGGGAAGGGAGATTGGCAGGTAGGACAGGTCATGGGGGCTGTGCTGAGCTGGAAGGTTAGAACTGGGGTAAGGTGGGGGGAGGGGAAATGAGGACACTCTTATGGTCTATATGGGCCGTGACAGGAAGCATTGCTTCACTCAGAGAGGAGCGGAAATCTGGAACATTCTTCCTTCTAAGAGCTGTGGACCATTTCAAGACTGACTGTTTTTTTCTCAAATCTCTGAAGAATCGTTCTGGTGTAGAGGGAGGAGGCCATTTGGCCCAATATGCCAGCACTGCTTCTATCAGCCAGAGCCAATCTCCTGCCTTTTCCCATGTATCCAAATAATCATCCAATGCTTCTCTTGTATGTGAATGATAATATAGAGCAAAGATTGGCATTGGCAAAAAAATCATCAGGCCGCAACCCAGCATGGTCTAACTGAACAACGGAACAAGCTTGAGGGACGAAATGTCTTCCTGTACTCCTACTAAACCTCTTGGGTAAAATGAAAGCTGACGCTGAGACCACATGTTAGATGGATCACTGTGGGACAACATGTGCAATGACTTTAAACTCCTAGAGTGCTTCAAGGCAACTTACAAACAGTAAAGTGTGTCTGTAATTACATGAAGCAGTTCAGATAATAAATCCAATTCACCGCTGGTGCAGGTGGCTGGAAACTGTTGGGAATTACAGCCCAAAATTGCTTAATGCGTTACAGCTACTTTCACTGGTGTTCATTCTGTTTAACGATGGGATTACCCTGCCTCGGTTAGTTTCTCCGGAGGTGGAGTTGGATAGGTGGCCACGCGCCTTGATGAGCTCCTGTTTTGACCTTCCCCACAGTCACTGCCCGGGTCACTCCTGAGAAGGGTCTGCCTGGTTCTCATATCTCATAACCAGACCCAACCCTGCCTCCTGCCCTATGTTCTCTGGTACGGTGTTGATTCACTAAGACGCTTATACATTGCGTGCTCCCAATGAGTGGAGTTTATAAAAATCTGCTTTCTCTGTGACCATGGCAGGGAGTAGTCCTGAATATCTGAAAAATAAACAAGAAAGAACTGACTGTCGAACCATAAGATACAGGTACAGAATTACGCCATTCAGGCTATCGAGTCTGTTCCAGCATGTCTGATACATTTCTCAACCCCATTCTCCTGCCTGTCCCCATAACCTCTTTTATCCCCCTTACTGATCAAGGACTTACCTTTCTCAATGTACTCAATGACCTGGTCTCCACAGCCCTCCGTGTCAATGAGTTCTACAGATTCACCACCCTCTGGCTGAAGAAATTCCTCCTCTTCTCAATTCTAAAGGGCTGTCTCTTCAGTCTGAAGCTGTCCCCTCAGGTCCTTGCCTCTGCTACTGGTGGAGACACATCCACTGTCTCCAGGCCTCTCAGTATTCTGTAAGTTTTAATGAGATCAACATCCTCCCCCCCACCATCTTTCCAAACTCTAAGTATAGACCAATTATTCGAGTGAACTTGGCACAGCACTTCCAAGCACTTGGCAGTCTGTGATGTAATTTTGAGGTTGACCTTTGTAATGCAAAGACCATGATTTGGAGATTCTTATTCTGGATCCAGTGTTCTAGACCACTGTCTCTCATGTGAATTGAATTGAATTGAATTTATTGTCACGTGTACCGATGTACAGTGAAAAGCTTTGTCTTGCGAGTAATACAGGCAGATCACAGAGTTAAGTAGAATTGATAAGTAAATAATAGGTAAACAGTGGCAAAAACAAAAACATAGGTACAGGCAAATGTTAAGAGTTTGTGAGTCCATTCAGTATTCTAACAATAGTAGGGTACAAGCTGTTTTGAAACTGGTGTGTGTGTGTGTGTGTGTGTGTTCAGACTTCTATACCTTCCCCCTGATGGTAGAGGTTGTAGAAAAACATTGCCAGGGTGGGATGGATCTTACTCATCTATAGATGGGAGGTTGGCTTTTGTGATTGTCCGGGCCGAGTTCACCACTCTCTGTAACCGGCTCTGACCTTGCAATACTAGGTCATGATATATCCAGACAGAATGCTCTCGATGGCGTACATATAAAAGTTGGCAAGGGTATTCACTGTCATGCCAAATTTCCTCAGTTGCCTGAGGAAGAAGAGATGTTATTGGGCCTTTGTAACCAGTGCGTCCACATGAAGAGTCCAAGAAAGCTTGTTGTAGATGACCATTCCCAGGAGCTTGACACTCTCCACTCGTTCCACCTCTGTGCTATTAATGTGTAGGGGGACATGAGTAAGATCCTGCTGAAAGTCAATAACGAGTTCCTTGATTTTGCTGGCGTTGAGAGTTAGGTTGTTCTCAGTGTGCCATTTTTCCAGGTCTTCCACCTCCCGTCTGTAGTCTGTTTCGTCACCATCTGAGATTCAACCGATTGTGATGGTGTCATCAGGGAACTTGTAGATGGTATTAGTCTGGCATATGTCTCTTATTCTAGATACCTTCTTACTCCAGATCCCTCAATATATTCCCCCTCCCCCTTATCTCCCTGCCTTTATGCTAGAGGTCCCCTATTCTAAATCACCTGCACTGGGTTCCCAGTTCTGAGTCCTCCATTCTGGATCCCCTATTCTTCTCCCTCTGTTGTTCTAGATCTCCTGTGCTAAATCCTTTGATCTAGATATCTAGGACCCCTGTCTGATAGTTTCTGAGGTCAACTGCCTGCTTGTCAGAAATGGAGAGAACAATTCTCTTACTGGCATATTTACTGACCACTGCAAGCAAATGGTTTATTTATGTCAGAAGGTTTTCCATAAACATGATGAGGACTGGAGGATGGAAGGGTTTTGGATTTCTCTTGCATACAGACTTTGACTCTGGTAGAATGAAACTGTCTGGATGGGATAAGGAGCTGGCAGTCACAGGAATAGTGAGGAACTGAGTTATTTTTCATACATTTTTTATAAATCCAGTCTCACTTGCCAATGACATGAGACTCTCAGCAATGTAGAGATTCCCAAATGACAATCAATCAACATTGAAAACAGTGGTAATGACATATTGCTCTGCCCCAGTTCTATCTTTCACTCCTATTGGGATGATTAACCAAATACAGCACTCCACGTATATCATCCAGACTGGTAGATGAAGCTATTCCAATGTATTCCTATCTGACCTCCCTTCATAAATGTCAAAACTCTACTCCCCATCCTAATATGCCCCATCATCACCTGCTCGACCATCAGGATTGGCTTCTGGTAATGCCACATATAAAAATTTACTTTGTTATCAAATTCCTCCAGTACATCGCCCTCTTTATCCCTCTAGCTCCACTTTGATACCTCTGCAGGGTGAACTCAAACAGTGGTCAGACATGGATGATCAATGCCAAATTAAAATCAGCTTGCTTTGGTCAGGACACACATCAAATATATACAGGGAAGGTTGCCATTGTCCTATTAGACCAATGGACTACTCTCTTTTGGAGAGAGATGGCGGTATAACCTGAGGGTCACCACATCTCAGGAGAGGGAGGAGGTTGGGAAGGAGAGTCCTTCATGGTAACCTCAGCCAGTGTGGGACTTGGACCCACTTTATTAGCATCTCTCTGCATCTCAACCCAGCCATCCAGCCAACCAACTCTGACATATACATATACACACACAGACACAAGACAGTGTTATTACATCCTACCCCCTTAATGAGCATGTTCACACGATGTTCAAAAACCCATACAATTTACACAGAACTCTGGTTTTCTGCGGATTTAGAAATCTAACTGAACCACTGGTTTCTAATTCCTTTTTCGAATCAAACTTTCAGAATTTTAAGAATGATGTTGACCCATCTTGGTCTGAGGCTGAGGAGAAGCTTTCTCCAATATGGGCTCGTTCTCCCTTTCATCTGATTGGATTTGGGCTGGATTCAGGCACTATTTATATTGGAATAACTACTGGTACTCCCTTTACAACTCAACTATCCCATTCGTCAGATTCATTTGATTCTTCACCATTCCCTCACAACGAGCAAACATCTAGTTCACTATGTCCAGGGCGACATGTTTTCATGACCCTTTCTGGTGGCCACATCAGGCAATGTTTCCACCTTAACCTTCTGGCACAACTTCAGACTTCTTTCTCTCTCTCTCTCTCTTCTCTGATCTAAACTCTTTTTCTGTTCCAATTGATTTTCTTCTACTGATCATGCGGCTAAATGTCATTTCAGACCATAAGATCAAAAAGCATAGGAGCAGAAGATGGCCATTCAGCCCATTGAGTCTGTTCTGCGATTCAAAGAGACCATGGCTAATCTGATAATCCTCAACTCCGCTTTCCCGCCTTTTCCCCATAATCATAGAACATAGAACATAGAACATAGAAGAATACAGCGCAGTACAGGCCCTTCGGCCCTCGATGTTGCGCCGATCAAAGCCCACCTAACCTACACTAACCCACCATCCTCCATATACCTATCCAATGCCCGCTTAAATACCCATAAAGAGGGAGAGTCCACCACTGCTACTGGCAGGGCATTCCATGAACTTACGACTCGCTGAGTGAAGAACCTACCCCTAACATCAGTCCTATATCTACCCCCCCTTAATTTAAAGCTATGCCCCCTTGTAATAGCTGACTCCATACTTGGAAAAAGGTTGTCACTGTCAACCCTATCTAACCCTCTAATCATCTTGTACACCTCTATCAAGTCACCCCTAAACCTTCTTTTCTCCAATGAAAACAACCCCAAGTGCCTCAGCCTTTCCTCATAGGATCTTCCTACCATACCAGGCAACATCCTGGTAAACTTCCTCTGCACCCGTTCCAGTGCCTCCACATCCTTCCTATAGTATGGCGACCAAAACTGCACACAATATTCCAGATGCGGCCGCACCAGAGTCTTATACAACTGCAGCATGACCTCAGGACTCCGGAACTCAATTCCTCTACCAATAAAAGCCAGTACGCCATATGCCTTCTTCACTGCACTATTTACCTGGGTGGCAACTTTCAGAGATCTGTGTACATGGACACCAAGATCCCTCCGCTCTTCCACACTACCAAGTATCCGACCATTAGCCCAGTATCCCATCTTTTTATTACTCTTACCAAAGTGAATCACCTCACACTTAGCTACATTGAACTCCATTTGCCACCTTTCTGCCCAGCTCTGCAGCTTCTCTATATCCCGCTGTAACCTGCCATATCCTTCCTCACTGTCTACAACTCCTCCGACTTTCGTATCATCCGCAAACTTGCTCACCCAACCTTCTAACCCTTCCTCCAGGTCATTTATAAAAATGACAAACAGCAATGGTCCCAAAACAGATCCTTGCGGAACACCGCTAGTGACGGCACTCCAAGATGAACCTTTGCCATCAACTACTACCCTCTCTTATCTTCCAGCCAGCCAATTCCTATTCCAAACCTCCAACTCACCCTCAATGCCAATGGACTTGTTGGGCCGAAGGGCCTGTTTCCACACTGTAAGTAATCTAATCTAATCTAATCTAATCTAATCTAATCTAATCTAATCTCTGTATTTTCTGCAGTAGCCTACCATGGGGGACCTTATCAAACGCCTTACTAAAATCCATATATACCACATCTACCGCTTTCCCCTCGTCTACCTCCTTAGTCACCTTCTCAAAGAATTCAATAAGGTTTGTGAGGCACGACCTGCCCTTCACAAAACCATGCTGACTATCCTTGATCACATTATTCTTATCCAGATGTGCATAAATCTTATCCCTTACAATTCTCTCTAAGACTTTGCCCACAACAGAAGTGAGACTCACTGGCCTATAGTTACTAGGATTATCCCTACTCCCCTTCTTGAACAAGGGAACCATGTTTGCTAGCCTCCAGTCCTCTGGCACTACTCCTGTAGACAAAGAGGACACAAAAATCAAGGCCAATGGCTCTGCAATCTCCTCCCTTGCTTCCCAGAGAATCCTAGGATAAATGCCATCAGGCCCAGGGGACTTATCTATTTTCACCCTTGCCAGAATTTCCAACACCTCTTCTCTACATATCTTAAAGCCATCCATTCTACTTATTCATGCCTCAGTATTCATATTGACAACAATGTCCTGTTCCTGAGTGAATACTGACGAAAAGTATTCATTCAGTGCCTCCCCAATCTCTTCAGCCTCCACACGCAACTTCCCATTACTATCCTTGATTGGACCTATTCCTACCCTAGTCATTCTTTTATTCCTAACATACCTATAGAAAGCCTTAGGGTTTTCCCTAATCCTACCAACTAAGGACCTTTCATGTCCCCTCCTTGCTGCTCTTAGCTCTCTCTTCAGGTCCTTCCGGGCTACCTTATAACTCTCAATCGCCCCTATTGAACCTTCACGCCTCATCTTTACAAAGGCCGCCCTCTTCCATTTAACAAGGGATTCCAATTCCTTATTAAACCACGGCTCCCTCACACGACCCTTTCCTCCCTGCCTGATAGGTACGTACTTATCAAGGACACTCAATAGTTGCTCCTTGAACAAGTTCCACATATCAATTACGCTCTTGCCTTGGAATCTACTTTTCCAATCCACACATCCTAAGTCATGCCTCACCGCATCATAATTTCCCTGCCCCCAGCTATAACTCTTGCCCTGTAGTACACACTTATCCCTCTCCATCACTAGAGTAAAAATCACCGAATTGTGGTTACTGTCCCCAAAGTGCTCACCTACCTCTAGTTCTAATACCTGGCCGGGTTCGTTACCCAGAACCAAATCCAGTATGGCCTCACCTCTTGTTGGCTTATCTACATATTGTGTCAGGAAACTCTCCTGCACACATTGGACAAACACTGACCCATCTAACGAACTTGAGCTATAGCTTTCCCAATCAATATCAGGAAAGTTAAAGTCTCCCATAACAATCACCCTATTACTGTCACTCTTCTCCTGAATCATCTTCGCAATCCTTTCTTCAACGTTTCTAGGACTATTAGGAGGCCTGTAAAAGATTCCTAACAGGGTGACCTCACCTCTCCTATTCCTAACCTCAACCCAAACTACCTCAGATGGCAAATCTTCGTCCATCTTCCTTTCCACGGCTGTAATACTATCTTTGACAAGCAAAGCCACACACCCCCCCTCTTTTACCCCCACCTCTGACCCTACTAAAACATTTAAACCCTGGAACCTGCAACAGCCAATCCTGTCCCTGATCTAGCCATGTCTCCGTAATAGCCACAACATCGAAGTCCCAGGTACTAATCCTCGATTCTCTTCCTGATTAAAAATCTGTCTATCTCAGCCTTGAATATATTTAATAAACCAGCCTCAAAAGCTGTCTGTGGTCAAGAATTCTACAGATTCACTACCCTCTGACATAAGAAATTCCTCCTCATCTCTGTCTAAAAATGAATTGGTCTTTAATCTGAGATTATGCCTTCTGGTCCTAGACTCTCCCATTTGTGGAATTAACCTTCCTGCATCTTCCCTATTCAGACCCCTAAGAATTTTATGTTTCAATAAGGTTGCCTGTTGTTCAACTAAAGACCAGTTGAGTGTAGGCCCAATCTCCTCAACATCTCTCCAGGTCCCGGATCAACCTAGTGAACTTCCACTGGACTGCCTTCAATGCCAGTATATCTTTCCTTAGATAAGGGGAACAAACTGTACACAGATATTCCAGCTGTGCTTTGACCAGTGTCTTGTATAGTTTTAAGTCACATGACACCAGGTGATAGTCCAACAGGTTTATTTGAAATCAAAAGGTTTTGGAACGCTGATATTTCATCAGATGAAATCCAGGAAGGGGCAGCGTTCCAAAAGCTTGCGATTTCAAATAAACCTGATGGACTATAACCTGGTGCGATGTGACTTCTGATTTGTCCACCCAAGTCCAACACTGGCACCTCTACATCCTTGCATAGTTGTAGCACGACTTCCCCATTTGTATATTCTCATCCATGAAAGACATGTTCTAGGCCATTTTCTAAGAAAGTTAGGGTGGTTGGGACAGTACTTAGCTCAGACCTCTGAGTACAGGAGTTGGAACGTTGTATTGAGATTGTACAATATGTTGGTGTGGCCTCTTGTGGAGTACTGTGCCCAGTTCTAGTCACCCGGTTATAGGAAGTAAATTATTAAGCAGGAGAGGTTCAGAAGAGATTTACCAGGATATTGCTGAGAATGGGAGTAAGTGAGGACTGCAGATGCTGGAGATCAGAGTCGAAAGGTGTGGTGCTGGAAAACCACAGCCGGTCAGGCAGCATCCGAGGAGCAGGAGAGCCAATCCTTCAGGCATAAGCTCTTCATCAGGAAAGGGCTGGGAATGTTGCTGGGAATGGAGCATTTGAGTTAGAAGGAGAGGCTGGGACTCTTTTCACTGGAGGGGAGGAGGTTATGGGACCTTATAGAGGTTTATAACATCATGAGGGGTGTAGGTAAGGTGAATGCTTTATCCCTAGGATGGGGGATTTCAAGATGATGGGGGCAATCTTTAAGGTGAGAGGAGAAAGATTTAAAAAAGACATGAGGGACACTTTTTTTACACAGAGAGTGGTTCGTGTGTGGAATGAACTTCCTGAGCAAGTGGCGGGTGAGAGTAAAGATATTTTAAAAGGTACTTAGATAAATACATGAATAAGAAATGTTTGGAGGGATATGGGCCAGGAGCAGGCAGGTGGGCCTTGTTTTGTTTGGGATTATGGTTGGCATGGACTGGTTGGACCGAAGGGTCTGTTTCTGTGCTTTATGACTCTATTTCTCTGTGGTTATGGAGATGGAGCTGGAGAATGGGATGAGCTGAGTATCTTTCACAGGAGCCAGTACAGACATGATGGGTAAAAGGCCTCCTTCTGAACTGTAAAGCTCTATGACTCTATGTCTACTTTGACAATCCACTTTTGTATCTTATAAGCCTCAATTAGATCTCCTCGCAATATTCTGAACTCTAGTGAATATAGCCAGAAATTGCTCAATCTTTCTCCAGAAGATAAATCCCTGACGTCTGGAATCAATCAAGTTGGTGGAGTTGTGGACAGCGAAGAAGGATGTGGCAGGTTACAGCGGGATATAGATAAGTTGCAGAGCTGGGCAGTAAGGTGGCAAATGGAATTCAATGTAGCTAAGTGTGAAGTCATTCACTTTGGTAGGAGTAACAAGAAGATGGATTACTGGGCTAATGGTAGACTACTTGGTAGTGTGGATGAGCAGAGGGATCTTGGTGTCCATGTACACAGATCTTTGAAAGTTGCCACCCAGGTAAATAGTGCGGTGAAGAAGGCATATGGTGTACTGGGCTTTATTGGTAGAGGAATTTGAGTTCCGGAGTCCTGAGGTCATGTTGCAGTTGTATAAGACTCTGGTGCGGCCTCATCTGGAGTATTGTGTGCAGTTTTGGTCGCCATACTATAGGAAGGATGTGGAGGCATTGGAACGGGTGCAGAGGAGGTTTACCAGGATGTTGCCTGGCATGGTAGGAAGATCGTACGAGGAAAGGCTGAGGCACTTGGGGTTGTTCTCATTGGAGAAAAGAAGGTTTAGGGGTGATTTGATAGAGGTGTACAAGATGATTAGGGATTTAGATAGGGTTGACAGTGAGAACCTTTTTCCGCGTATGGAGTCAGCTGTTACTAGGGGACATAGCTTTAAATTAAGGGGAGGTTGGTATAGGACAGATGTTAGGGGTAGATTCTTTACTCAGCGGGTTGTGAGTTCATGGAATGCCCTGCCAGTAGCAGTGGTGGACTCTCCCTCTTTATGGGCATTTAAGTGGGCATTGGATAAGCATATGGAGGTTATTGGGCTAGTGTAGGTTAGGTAGGCTTCGGTCGGCGCAACATCGAGGGCCGAAGGGCCTGTACTGTGCTGTATTTTTCTATGTTCTATGTTCTATAAGTGAGCCACCTCTGAACTGCTCTGCGGTGGTTATTAACCAGGAGTGGCACTTGGACCCAGTTGCATTTGTCCTGTTTTGTTGTGGCTTTTTAAAAAATATTTCCAGCAGCACAACAAGAAAAAGAACTCTGTGTCTTCAAAATGGTTTGAGTCGTCCTGAGGATATGGTCGGTGCCATGTAAATGCAGCCCTTTCTTTCCACATTGTCTGTGTGGAGGTTGCATGTCCTCCCTGTGTCTGTGTGGGTTTCCTCTGGGTGCTCCGGTTTCCTCCCACAGTCCACAAAGATGAGCAGATTAGTGAACTGGCCATGGGAAACTGCCCGTAGTGTTCAGGGGTGTGTAGGTTAACTGCATTAGTCGGGGGAAATGTAGAGTAATAGGGGAGGGGAATGGGTCTGGGTGAGATACTCTTCAGTGTGTCACTGTGGACATGTTGGGCTGAACGGCCTGCTTCCTCACTGTAGGGATTCTGTAATTCTATGATTTCCTTCGCACTGCTTAATTCTGTCCCCCTTCATCTTAGGACCTGATTCTGCTAACGGCGCTATATAAATCCAAGCTGTCGGGTGCAGGATTGTGACACAATCTGGATCGAGTCAATATGGCGCTATGTCTGATTCATGCAGCCAGGGGCAGGAGTGAGAACAAACCAGAATCCACTGGGGCGTTCCTGATATGAAGACTGCCAAAATCTAGAGATGGCTGATGGAATGTCATGGACCGCTGGGGGAAAGCGGGAGATGTGTTTCCAATTGGATGCCTTGGCATTACCCTGTGCTCATTACAACCTCTCCAACCTTAACCTGGTCTCTGTAGGCAGCAGCGACAGACCCATTTGAACCCGGACCAGTAGAATCCTGGTTAATGGGCCCATAAGTGCATCCTCTGACCAACAACGGGATCTTCCCTGGATTATGTCCCAGTGCTAGTCACCCAGTAAAATCCAGTGGCCAGACTGTGTGGAGGGCTTGGAGGTGGAAGGTGGTGGGGGAAAAGGGGTGGGGATTACAGGATGTCAGGAAGACGTGCTTCCTCTTTGAATGGTCCTCCAACAAAGCCCCAGATTCTCCGACAGGCCTTCGGCTTCTCCTCTTCAGGATTGCTTGCAATCCCACAAATGTTCATCCCTCCTGGTGGAGCTGCCAGGGCAAGAGAACCGGAGGTGACTGGAGGTGAACTGAGGGCTTTCTGTCCCATACGATCAGGCCAAGGAACATTGAATGGCTGGGGGAGGAGGGACGGGGTGGGGGGGAGGGGGGGAAGAAGAGAGTCTAGATTAGAGTGGTGCTGGAAAAGCACAGCAGGTCAGGCAGCATCCGAGCAGAAGGAAAATCGACGTTTCGGGCAAAAGCTCTTCCTCAGGAAACGTGGGGGAAGATGTCAGCCGGATGTAGGTAGGCTCTTCCGTGACCTTTACCCTGAGAGGAGGTAGTGACAGGTCACAGGGCGTGAATCTCCCGAGACTCAGTGCCACGCGATCTTTCACCTATTGGGAGGGGTAGTGGACAGCAGCTTAATTCAAACTCTCATCTGAAAACCGGCACACCGGACAGTGTTTCCCCACCCCCCCACCACCACCCCCCGTGTCAGACCATTCACACCCTGGTCGGCCAATTCATAAGTCTATAAGTCTATAGCTCATCAGATTGTGACCTCTGTCTGTGTGGAGTTTGCACATTCTCCCCGTGTCTGTGTGGGTTTTCTCTGGGTGCTCCGGTTTCCTCCCAAAATCCAAAGATGTGCAGTTAAGGTGAATTGGCCATGCTAAACTACCCGCAGCGTTCAGGGATGTTAGGTTAGGTGCATTAGTCAGGGGTAAATGTAGAGTAATAAGGTAGGTGAATGGGTCTGGGTGGGATACTCTTCGGAGGGTTGGTGTGAACTTGTTGGGCTGAATGGCCTGTTTCCACACTGTAGCAATTTTATGATTCTACTTTCTTGGTTACTCCCGATAACTCTGACCTGGCGTTATCGTTGCAGGAGGCTCGAGTTCCTTGATCCCACGGTTTCCTCACCTGACACCTGAGGGTGTCACCAACTGAGGTCAGACGAGGAAAAGGCACAGAAGATTCCTAAAAACGTGCTGGTCCGAGTCCCCGTCGTGCCAGGTGGGAGACAGATGGCACGTTGGCGTCACGCAGACCCCAGAGAAGCATCCACTCACCCCACTTTGCCCGCTCGGAGTGTCGCTGATTCAGAGCCGAGAGGGAAAACAAAGGAGAATTTATGAGTGGAGGACGCTCTGTGTCCTTGAGCGACTCGATTTAGTGCAGAAACAAGCCTCCTGTGGGATTTATTACATATTCCTGGATCTGTCTACAGGAGAATGTATGCATGGCAATGTGTCAAGGAGTCCATCAAACTGGAGACAGTTGCATAAAAAGTGGGAGCAGTCTCACACACAGCTTTTGTTATTAAAGAGACAGTGTCGCAGGAAGAAGCTTATAGTCTGAGAGTGACCACGTTAGAGAATGAGGCCATCTGGGACTGGGACGGGGGTGGGGTTGGAGGTGCGTTGATAGTGGGGGTTGGGAAGAGTGAACCATGCCATCTGTCAAGTATTGTGTATATCTTCTTCATCGCTGCCCAGGATCTGCGATACCAGTGTAATAAATAACGATGGTTTACGAGGCAGGCTATAGTCAATCTTCCACTGAGTGCTGGAACCAAAGACCCAGCATTTGGCTCTGGCAAGGGTTTGGCTTGGCTCCGTTGAACACAGGATTCGTCCAATCAACGGTCCCCTCCTCATCCCACGAAGGCCACCTCCACACCATTTCGATTTTAACTTCATTCAGCCGTTGAACACCCAAAAGCGTGTCCACCTTTTTCACTTTCCGCAGGGCTGCTTCACTCTGCGTCTCCCTCCCTTCCTGGTAAGACAACCCAGTACTGTGAGCGACACAGCGACAGACTCCTTGGAGCCATAAGCGAGTTTCAGTGCTGTTGCTGAGGGAGTTTGGGTCCCCTCACAGTCGCTGTGCGGGGGTCCCTTCCTCTTAGCTACACAAGTACTTCGGGGATGAGGATGGATTGAACGGGCTGGGTCTGTTCTCGTTGGAGAGAAGAGGGCTGAGGGGAGATTTGATTGCAGTTTTCGAAATCATGGGGACCAGTGCAGGATGGAATGCAGAGTGAGGAACTGCTCCCACTCATGTTCGGAACAAAAACGAGAGCAAATGGATCTAAAACAAGGGTGAAAAAAAGCCTTTCTCACTGAGTGAGCAGTTAGCGTGTGGAATGCACAGTCTGGAAATGTGGTGGCAGCAGTTTCAAACAAGTCATTCAAGGGAGGCATTGGATGGTTATTTGGATAGAAATGGTGGGCAGAGACATGGGGAAAAGGCAGGAGTTTGGCCCGAGGGAACAGAACCCATTCAGGCATGATGGGCTGAATGGACTCCTTCTATGCCACAACAATTCTGTGATTTGGTGAAGTTAAATGGTGTGAGCTCAGAGTGGGGGCAATGGTTTGGTGGCATTGTTGCTGGATTCGTAACCCAAAGATCCAGGTTGTGGGGACTGAGGTTCAGATTTGGGCTGGTAATGGTCCCTGCTTTTCTCAGTGCCTTGCTGCAAGAGACATTCTTCAATAATCTTACCCATCAGGCAGCAATTTCCATGTTTTGAAATCCCTGGACATGGCAAGGCTTTCCTGAGCACGGTTCAAGCTTGGAAGAATTGAGAACAGATTTACTAGGATGTTGCCAGAGTTGGAGGGTTTGAGCTACAGGGAGAGGCTGAATAGGCTGGAGCTGTTTTCCCTGGAGTGTCAGAGGCTGAGGGATGACCCTATAATGGTTTATAAAATCATGAGGGGCATGGATAGGATAAATAGACAAGGTCTTTTCCTTGGAGTGGGTGAGTCCAGAATGAGAGGCCATAGGTTTAGGGTGAGAGAGGAAAGATATAAAAGGGACCTAAGGGGCAACTTTTTCAAACAGAGGGTGGTGTGTGTATGGAATGAGCTGCCAGAGGAAAGGATGCTGGTACAGTTGCAACATTTAAATGGCATCTGCATGGGTTTATGGTTTTATGAATAGGAAGGGTTTAGAGGGATATGGGGCAAATGCTGGCAAATGGGACTAGATTTATTTAGAATATCTGGTCAGCATGGATAAGTTGGACTGAAGGGTCTGTTTCTGTGCTGTACATCTCTATGACTCAACACAGGCTTTGTTAGGCCTGAGGCCATGGGATTTGTAAGGAATATAGCAACTGCTTCAGGTGTGGACCCCAGGCCCTACCTTTAATTCAGAGACTTGTTAGGATCTGGAATGCTCCAGCTGAAAAGCTGAGAAGAGTCAAATAGGTAAATAATTCCAAAGAAGGTGTTAGACAGGCGCTTGAAGGTGAGAAGTTGTCCACGATTACAGACAAAAAACCAGGCATGTGGGAGCAAACACAGCTTCTCTTTTGAATGGGCTGAATGATCTTCTCCCTGTGGTTTGGCCACCTATAGCAACATGGCGGCCAGCATAATGGTGTGAATGATCATCTTCTCCCTGTTGTTTGCCCACCTATAGCAACATGGCGGCCGGCATAATGGCGTGAATGATAATCTTTTCCCTGTTGTTTGTCCACCTATAGAAATATGGCGAGCAACATGTTTATTGTTTAGAACATGTGACCACCTATCAATCATGATGGATATTTTTGAATTTCCCATGGTCCCATCTCCCATCTCCCATCTCACTGTGAGATGTTGGTGTGATGGCAATGGTGTTGGACTAAGAATCCAGAGTCTCCAAGGCTCATTAGTTCAAATCCTGCCTTGGCAGTGGGTGGACTTTGAATCCAAATAATTGGTTAAAGGTGGGGGGCAAAGAAAATATCAAGAACTGAAAGCTAGTCTCCACAGTGATAGCCATGTATTTGTCATAAAAGTCAACCTGAGTCACAAATGTACTTTTCAGAAGGGAAATCTGCCATCCTTACCTGGTCTGGCCTCCATGTGACTCCAGACCCACAGCAATCTGGTTGACTCTTAACTACCCTCTGGGCAATTAGGGATGGGCAATAAATGTTGCCTAGCCAGTGATGCCCTCATCCCTTGAATGAAATAAAGACACAGTTTTCAGATATTGAGAACAATCACTTTGAAGTCTGAATAGAAAGAACTGTAAGGGAACATAAAGAGGATGATAACCATTGTATCGTGAGGTTAGGCTTAGCTTTCGAAAAGGAGAAGCAACCACCCAATAGGAGGTAGAGAAGCAAATTTTAATGAGATAAGAATAGATGAGGCCCAGATAAATTTGAATCAAAGATTAGCAGACAAATCGCTAACCAAATAATGGGTTGCCATTGATGAAATGATAGTTTAACTAGGTGTGTCCAAATCAGAGACTTGTTTCAGAGTTTCTTTTATTGTATCTGTGTATAGGTAGGACTTCTTTTTGTTATTCATTCACAGGATGAGGGCGTCATTGACTTGGCCAGCATTTTTTTGCCCAACCCTGATTACCCAGAGGGCAGTAGAGAGTCAACTATATTGCTGTGGGTCAGGAGTCACATGTAGGCCAGACTGTGTAGGATGGCAGCTTGCCTTCCCTAAAGGGCATTAGTGAACCAACAGTAGATTCCTCGTTATCATTATTCCAGATTTTTATTGATTTCAAATTCTCCCATCTGCCATGACAGGATTCAAACCCAGGTCACCAGGCTGTTACATGGGTGTCTAGATTAATAATGTGGCGATAATATCGCTACGCCATCGTCTCCTCTGAGGGATTGCCTGGTTCAGAGTTTGGGATACCACCACTGCACTACAGACAAGGTAGGAGCACTCTGCACCTGTGTTGTATTCAAGGAGGCACTGGATCTTTGGACAGTAATGGTGTGTAGGAATATATGAGAAGGCAGGAAGTTGGCACTGGATAACTGGGCTAGTGTAGGCCCGATAGGCTGAACGGTCTTTCTGCACCATAATAATTCTATGATTTTCTGACCGCACGCCAGCGGGAATTCATCTGAGTTAAGGCTGCGCACTATTGGTCTGTTGTAACCAAACAAATTGAATTGAGGTCCAGGTGAATCTGTTGGGGGTAACTCTGAAACTGCTCCCAGAGAAAGCACCAAGATATACTACTTGGACTTGTACCATTTCCACCTGTGCCCTCTTCACCTTTATACGCAGGCTCGCAAAAGGAGATTGGCTCCTTGACTCGTCAGGCAGGTTTGGGGTTTAAAAGTAACTGAGGATTACTTACTGAGGCACAGTGACGCTAATATGGGAGATGAAATGCTGGTTAATGGATGCCAACGAGACTGGTTAGGGATACCTTGACAGCATGGGACTTTCCTTCACTTTTGTTTTACCTCTGAGTAGACATCTTCCTGGAATTGAGGGTCAACAATGATCTACGGTCTCCGAGGAGATGACGAAAATATCTGGATTGATAAAGGATTTGGCTGCCTTTATGCACAGCAGCTGCCAAGTTGTTAATCTGCACACTCCATCCTACAGAATGATATACTTCATTCTGCAACTAACCAATTATTCAGTTGCAAAATCGAAACAGCACTTAATGCATGTAGCTCACTGCTAACCTCCAACTCCACACTGCAGGCTGATGTGCTTCAATTGCCACCTTTAGATGGGTGCATTCCTGTTAGTTTGATCACTGGATTTTCAATCTTCTCGCTGGCCATTCCTCACCTCTGCACACACCCACCTCCCCATCACATCTCCAATACTCTTACAAGCAGTCAACGCAAGTAACTACAGAGAGTTGTGAACACAGCCCAATCCATCACGCAAGCCAACCTTCCAGCCATCAACACTTCCCACTGTCTCTGGAAAGCAGCCATCATAATCAAAGACTCCTCCCACCCTGGTTATACTCTCTTCCAACCTCTCCCATTGGACAGAAGATACAAAAGTTTAAACACATGTACTGACAGATTCAAGGACAGCTTCTGTCTCACTGTTATTACACTTCTGAATGGACCTCTCAAATTTTAAATTTAATATCAATCTCACTCTTTGTGCACTTTCTCCACAGCCATAACATTGTATTCCTCGCTCTGTCCTATTACCCTAATGCACTTTTTATGGCATGATCTGCCTGTACTGCACTCAAAACTACACTTTTCACTGTAACTAGGTACACGTGGCAATAATAAATCAAATCAAGTTTCTTTTTGTCTTTACTCTCCAGGTAAAGATCATAAGGACATTCAGCTCTTTGAAGCCAACTCCCCCATCAAGTTTCAACGACTCCCTGAAGGCATTCCTTCAGAAATACAACATAAATGTCAACATGTTGGAGACCCCCATTCAGAAGGAACCGATTTGGAGGAAGCTTTAGAAGGAGTGACACAATTCCTGTTGGCAACAGGAAGCATGAGAAAGGAACTGGAGAAAATATTGCAAGGGATCTCGAGTCCAAGGTCCAAACCTACCTCCTAGAAACACAAATGTGTGGTTGGAGACCTGGCTCCGGTTGGGATCACCTCTTGCAAAAAGACACACAGAACCCATGACCAGTGACACGGAATGTTCGAGGTGGACAATTGTCCTCATTAGTGAGTGATTGACGACGACTCCATCCATTCACTAAGGTCATGGCTTTTCAGACCGCGACCTCAGCTCCACTTTCCCACCCCATAACCTTGGTAGCTCTGCCTAACCCAGCCTTCATTGTGTTAATGACCCAGCCTCCACTGTTTTCTGCTGTATGAGTAACACTCGACTCCATTTGCAATTTTCAGACGACTTCTTGAATTTCTGCTAAAATAATGTTTTATTATTGATCATTCATTGTTACGTTGTAATTTACCCACCACCATGTGCCTATTGTCTTGTCTTGTCAGGAATTATTGTGCTGTCTTGCATGTTTTGCACTTTTCTATTGCACGGTTTGCTGCCCTGTGCATGACTGTACTCTCATGTAGTCTGTGTGTTCGTATCGCACCTCAGTCCTGGAGGAACGCTGTCTCGTTTTTATTGTACCAGTTGTATATGGTAGAAATGACAAATAAAGTTACTCTACTCTAAAGAATTCCAAATAATTAAAATCCTCGGTGAGAAGAAGCTCCTTGTTCTAAACTCTGGTGAGTGTAAGGCCCAACCTTCTTCAACATTCTGCATAAACCAATCCCTTCATCTCTTCTCTGAACTGCTCACAATACACAATACCCCTCCTTAGATATGGAGAACAAAATGGGGCATGGGAGGCAGACATAACAATACCCTGCAGCAGGGCAGCCCTTTTTTATACTCCATCTCCCTTGTAATAAAGGCCAACATTCCACTTGCCCTCCTAAGTACTTGATGCATCTGCAAGTCCACTTCAGTGATTCGTATGCAAGGACATCTTCTACAGTGCAACGTTTTGTAGTCTCACTGAACTTAAATAGTTTAGTGCTTTTCCTGCCAAAGTGCACAATCTCACATTTTTCGAACATTATATTCCCTGTGCCAAGTTTGTACACACTCACTTAATCTGTCTTTATCTTTTTGTAGGTACTTGTGTCTCCTTGCATCTCGCTTTCCTGTCTATCTTTGTACCATCAGAATTTAAACCTGTCAGTCCCTTCTTTCATATCATGAATACAGACCCTCGGTCGTTCAGGTGTGACGCACTGATCACTTTGGGATTGTACTGGATGCAGTTTGCCATAAATTGAAAATGACCCCTTTATCCCAACTCTGTTGCCCATTCATTAGCCAAACTTCTATCACTCCAACAGCATGAACTCTTAAATTGTGCAGTAACAGTTTTTGAGACACCTTATAGAATGACTTTTTGAAATCTAAATACTTCACATCTACAAGTTGGCCATTATCTACCATTTGTGTTACATCATCAAAGAAACTTGATAAATTTGTCAAACAAATGTTCTCTTTCACAAAACCATGTTAATTCTACCTGGTAATATTATGATTTTCTAATAGTCCTGCTCCTTCTTCCTTAATAGCGAATTATGGATGTTTTGCAACATTAGATGTTAGATAAAGTCTCCTGTAGTTTCCTGCTTTCTGTATCCTACCTTTTCTTAATAGTGGTGTTAGACTATAAATTTTCCAATTTGCGGAAATCCTTCTGAGATCTCAGGGATTTTGAAAAGTTACAATTGACATTAGTGATCTCACATGTGGAGTATTGTGTAGAAGTTTGGTCTCATTACTTGAGGAGGGATATAGCTGCATTGGAGACGGTTCAAAGGAGGTTCTCTGGATTGATTGCAGAGATGAGGGGATTGTTTTATGAAGAGCGATTGAACAGTTTAGGCCCATACTCTCTGAAATTTAGAATACTGAGTAATCTAATTAAGGTGTATAAGTCATAGACAAGGTCAAAATTCACATGACACCAGGTTATAGTCAGGTGATGAAGGGGCAACACTCTGAAAGCTTGCGATTTCAAATAATCCTGTTGTACTACAACCTGCTGTTGTGTGACTTTTGACTTTGTCCACCCCAGTCCAACACCAGCACCGTGACATTATAAGTCATAGAGTCATGGAGATGTACAGTGTGGAAACAGACACTTCGATTCAAATTGTCTGTGCCGACCAGATATCCTAACCTAATCTAGTCCCATGTGCCAGCATTTGTTCCGTATCCCTCTAAACCCTTCCTATTCATGTACCCATCCAGATGCCTTTTAGGAACAGGATTCTGGGTAATCCAAGATGGAGGACGGGAAAAATTTCTGGCTGTAACAGGCTGCTCCTTTTTTGAGGTATTTTAGGTGTTGGAGGTGATTTCCTCGAATTCCAGGAGCAGCAATTACTGATTTATATGCTGTTGCATTGTTTTGGAACTTGGGAGAAAGGAAATCTAAACAACAGCACTTTTAAAAGGGAGAGGAGCAGACAAAGGCAGCACATGGTGAAGTCAGTGCAGAGGAGAGAGAGAGAGAGACAGAGAGAGAGACAGAGAGAGAGAGAGAAAGAACCCCACACTGCTCCTCTATACAGCAGTGAACCTGTGCAATTACTGCCTTTGCTGTTTGAATTCATGTATTGCTGGACATTGGAGCGCATCTGGAAAAATTAACCAACAATGAAATTCACAACTAATCTTGGAGGAATCTGTTCAGGAGAGGTCACAGCATGGAAACAGATAAGTGAATGTTTTTAAGTATGGCCTTACAGTAAGTCTGCAGTAGTGAGTAGAGCGGGTTCTTTCCTGATTATGTGTTTTATTGAGATATGTCTCTTGATTAAACTTAAAAATATAAGCCATAAATATTATGTTAGCCTGGAGCAGTGTTTCGTAGAGAAATAAGACAGTGCTACTTTCTGGGTCTGTAGATTGGAAGAAGCAAAAATGGCTTTGAGTAGAGTGATATGCTCTTCTTGTTGGATTTGGGAGTTTATGGAGAGTTATATGTTACTGAGTATTGTATCAGAAATAAATGTCATTGGTTGTGAATTCTATCAGATTGAATGGATCAGTTGGAGAGACAGAGGCAATGAAGAATTTACAAGAGCCAGGGGTTGTGATGGATAGTAGTTATAGCAAGGGAAAAAGGTTGCAGATGCAGTCACATAGATGTGTTAACTTCAGGAAAGGTAAGAGAGGTAGACAGGAGCCTTCTGTGGCTATCCCCATTTCAAACAAGTATGCTGTTTTGGAAAATGTAGAGGGTGATGGATTCTCAGGGGAACGTTGCAAGAACAGCTAAGTTTCTGGTATCGAGACTTTCTCTAATGCAATGAGGGGTACGTCGGGTTCCAAGAGATCAATTGTGCTAGGGGATTCTCTAGTCTGAGGCACAGACAGATGTTTCTGTGGACAGCAGCGAAAAATCAGAATGGTGTGTTGCTTCCCTGGTGCCAGGATCAAGGATGTCTCAGAGAGGGTGCAGAATGTTCTCAACTGGGAGAGGGGCCAGCAGGAGGCTTTGAAACCAATAACATAGGAAGGAAAGAGGATGAGATTCTGAAGGGAGAATATAGAGAGTTAGGCAGGAATTTAAAAATGAGATCCTCGAGAGTAGCAATATCTGGATTACTCCTGGTGCTGCGAGCTAATAAGGGTAGGAATAGTAGGATAGAGCAGATGAATGCATGGCTAAGGAGCTGGTGTCTGGGAGAAGGATTCACATTTTTGGATCATTGGAATCTTTTCTGGGGTAGAAGTGACCTGTACAAGAAGGATGGATTGCACCTGAATTGGAAGGGGACTAATATACTGGCAGGGAGATTTGCTAGAGCTGCACGGGAGGATGTAAACTATTAAGGTGTTAGAGGGGGGACGTTTGGGACCCAGGGAGATCGTGAAGAAAGAGATTAATCTGAGACTGGTACAGGGCAGGCAGGAACAAAGCAGAGAACGAGGTAGGACTGATAAATTAAACTACATTTATTTCAATGCAAGAGGCCGAACAGGGAAGGCAGATGAACTCAGGGCATGGTTAAGAACATGGGACTGGGATATCATACCAATTACAACAACCTGACTCAGGGATGGACAGGACTGGCAGCTTAGTGTTCCAGGATACAAATGCTACAGGAAGGACAGAAAGGGAGGCAAGAGAGGAGGGGGTAGTGCCATTTTTGATAAGGGATAGCATTACAGCTGTCCTGAGGGAGGATATTCCCGGAAATACATCCAGGACGTTATTTGGGTTGAACTGAGAAATAAGAAAGGGATGATCACATTATTGTGATTGTATTATAGTCCCCCTTATAGTCAGAAGTAAATTGAGAAGCAGATTTGTAAGGAGATCTCAGTTTTCTTTAAGCAGAATGGAGTTAGGGGATTTTAACTTTCCAAACATAGACTGGGACTGGGACTGCCATAGTGTTTAAGGGCTTAAATGGAGAGGAATTTGTTAAATGTTTACAAGAAAATTTTCTGAGTCAGTATGTGGATGTACCTACTAGAGAAGGTGCAAAACCTGACCTACTTCAGAAATGAGATAACGAGAGTCCAGAGACAGTGTATTCCTGTCAGGGTGGAAGGAAAGGCTGGTCGGTATAGGGAATGCTGGATGACTAAAGGAATTGAGGGTTTGGTTAAGAAAAAGAAGGAAGCATATGTCAGGTGTAGACAGGATAGATCGTATGAATTCTTAGAAGTGTATAAAGGCAGTAGGAGTATACTTAAAAGGGAAATCAGGAGGGCAAAAAGGGGACATGAGATAGCTTTGGCAAATAAACATAAAGAGAATCCAAAGGGTTTTTACAAAGACGTTAAGGACAAAAAGGTAACTAGGGAGAGAATAGGGCTCCTCAAAGATCAGAATGGAGGCCTTTGTGCGGAGCTGTAGAAAATGGGGGAGATACTAAACAAGTATTTTGCATCAGTATTTATTGTGGAAAAGGACGTAGAAGATATAGAATGCAGGGAAATAGGTGGTGACATCTTGAAAAATCTCCATATTACAGAGGAGGAAGTGCTGGATGTCTTGAAACAAATAAAGATGGATAAATCCCCAGGACCTGATCAGGTGTACCCTAGAACTCTGTGGGAAGCTAGAGAAGTGATTGATAAGCTTCTTGCTCAGATACTTGTGTCATCAAAATCACAAGTGAGGTGCTGGAAGACTGGAGGTTGGCTAACGTGGTGGTAAGAACAAGCCAGGGAACTACAGACCAGTGAGCCTGATGTCGATGGTGGGCAAGTTGTTGGAGGGAGTCCTGAGGGACAGGATGTACATGTATTTGGAAAGGCAAAGACTGATTAGAGATAGTCAACATAGCTTTGTGCGTGGGAAATCATGTCTCACAAACTTGATTGAGTTTTTTGAGGAAATAACAAAGAGGATTGATGAGGGCAGACTGGTGGGCATGATCTATATGATCATGTAAGGCATTTGACAAGGTTTCCTATGGAAGACCGGTTAGCAAGGTTAGATCTCATGGAATATAGGGAGAACTAGCCATTTGGACATAGACCTGGTTCAATATGATCAGCCATTCAATATGATCAGTGCAGGCTCGAAGGGCAGAATGGCCTACTCCTGCATCTATTGTCTATTGTCTATTGTCTATTGTCAAAGGTAAAAGACAGACGGTGGTGGTGGAGGATTGTTTTTCAGACTGGAGACCTGTGACCAGTGGAGTGGTACCAGGATCGGTGCTGGGTGCACTACGTTTGGTTATTTATATCAATGATTTGGATGTGAGCATAAGAGGTATAGTTAGTAAGTTTGCAGATGACACCAAAATTGGAGGTGTAGTGGACAGCAAAGAAGGTTACCTCAGATTTCAACAAGATCTTGATCAGATGGGCCAATGGGCTGAGAAGTGGCAGGTGGAGTTTAATTTAGATAAATGTGAGGTGCTGCATTTTGGGAAAGCAAATCTTAGCAGGACTTATACACTTAATGGTAAGGTCCTAGGGAGTGTTACTGAACAAAGAGACCTTGGTGTGCAGATTCATAGCTCCTTGAAAATAGAGTTGCAGGTAGGTAGGATAGTGAAGAAGGCGTTTGGTATGCTTTCCTTTATTGGTCAGAGTATTGAGTACAGGAATTGGGAGGTCATGTTGCGGCTGTACAGGACATTGATTAGGCCACTGTTGGAATGTTGCGTGCAATTCTGGTCTCCTTCCTATCGGAAAGATGTTGTGAAACTTGAAAGGGTTCGTAAAAGATTTACAAGGATGTTGCCAGGGTTGGAGGATTTGAGCTATAGGGAGAGGCTGAACAGGCTGGGACTGTTTTCCCTGGAGTGTCAGAGGGTGAGGGGTGACCTTATAGAGGTTTATAAAATCATGAGGGGCATGGATAGGATAAATAGACAAAGTCTCTTCCCTGGGGTGGGGAAGTCCAGAACTAGAGGGTATAGATTTAGGGTGAGAGGGGAAATATATAAAAGGGACTTTTTTCACTCAGAGGGTGGTACGTGTATGGAATGAGCTGCCAGAGAAAGTGGTGGAGGCTGGTACAATTGCAACATTTAAAAGGTATCTGGATAGGTATATGAAAGGAAGGGTTTGGGGGGATATGGGCCGGTGCTGGCAGGTGGGACTAGATTGGGTTGGGATATCTGGTCAGCATGGACGGGTTTGATCAAAGGGTCTGCTTATGTGCTGTACATCTCTTTGACTCTATGACTCTAAATGTTGTCATTATACCAGCCTCCACCACTTCCTCTGGCAGCGCATTCCATACACGCACCACCCTCTGCATGAAAAAGTTAACTCTTCGGTGCTTTTTATACCTTTCCCCTCAAACCTTTAACACCTGCCCTCTAGTTTTGTTTTCCCCTGCATGGGAGAAAAACCTTCGCTGTTCACCTTATTCATGCCCATCGTGATTTTATAAATCTCTATAAGGTCACCCCTCAGCCTCCGATATTCCAGAGAAAACATCCCCAGCCGATTCAGCCTCTCCCTGTAGCTCAAACCCTCCAACCTTGGCGACCTCCTTATAACTGATGCCAAAGGGGACTAACAAAGTAGACGCAGAGGATATGTTTCCTTGTGTGTGCAATCCGAAATGACAGGTCATGTAAAACAGAGATGAGGAGAAATTACTTCACTCGAAGGGTTGTGAAGTTCACTACCCACAGAGCAAGGTGGATGCTGGGATGCAGAATAAGAAGGAGACAGATTTTTAATTAGGAATGGCTTGAAAGGTTATGGAAAGTGAGCAGGAGAGTGGAGTTGAGAACTAGATGAGATCAGCCATAAATGTGTTTGAATGGTGAAGCAGCCATGACAGGCTGAATGCCTACTCCTGCTCCTCATCACTGCAGCCGCCTCCTTTAAGACCCGAGTGTGCAGACCATCCAATCAAGTCAGCCTTTCGACTCATTAACTTTCCTGGTATTTTTTTCTCTCGGGGCTGCAAAGGATTTATGTTCCTTCCTCCTTTCTGTCTCTTGATTTTTAAATGTTCTTCGGATGTTTTTGTGTCTTGCGTTGTGAAGACAGAAACAAAATGCTGCCTCAACGTCTCTGCTCGGCAATTAATTCTCGATTTCTGAATCTTCCAGAACAATGTTGGAGGGCTGTCAACCCTTAGCAGAGCCTCTGGAGTGTGTGGTTAGCTTTAGCCATGTTATTTGCATAGCACATACGTGAATAAGGGATGCAATAAACATAGCTCTATTATAACCAGTATTGTTACTGGCATCAACAGCAATGTACAATGCCAGGAACCAAATATGATGATCGTCTGTTTGCATATTTGAGGTCTTATAAAGTTTTCTTTTAATATATTAGTTCACAGGCTGTGGGCAATACTGGCTAGACTAGTGTTTATTGTTTAGAGAGCATTTAGTAGTCAGCCACATTGCTGTGGGTCTGGAGTCACATACACACCAAGTAAGGATGTCAGATTTCCTTCCCTGTAGGATGCTGGAATACTGTGTGCAGTTCTGGTCGTCCTGTTATAGGAAGGACATTATTAATCTGGAGAGGTTTCAGAAGAGATTTACCAGGATGTTGCCAGTAATGGGAAATTTGAGTTATAAAGAAAGGCTGGAGAGGCTGGGGCATCTTTCGGGGCAGCATGGTAGCTCAGTGGTTAGCACTGCTGCCTCACAGCACCAGGGACCCAGGTTGGATTTCTTCCTCGGGCACCAGGTGTCTGGGTGAGTTTCCTCCGGGTGCTCCAGTTTCCTTCCACAATCCAAAGATGTGCAGGTCAGGTGAACTGGCCAGGCTAAATTGCCCATAGTGTTAGATGCATTAGTCAGGGTAAATATAGGGTAGGGGAATGGGTCTGGGTCGGTTACTCTTCAGAGGGTCGGTGTGGACTTGTTGGACCGACGGGCCTGTTTCCATAATGGAGGGAATCTAATCTTTCACTGGAGGTTGAGAGGGGTGACCTTGTAGAAGTGTATAAAATCATGAGAGGTATCGGTAGAGTTGTCTTTTCCATAGTGTGGAGGATTTCAAGACCGGGGGCACATTTTTAAGGTGAGAGGAGAAAGATTTTAAAAAGACATGAGGGGAAAAGTTTGTATACAGAAGGTGGTTTGCATGTGGAATGAAAGTAGGGGCTTGGAGTAGGCAGGTGGGACTAGTTTAGTTTGGGATTATGTTCGGCATGGACTAGTTGCGTTGAAGGGTCTGTTTCAGTGCTGCATGACTCTATGACTATGAGATTAGTCAACTAGATGGTCATTCCTTACAATTGGCAACTGCTTCATGGTCACCATTAGGCCCTTAAATCTAATTTCAGATATTTTTGCTGATTTCAGGTTTTGCCATAGTGAGACTTGAACCTGCGTCTGTGGATTAATAATTTAATTACACCATCACATAGAGATATTAAGAATGGAAGAAAGTGCAAATACAACACTACAAAAATGCAATTAAATTGCCATGATTGTCCCTCACAGGAATGCCATTTATTTTTTAAAATCCTATTTTATCATGGGATAGGGGCATAATTGACAATGGAGTATTACATGCAGTTTTGGTTTTCCTCCCAGAAACAGGATTTACTTGCCGTAGAGTGATTGCATTGGAGGCTGGGCTGATATTGTCCTGTGAGGGGATATTGGTTTGACTGGGCCTATATTCACTTTTAGAAGAATCAGTAGGGATCAGATTAAAATGCATGAAATTCTAACAGTGTCAGGCAGTGTAGATGCAGTGAGGATATTTCCCCTGGATGGGGAGCTTTGAACCAAGGGTCATAAGGAGAAGACCATCTAGGACGGGGATGAGGCAAGATCCCTTCACTCAAAAGGGAGAGAACCTGAGGAACCATCTACCACAGAAGGCTGCGCTGCCAGGTCATTGATTATATTCGAAAAAGAGACTGATAAGTTTTTTTTAGATATTAAAGGCATAAATGATTTGGAGAGAAAGTGGGAATATGTTCATAGAGTCATACCTTCAGTCCAACCAGTATTCACTGGACATGTCCCCAAACTAAACTAATCCCACTTGCCTGCCCTGAGCCTATATCCCTCTAAGTCAATAAAATATGGAGCTACAACGAGCACAGCAGTTCAAGCAGCATCAGAAGAGCAGGACAGTCAACCTTTTGGGCAGGATCTTTCATCAGGACACTTTATCGACCCTACATCTGTAGTCCTCACTATCATCATATCCCTCTAAACATTTCCTATTCATGGACTTATCTAAGTGTCTTTAAAACATTGCAACTTTACCCGCATCCACCACTTTCTTGGGCAGTTCATTCCAAGTACGAACCACTCTCTGTGTAAAAACGTTGCCCCCTGGTGGCCTTTTAAAATCTTTCTCTGGTGGAGCAGGCTTGAAGGGCCGAAGAGCCTTACTCGTTGTTTATCAGACTCCCCTACAGAATGGGGCTTGAGCCCACCACCGTCACACCCAGAGACGAAGGTCGCTCACCTCATTCTTTGTTGCATTTTGGGTTCTGTATTTGAAGAACTATGAAGCAAAGGGAGGTAACTGTAGCTGAGGTTGGGTTCAGCCAGTGTTTGTGCTTTGTTAACGATGTTGTTATGGTACACAAGCAAGGGGCATTGTTTGGTTGAGTACCTAGAAACTGTTGGAACATCATGTAAGTATAAAATATAGAGTTTGTTACATTGCATTATGTTAATAAATTACCAGTCAAGGTCAGTATCAGGGTCTAGTTTCATGCTTTACTATTGGCTGATTAATGTAGTAGCTTTCCTTGTAGTAGTCCATTGTTTAAGAAACAACTGGACTCTGCTTCTGACCCACTTCTGTAAATCCGCACTGAGATGAGGAGAAATGTCTTCACTCAGAGGACTGTGAATCTGTGGAATTCCTCACCCCAGATGTTAGTGGAGACTGAAATATTGAATTTGTGGTGTTCAGTTTTGGTGGGAAGTAGAGCTGAAGTAGGGAACAGACATGATCATGTTGAATTGAGGAGCTGGATTGAGGGGCTGAATGACCTCCAGTTATTTTTTTATCTAAATGGGTTTTGACTGGCTATCCTCACTGGTTAAAAAGAACCTAAAAACATAAGCACAAGGTGCAGGAAGACATCATTCAGCCCCTCGAGCCTGCTCGGCCATTTAATATGATCACAACTGATCTCATCTGGCCTATCCCGCCCGCTCTCCTTATCCCTTTAACACATTGCTAATTAAAAATCTGTTTATCTGCTCTTTAAGTTTACTCAATATCACAGCATCCCCCACGCTCTGGGGGAATGAAATCCACAGATTCATGACCCTTTGAGGAAAATAGTTTCTCCTCATCTCAGTTTTAAATCTGCTACCTTATTCTAAAACTATGACCTCTCGTTCTCGATCGTCCCACATGAGAAAGCATCCTCTCCAAGTCTACTTTGTCAATCCTTTTTAGCATTTCATATGCCTCAATCAGATCTCCTTTCACTCTCTAACCTCTAACAAATACAGACCTAAACTGCTCAGACTCTCTTTATAAGGCAAACCCCTCACCTCTGGAATCAATCTCGTGAACCTCTACAGAGCTGCCTCCAACATTAGTGGACTATTGGTTTTCCAAAGATTGTAGCCCAAGGTCAACTTCTGTAGGAGGACAGGAAAAGATATGTTTATAGAGTCATACAGCACCGAAACATATCCTTCAGTGTGATCAGGCTTTTTTTCCACATTAATTCAAGAGATTAGAGTGTCACTGGCTAGGCCAGCATTTGTTGCCGATCCCAGACGGTAGTTAAGAGCCAACCACATTGTTGTGGTCTGGAGCCACATGTAGGTCACACCAGGTAGCTTCCCTAAAGGACATCTGTGATCCAGATAGATGGTTCCTGACAATTGCTTCCAGCTTTTTTTATTGAATTCAAATTTCGCCACCTCCCTTGGTGGGATTTGAATCTAGGAAGAAGGTTGCTTCAGATTACAACAGGATCTGGACCAGATGGGCCAATGGGCTGAGAAGTGGCAGATGGAGTTTAATTCAGATAAATGTGAGGTGCTGCATTTTGGGAAAGCAAATCTTAACAGGACTTATACACGTAATGGTAAGGTCCTAGGGAGTGTTGCTCAACAAAGAGACTTTGGAGTGCAGGCTCATAGCTCCTTGAAAGTGGAGTCGGAGGTAGATAGGGTAGTGAAGACAGCATTTGGTATGCTTTCTTTTATTGGTCAGAGTATTGAGTACAGGAGTTGGGCGGTCATGTTGCGGCTGTACAGGACATTGGTTAGGCCACTGTTGGAATATTGCATACAATTCTGGTCTCCTTCCTATTGGAAAGATGTTGTGAAACTTGAAAGGGTTCAGAAAAGATTTACAAGGTTGAGATATCTGGTCGGCATGGGCGGGTTTGACTGAAGGGTCTGTTTCCATGCTGTACATCTCTATGACTCTATGACTATAACCCACAAAGCATCACATCTGCATTTCTGGATTAACAGCCTAGTGATTCAACCACTAGGCCATTGCCTTCACCAAGCCAACCATAATCCCAAACTAAACCAGTCCCACCTCCTGTTCCTGGTCCATATCCCTCCAAACCTTTCTTATACATGTACTTATCCAAATGTTCTTTTTAACTGTTGTAACTGTCCCCACTTCCTTAGGAAGTTCATTCCACACATGAACCACTCTCTGCGTAAAATGTTGCCCCTCATGTCTTTTTAACAATCTTCCTCCTCACACCTTAAAGATATACCCCTTCCCCATCTTCCCCACACCTGCCATTCACCTTATCTTGACCCCTTCATGATTTTATTAACCTCTATAAGGTCACCTCTCAACCTCCTACACTCCAGTGAAAAAAAGGTCCCAGCCTATCCAGCCTCTCCCTGTAATGCAAGCTGTCCATTCCCAGCAACCTCCTGGTAAATCTCTTCTGAACCCTCTCCAGTTTAATAATATCCTCCCTATAGCAGGGTGACCAGAACTGGACAGATTACTCCAGAGGAAGCCTCACTGATGTCTTGTATAACCTCAACATGATTCACCAGAATAAAAATGATGGACCTGGTCAAAGTGTTAACGTCTAAGATGAATGCAATCACTTTCTTCATTTCCATGTTACTTCTATTTGGGCAGGAGTATCAGAATTGCAAGGGGAGCAGGAGCTGTGGATGAATTCTCTCTCCCGCTGACATGAGACCGTGGAGCTAAGTGAAGAGTCCCACAGTCTGCCCTGGCATGGGATGATCCCGCAGGTTGGGTCGGTTTGAACTTAACCATCGAACCTCATAAAGGAACTCGGGGCTATAACCGGTTCGATGTGAAGGTGGACTAACGATGCTCTTGCCCTCCAGCTCGTGTTTAAGCGATGGACCAGGAGAGAAGAGGCAACCGTGTGGGCGAGCGAACGAAAGAGTGTGAGAGAAGCGGACGAAAGGTTGTTAAGAGAAAGAGAAATGAGGAAAGTGATAAAGCACAAGGTAAAAACTAGGGAGATAAGAGGGAAAACGCTGTGACTGAGGGAGTGGGGAGGAGCAGGAGGGATAGGATAGGGTAAGGGGAAAAGAGGAACGAGAGAATAGAGGCATGTGAAGAAGGAAGTAAAAATGAGAAAGAGACAAAGTGCATGGAAGGGAGAGAGATGGCGCAATCGGAGAGAATGTTAACTACAAGGCGTCCGAGACTGCAGGTCTGCCTTTGAGCATGAGGCTAGGGATTTATTGGTGTTGGACTCTGCACCGAATGTGCAGCTGCATTGTACAGGAGCAGTGGCTTGTGAAGTTTCACAGAGCTGGTGTTGCCAAGAGGCTCAAGTGGGGGGAGGGTAAGCCAACTTCAAGCCCCCAGCAGGTCATCAACATGTAATTTGACACTCCACAGAAAACACTGACTGGCCTTTGCTGACGCTGCTGGATGTTAAAGTGACACAGAAAATGTGGCAAAATTCCAATGGTGTGTGGAGGGGAGGGGGGGGGGGGTCAAATTGCTTTTCTTGCAGAAAGGAAAGTGGCAAATAAAATTGAGCCTGTACCAAACAGGGAATATTTTGGTTTTGAATTAGGGTTGAAGGAAACCTTGCAACTTTGAACTACTTGAGGCAGAATGTTGTGACTGAGCATTATGTCCACAACAGAAGGTGTTCCACTCTCCCACCCCCCACCACCTCCCCAATTTAACCAATCCCATTACATTACGCCGTCTTCTAGAGTTTAATTTGGATTAAGAATTTCCTGTCCCACTTGGACAAGGTGCTGCGCAATCTGTTCGAATGAGTTAGTCATTTCTTCCCTGGGTTCAAAGCTCATCGTATTTATGTGGCACATTCAATGTTACAGACCTGCTGCAGCAGTTAGCAGGAGTGTTATAAAGTAAACATTGAACCTCGGAGTCAAAAAAAAAGTCAGAGGTTGATTTATGAAACTTCTTAAAGAAGGAAAGAGGGGTAGAGAGCTGAGGCTCAAAGACATAGCCGAAAATGTGTTGCTGGAAAAGCGCAGCAGGTCAGGCAGCATCCAAGGAGCAGGAGAATCGACGTTTCGGGCATGAGCCCTTCTGAAGAAGGCCCGAAACGTCGATTCTCCTGCTCCTTGGATGCTGCCTGACCTGCTGCGCTTTTCCAGCAAAACATTTTCAGCTCTGATCTCCAGCATCTGCAGTCCTCACTTTCTCCTCAAAGACATAGCCACCAATTGAGTGGTTATGTGTCTTACATAGAATGTACATTGTGGAGATTAAGGTTATATCGAACATGCACTAAGGCACCTCAGAGTTGAATGTGGTGCATAGAGAAACGTTTATATCTGATATTCAATTTGAAATGTTTTCCCCTCAGCCTGTAGACCTGATATGGCATGTGCATTGTAAATATTAAGACTATTGTCAGACCAATGAGTGGAACATGCTGTTGTATGTTATTGCAAGTTCTGTTATATTCAAGTTTCGAAATGTTTTGTGGTTAATTTTTGTATTACGAATTTTATGATAAAACGTACCCTTTTGGAAAAAAGAAGTAAATCATGATGTGCTCCAGAGGCCAGAATTAGAGGACCATAAGACAAAGGAGCAGATGTAGGCCATTCAGTCCATCAGGTCCACTCCACAATTCAATAAGATTGTGCCCACCCTGATCATGCTCAACTCCACTTGCCAGCATTTTCCCTCCAACCCTTGATTTCTGTATTGATTAAAAATCTCCTCTATCTCAGCCTTCAATGTACTTAATGACTGGGCCTCAACAGCCCTCTGAGAGAATAAAATCCTCCCCGTCTCTGTTTTAAAAGTGTCGACCCTTTACTCTGAAATTATGCCCTCTGGTCCTGGACTCTCCAGCAAGGGGATACAATCTCTCCTCATCTCTCCTGTCAAGTCCTCGAAGAATCTGTTTCAGTATGGCTGCCTCTTATTCTTCTAAATTCCAATGAGCACAGGCCCATTCCTGATGAAAGGCTTTTGCCCAAAACTTTGATTTTTCCTGCTCCTCAGATGCTGCCTGGCCTTCTGTGCTTTTCCAGCACCATTCTAATCCTGACCCCAACCTACACAAGATCTAAGTCCTCTTCTGTGAGGATTAAGGGGCATATTTTTAATTTCATTTAAAAAACTAAAAGACATGTGTAAACCAAGCAATTTCTTTCACAGAAGGTTAGACATGTTGTACCTGAGCATTAAACTGAAATTCCTTTCACAATCTCTGGCTGGCTGTTAGCTCAAGAGTAATATTTCAACGTTCAGTGACGGCAATAATGTTCTAACACTTTTAAGTATAAGACTTCTTAAACTAATGCTTGGGTCATAAAATAAGATGTTATTTCACCAAATAGCATAGCCCAATCATAGCCAGCAATCTGAAGCTGCAATAGACAAACCAATGAGCATTAAACACTACACTCCAAAGTCAGGAGTCTCACCAGGCCAAGTTATAGTCCAACAGGTTTCTTTGAAATCACAAGCTTTCGGAGTGCTGTTCCTTTGTCAGGTGAAGTCAAGTGCTCCGAAAACTTGTGATTTCAACTGAACCTGTCGGACTATAACCTGGTGTCATGTAACTTTTGACTTTGTTCACCCCAGTCCAACGCTGGTACCTCCATGCCAATCCTCTTAACTGGTCATCTATGTAAGTGGGCAGTGTTCAAAGATCAGGAGACTGTAGATGAAAGGGCTACAGAATGCCACTGTTTAAGGAAAGATTAGAAAAAAATGACTAAATGATATCAAATGAAGAGGAAGAAATAAAAGGGTTATGGGGGAAAGATGGCCGACCCTATTACTATTGCATAAGAATGAAAGTTCAGCAAGTTACTACTAGCTAATCAATGGTTAACAGGGCATACAAAAACTTTGGATTTATAAATAGAAGCATTGAGTACAAAGGCAAAAAGATTACATTGAACCTTTGCAAAACACTGGCCTGAACTGGATCATTGTGCTCAATTTCGGGCACCATTGGCAAAGATACAGATCCCAACAGTCACTGCATCCAAGGTCAGATCGGTTTTCCTTCGTGTGCATCCAAGGAAAGTGATGGGACCAGACAAGTGTACCAGGCCGTGCACTCAGAGCATGTGCAGATCAACTGGCAGAGGTCTTCTGGGACATCTTCGACCTCTCCCTGCAGTAGGCCACTGTCCCTGCCTGTTTCAAGGGGGCCAACATCATCCCTGTGCCTAAGAAGGCTCATGCAGCATGTCTCAATGACTCCCGCCCAGTGGGCCTAACTTCAGTGGTCATGAAGTGCTCTGAAAGGCTGGTCATGGCATTAATCAACTCCAGTCTCCCCACCACTCTTGACCCACTCCAATTTGCCTATCGGACCATTAGATCCACATCAGATGCCAAATCACTTGCCATTCATTCACTCCTCCCTAGAACATCTTGACACCAAGAATAGCTAGGTAAGAATCCTACTCATTGACAATAGTTCAGCCTTCAATACTCTTATCCCCTCGAGACTGAGTATTAAACTGTACTCAGCCCCCTGCTGTACCCACTGTATACCCATGACTGCTTTGCCAAATACTAGACTAATGCCATTTACAAGTTTACCACCAGAGTTGGTCGAATCTCAGATAGCAATGAAACAGACTACAGATGGGAGGTGGAAGACCTTGAAAAATGGTGCACTGAGTATGCACCCCTGAGGGGCTCCAGTGTTGAGTGTTAGTGGGGATGAAATATTGAGCCCAACCTTCACTGATTGTGGCCTGTGGGTTGGGAAACTGAGGATCCAGTTGCAGAGAGTGGGGCTTAGTCCGAGATCACTAAGTTTAGTCATCAGTCTCGAGGGGATAATAATATTGAAGGCCGAACTGTAGTCAATGAGTAAGATTCTTACGTAGCTGTTCTTGGTGTCAAGATATTCTAGGGAGGAGTGAAAGGCAAGTGATATGGCATCAGTTGGCCTGATAGGCAAATTGGAGTGGGTCAAGAGTAGTGGGGAGGCTGGAGTTGATTAATGCCATGACCAGCCTTTCAAAGCACTTCATGACCACCGAAGTTAGAGCCACTGGGCGGGAGTCATTGAGACATGCTGCAGGAGCCTTCTTAGGCACAGGGATGACGTTGACCCTCCTGAAACAGCCAGGGACAGTGGCCTGCTGCAGGGAGAGTTTTGAGATGTCTGAGAAGACCTCTGCCAGTTGCTTCTCTGTGGTGCGTGTATGGAATGAGCCAGAGGAAGTGGTGGAGGCTGGTACAATTACAACATTTAAAACGGGACTGGATGGGTATATGAATAAGAAGGGTTTAGCGGGATATGGGCCGATTGCTGGCAAAAGGGATCACGTGAATTTTGGATATCTGGTTGGCATGGAGAAGTTGGACCGAAAGGTCTGGTTCCGTGCTGTATAGCTCTATGACTCTGTGACTCTGGGTGTTGGTGCAGGTGACATCATTTCACTGACCTTCTGTTCATAACAGAATGTATGTTACTGTACGTACTTATGTCACTGTATGTTCAATAGGCACCTTTAATGTTTAGTATCAGATGTTCAATAGGCACCATGAATATATACTCCCCTATAAATCATTAAGGAGTTAGGGAGAAACATATTTACTGAGAGATTGCTAAGAACGTAGAACCCACTATCATTAGGAACGGTTGAGGTGAATACCAGAGAAGTAACTAAGATGTGTGGATTCATTTGAAAGATAATTGAAGAAACATGAGTGAGAAATGAATGGCCTGGGCTGGTGTTGTTAAGGCATGTTCTTCCTCATTGTACATTGACCATCCATAAGCTTTACTCCAGGTCAGATCCTGACCTCTCCCTGGCAGTAGGAGTGAGATGCAGTACCTGGGGAGAGGGCCTGGAGGGTGGGTCAAGGGAGCAAGAGCTGATGGATAAGGTGGGCCCAAAAATCAGAGGTGGGAGACAAATGCCAGAAAGATACAAGTTCAGGGTCAGGGTGGGCAAGGGCTGCATTTGAGGGAGTTTGGCTCCAATGGGCTGCAGAAGGAAGATGGAACAGATTGGAGCATCTCAATCTGAGTGACAAAGAAACCTATGAGCTCCTTGTGCTTTCTGCTGCAGGTGAGGGTGGTGGGGCTAGGGAGATGGATTATGGTCTGGCGTACAGGGGTTATCTCTGCATTGCAAGATGATCCTGGGCTCCTGAGCGAGTTAAGCTGATGAGAGTAAAGGTGTTTTATGTGATCCGGTCACACTAAAAGCAGAATTTGATTATCTTTTAGTCATTCATATAATGTGGGTGTCACTAGCCAGCTTTTATTAGCATATATTTATCTAGTGGCTTGCTAGGCAATTTCAGACAGTTGAGTGTCAACCACATTGCTCTGGATCTGAAGGGAGACGAGACGAGTCAAGAATGACAGATTTCCTTCCCTCAAGGGCAGGAGTGAACTAGGTGGGTTCTTATGACCATAAACAGCTGGCTTTTAATCAAATTCAAATTTCACCATCTACCCCGGTAGAATTTGAACTCATGTGCCCATGTGGTTCTGGATTATTAATCCAGTGACTTTACCATTGCACCAGTGCCCCCTGAAAGAGTCCCAGCTGTTTTTACATTTTACTTACAGCTGACTACACAGATCCCAAGCTTGGGGAGCTGAGTTATTTAAACATGGCTCCCTGAGGAGTCACACAAAAGCACACTCTGTGTTCAGCATTTGGCTTCACACACAAAGAACTTTGGGATTTCTAGCATAATACTCCAAAGGTCCGCCCCTAACAATCATATCCTTCGACCCTTCCCTCTCTGGGAATCCAAGTAGTCACTTCTCGACCACATTATCACTGCTTTTATATCACAATGATTATTCTACAACCTGATTACATGTAGAGTTGCAAAGATTTCAGTTGTGCAGGTTTTAATGGCTTCTGCCACCTCAACCCAAAGCAACTACATCCATGACAATGCCAAATCACACTGTACAGTGTATTTCTCCAGACAATCTGGTCTGTTTTCTCACTCTCATACTCTTTTCACCTCACGTCCCCTTTATCACAATAGACTGTTCAACATAGAGTAACATTGTCAAACCTCTTCACAATCTGCAGAAAATCCAGTTACATCACTGCTAAACCTCTATTCAAGAAAGGAGCTGACCAAATTGGATCCTTATAGGTTTGCTACCCCACAATCTGGATCATTTTTCTGGTACCTCCCTATGCTTCTCACAGAATCACACAACACAGAAACAGGCCATTTAGCTCAATCTGTCCACACTCGTGTTTATGCTCCTCTTGAGCCTCCGCCCATTTTTTCTTATCTAGATTTCTCAACATAAATCCTCTGATCCCTTAATGAAATCCTTCAAACACTCCTGGTGGTAGTGAGTTCCAAAATCTCACCACTCTCTGGGTAAAGAAGGATTTCTTGGTGACTGTCTTGTATTAATGGTCTCTAGTCCTTCTCTTCTTGACAAGAGGAAGCATTTTCTCAGTATCCACTCTAACAAAACCTTCCAAAATCTGAAAAAATCCTTTATTAGGTCAACCCTCAGATTTCTCTTGTTGTTAAACTTGAAAGGTTTAGGAAAAGATTTACAAGGATGTTGCCAGGGTTGGAGGATTTGAGCTACAGGGAGAGGCTGAACAGGCTGGGGCTGTTTTCCCTGGAGCGTCGGAGGCTGAAGGGTGACCTCATAGAGGTTTATAAAATCCTGGGTGGCATGGATAGGATAAGTAGACAAAGTCTCTTTCCTGGAGGGGGGGAGTCTAAAACTAGAGGGGGTAGATATAGGATGAGAGGGGAAAGATTTAGAAGAGACCTAAGGGGCAACTTTTTCACGCAGAAGGTGGTATGTATGGAATGCGCTGCCAGAGGAAGTGGTGGAGGCTGGTACAATTGCAACATTTAAAAGGCATTTGGATGGGTATATAAATAGGAAGGGTTTGGAGGGATATGGGCCGGGTGCTGGCAGGTGGGACTAGATTGGGTTGGGATATCTGGTCAGCGTGGGTGAGTTAGACTGAAGAGTCTGTTTCTGTGCTGTATATCTGTTTGACACTATGGTAAGCATATCCCCTGCATTTCTAGTGCCATACATTAAATCTTATTTTCACCAAACATATAAAGCAGGAATTATCAGCAGTGCTTCACCCGGAGGCCCACTGAGAACGTTACCTAGCAGGATGACGAAACGTCTGGAAATGAACTTTCCAGCTCAGCGAGCAAACCTACATCCAGAACCTCAACCTGAGCTTCAAATCTTCTCAAAACTTGCTAAGATCTTTCCCAGTATTGCTACATTCTATGTGATTCTTTGGGATAGAGGTAGCAAGGACAAACAATGTCAAGCAGGTAGAAATAGGCAAGTTAGTGATAGCATGGCTAGGTCAATGGAAATGCAAATCAGGATCAGATTAGAAATGGAAGTCAATTTGAGGTGAAAACTTTGGCCACATTCCCTTCACATGGCCCTTATTGCTCTCCAGTAAGCATTTGATGGGAAGCATACCTATGCAGATAGGTTGGGGGCTCTGTTGTGATGCCTCCCCATTGCCAAACAGCCTGGTCAATGAAGCTCACTTGGGTGACAGAGTGGAAAAAGGAGTGGGAAAGGTATAAGAAGACAGCTCCTGGGTAGTCATAACCCAGATGTAATCAAAATCCTTGGAAGTGCAAGGAACTGGGACAGGATATTTCATTCTCCGAAACCATGAAGCATGTGTTTATAGAGTAGGCAACCACAGAGAAATTTGACAAGAATCACGATTGCCAATTCAAAATCAGACACACAGCCAAGTCTCTATTGTCAGTGACCTGCCCCAGTAACAAGAAATGGGTCAAATCTCAGTCATGTTGGTGACATTCAGTTCTACCAGGACATCGTGTTGCGTGCAAAAGTAGAGAAAGTGCCATCATATACAGTTTTATTTAACACAAACTGAGCTGCCAGGCAGAATGACAAATTAACCTTGGTGGTGACTGTATTTGTGAAATTTGCTTATTGGATCTGCATAGTTACCAAAAAAAGTCACGTAAAAGGTCAGATTTAAAATCTAATCAAATAAAGAGATGTGACTGCTACTGTCAGCTTAACGTCTAACCAGTTGGGTCTCTGAGGAGAGGTGGGAGTCTGTAAATATGCAGCGCGATATGCAACGCTTCCTTTTACTGAAGGTAGACAGTTGCAAAGCTGAGGTAAATTTGCTCATGACTCAATTTTAATATTCCAAAATTAGGCTCTGATTGGTTAGAGTGCTTTGCCCAAGCTTAACAAAAGTTGGCCTCAAAATTTGCCTGAGGACACAGATGAGGCATTTCCAACCTCCCACCATCTCCCCATACCCAATGGCATGGCTCCCATGGTGTTCGCTTCAGGAGGAAGACTCAAGCCTCTTAATAACATCCCCTCCCCACCCCCCCTAGCTAACACTTCTCCAACATAACAAAATCCCTGTCCTTTTTGTTTAGAGTCCCCACAGTGTAGAAACAGACCATTCGGCCCAACAAATCCACACTGACCCTCCAAAGACTAACCCACCCAGACCCATTCCCTTACTCTATTACTCTATATTTATCCCTGACTAATGCACCTAACCTACACATCCCTGAACACATGGGCAATTTAGTATGACCAATTCACCTAACCTGCAGATCTTTGGATTGGTCCCCTTCCAATTCTGGCCACGTACCCATCTGACTTTCATCTCTTGAACATTTGTGACCATTTGTTTGGCTACCCCAGCCTTGAGTTGCCTTTCTTCTTTTTTTAAGAGTCAGCGGCTACCCTCATATCTCACAGAGAAGGTGGATAGTCAAGGTCTTTTTCCCTGGGAAGGGGAGTCCAAAACCAGAGGGCATAGGTTTGAGGTGAGAGGGAAAAGATTGAAAAGGGTCTGGAAGGGCAACTTTTTCACACAGAAGATGGTGCATGCATGGAATGAGCTGCCAGAAGAGTTGGTAGAGTTGGGTAAATTGCAACATTTAAAAGACATTTGGACGATACATGAATAGGAAGGGTTTAGAAGGATATGGACCAAACAGGCAAATGGGAATAGAGTGGTGCTGGAAAAACACAACTTCACCATTCCTGATGAAGTGCTTATGCCCGAAATGTCGATCCTCCTGCTCCTCAGATGCTACCTGACCTGCTGTGCTTTTCCAGTGCCTCACTCTGGACTCTGATCTCCAGCATCTGCAATCCTCACTTTCTCCTAAGCAAACGGGAATAGCTCAGTTTAGGAAATCTGGTCTGGTCAGCATGGACGAGTTAGAACAAAGGGTCTGTTTCCGTGCTGTACGACTCTATGAATGCAAGATGGATGGTAAGTGAATGTGGTCAGGATTCAAACCTTTGTCCCAATGGTCCAGCAATTGATAAAGCACATCAAAAATTCAAGATTAGGTGAGGTGAATAGGCAATTCATGCTTTGGCTGTTGGGTATAAAATGCATGTGCCTATTTCTCATACATTGAATTCCTGGTTTAAAACTAATGGAATCCCACCTGATCAATTGACATCCTATTGATGTATTCAGAATTCTCATTCCCTTCAATAAAGAGGTCAACACCTCAACAGTTTGATGTAAAAAAGCTGCCTGTAACATTGCTGTAACACCTATGCAGACATCAAATGACGTGAAGACTCTGGGACTGCAGGCGTAGTTTACGGCGTTCCAGGCAGAATCGCACCCTTGCATCACACACACACACACACACACACACACACACACACACACACACACACACACCAATTAGCCCTCTAAAAACAATGACTGCAGATGCTGGAAACCAGAGTCTAGATCAGAGTGGTGCTAGAAAAGCACAGCAGTTCAGGCAGCATCCGAGGAACAGGAAAATCAACGTTTCAGGCAAAAAGCCCTTCATCAGGAATAGAGGCAGGGTGCCTGCAGCGTGCAGAGATAAATGAGAGGAGGGTGGGGTGGGGAGAAAGTAGCATAGAGTACAATAGGTGAGTGGGGGAGGGGATGAAGGTTAAGGAGGAAGGTGGAGTGGATAGGTGGAAAAGAAGATAGGCAGGTAGGACAAGTCACGGGGACAGTGCTGAACTGGAAGTTTGGAACTGGGGTGAGGTAGGGGAAGGGGAAATGAGGAAACTGTGGAAGTCCACATTGATGCCCTGGGTTTGAAGTGTTCCGAGGCGGAAGATGAGGCGTTCTTCCTCCAGGAGTCTGGTGGTGAGGGAGCGGTGGTGAATGTGGCCCAGGACCTCCATGTCCTCGGCAGAGTGGGAGGGGAAGTTGAAATTTTGGGCCACAGGGCGGTGGGGTTGATTGGTGCGGGTGTCCCGGAGATGTTCCCTAAAGCGCTCTGCTAGGAGGCGTCCAGTCTCCCTAATGTAGAGGAGACCGCATCGGGAGCAACAGATACAATAAATGATATTGGTGGATGTGCAGATAAAACTTTGATGGATGTGGAAGGCTCCTTTAGGGACTTAGATGGAGGTGAGAGAGGAGGTGTGGGCGCAGGTTTTGCAATTCCTGCGGTGGCACGGGAAGGTGCCAGGATGGGAGGGTGGGTTGTAGGGGGCGTGGACCTGACCAGGTAGTCACAGAGGGAACAGTCTTTGCGGAAGGCGGAAAGGGGTGGGGAGGGAAATATATCTCTGGTGGTGGGGTCCATTTGGAGGTGGCGGAAATTTCGGCGGATGATTTGGTTTATGCGAAGGTTGGTAGCGTGGAAGGTTAGCACCAGGGGCATTCTGTCCTTGTTACGGTTGGAGGGGTGGGGTCTGAGGGCAGAGGTGCAGAATGTGGACGGGATGCGTTGGAGGGCATCTTTAACTATGTGGACAGGGAAATTGCGGTCTCTAAAGAAGGAGGCCAGCTGGTGTGTTCTATGGTGGAACTGGTCCTCCTGGGAGCAGATCCGGCGGAGGCAGAGGAATCGAGAATACAGGATGGCATTTTTGCAGGAGGTAGGGTGGGAAGAGGTGTAATCCAGGTAGCTGTGGGAGTCGGTGGGTTGTAAAAAATGTCGGTGTCAAATCGGTCATCATTAATGGAGATGGAGAGGTCCAGGAAGGGGAGGGAGGTGTCAGAGATGGTCCAGGTAAATTTAAGGTCAGGGTGGAATGTGTTGGTGAAGTTGATGAATTGCTCAACCTCCTCACGGGAGCATGAGGTGGCGCCAATGCAGTCATCAATGTAGCGGAGGAAGAGGTGGGGAGTGGTGCCGGTGTAATTATGGAAGATGGACTGTTCTACGTAGCCAACAAAAAGACAGGCCTGTCTGTCTCTCCAGCTTCTCTCCCAAGGAGAACAGTCCCAACTCTTTCAATCAGCCCGTACGTGTGCCCATGGCTACCCCTTTGGTCTGGAGGAAGTGGGAGGATTTGAAGGAGAAATTGTTAAGGGTGAGGACCAGTTTGGCCAAACGAATGAGAGTGTCGGTGGAAGGGTACTGTTGGGGACGTCGGGAGACAAAGAAACGGAGGGCTTGGAGGCCCTGGTCATGGCAGTTGGAGGTGTAGAGGGACTGGATATCTAATCTAGCCCACTCTTTAACACTGCAGGTAGCATTAACAAATTAGCGGAATGGATAACTGAGGTTCAATGCAATGAAGTGTGAGGTGGTGCACTTTGGTTGGAAGAACATTGAAAGACATTACAAAATAGGGTGTACAACTCTCAGGGAGACCAAGCGCAAAGGTGTTTGGGTGCAGTTGGTGAAGTATACAGCATCCTCAGCCTAATGAAAAGAAGCACAGAGCAGGGAGGTGATGTTGAACTTGTACGAAACACTTGTTAGATCTCAGCTGGAATATTGTGTTCAGTTGTGGATGCCAGATTGTAGGAAAAGCATTAGAAGCCATACAGAAGCAATTTACAAGAATGGTTGCAGGAATGAGAAACTTCAATTCTAAGGGCTGATTGAAGGAGTTGGGACTCTTCTCCTTGGGAGAGAAGCTGGAGAGATTTGATAGAGAGATTTTCAAAATCATGAGAAGGCTGGGTAGATAAGTAGAAATTCTTCCCATTGGTAAAAAAATAAGAGTGAGAGGGCAGAGCTTTAAAGTGATATGCAAATGAAGCAAGGGTTTTGTGAGAAAAGCATCTTTTTCACACAGCAAGTGGTTTGGGTCTGAAATGCATTGCCTGGAAATGTGATGAAAGCAGGTTCAACTGAGGTATTCAAGAGGGAATTGGATGTGTATTTAAGGCGGCACGGTCGCTCAGTGGTTAGCACTGCTGCCTCAGAGATAAGGGTTCGATTCCCACCTCAGGCAACCATCTGTGTGGAGTTTGCACATTCTCCCCCGTGTCTGCGTGGGTTTCCTGTGGGTGCTCCGGTTTCCTCCCACAGTCCAAAGATGTGCAGGTTAGGTGAATTGGCCATGCTAAATTGTCCCATAGAGTTAGGTGCATTAGTCAGGGGGGAATGGGTCTGGGTGGGTTGCTCTTCAGAGGATCAGTGTGGACTTGTTGGGCCCGAAGGGCCTGTTTCCACACTGTAGAGAATCTAACCGAATAGGCAGAAATGGTGTGCAGGGATTTGGGGGAAGGCAGGAGATTGACAGCCGATGACAGAATCGGTGCAGGCCTCTTGGACAGATGGCCTACTTTGCACCATAACAATTCTGCAATAAGGGCAGATGGATGTGTGACCCATAGCAACATCAGGAATAATTCCTAGGCAGACATAGCTGAGTCTCAGTCCATTGTGCACTAGCTAACCAGGAAGTGCACCAAAAGTGGACTGGCATCATGCAGTACCCAAATCATACACATGGATAGAGGGTGGAGTATTTGAGGACAGAAGCTATGCTCTTAAGCATCAATGTTTCTCGCTAACAGGTCAGGAGGTGAGGACTTTCACTCCCACAATCTCAGCAAATGGTAAACTGGATTGGAATTTTGGGATAATACCCAATGGGATATTGGAGCTGGGAGGGTTGGGGGTGTCTGGAGCTCTCTCCAAGCTTCATGACATTGGTTTGCACGTTCATCACACCTTGTTGTCTAGCATCTAGGACCAGGCGGTAAAAAAAAGATGGTTAAGGATTACAGAAGGGATTTTCTGTTGCAGTCTGTGAATTCTTCCTTTAACTTGTTTTTGGGAAATGTGGAGGTGAAATAAGACAGCATTCTCCTCAGCATTGGATAATATTCCTAACAAGTAATTTTTTAAGTGTTCTGCCCAAACTGTCACATTCTGTTCTATGTTTAATGCAGTTGCTGGTTTAAATGCAGCACCCGCTGGTTGTTCTTGAGAAATCTAAAACAGCTGTCAAGTACCTCAATGCCTTAAGCAGACTGCTTCAGCTCCTGAGAGAGACAATACCAAGACTTCTGACAGGAATCATTGGTTTACCCAATAGGAGAATAAAGAAATTTAAGATCAGAATTTAAAGACACTTCTACAATACTGCATACAATTCTGATATACATTATTTTGGAAGACTATTGTTGAACTTAGGAACGATTTACAAGCATGTTGCCAGGATTGGAGATTTCAGCTATAGGGAGAGGTTGAATAGTCTGGTCCCATATTCCCTGGAGCATTGGAGGCTGAGGGGTGACCTTGTAGAGGTTTATAAAATCATGAGGGGCATGGATAGGGTAAATAGACAAGGTCTTTTCCCTGGGGTAGGGGAGTCCAAAACTAGAGGGCATAGGTTTCAGAATGGAAAAATTTGAAAAGGGGCAACTTTTTCACAGAGGTGGTGCATGTATGGAACAAGCTGCCAGAGGAGGTGGTGGAAGTGGGTACAATAACATTTAAAAGGCATCTGGATGGGTATATGAGTAGAACAGGTTTAGAGGGATAAGGGTCAAATACTGGCAAATGGGAGTAGGTCAGGTTGGAAGGCTGGGTGGTGTCGACAAATGTTTATTTCTGAGCTGTATGGCTCTATAACCTTCCATTTAAACCTCCTAGTTTGTGTCACAAGTTTCAGATTCAACAGTCTGTGTAAATCAGATGCCCCTTACCACTCCACAATGTCAGCAGCCCAACCCAACCTACAGACACCATCTTTGTACTTCAGGAATCACAGGACAGTGAGAGAAGCTGCACTAAGACATCAAATCCAGAACTCGCTGTCCCACCACCCTTCCACTCCAGAGCTCAATCCAAACACCGACTGGCTGCAGTTTCTGCAACTTTTTCAACCAGCCATTGTGCACGTAAAACTGTTTCACACTCCTTCAGCATAAGCAGAGGCACACAGATTGAGAACAGGACAGACAGAAGTGTAGATAGAGAGCGAGACACACACACACACTGAATAGGAGACGAGAGAGAGACAGACACAGAGAACAAGTCACACAAAGACAGATTGTGAAAAGCAGCGAAACACACAGCCCTCAACTACAAAGAGAGACACAGATGGTTAGACAGAAATTACAAAAAAAAACCCAGAAATAATTAGCATACAAAGATACAGGCACCATGAAGGAGAACACACTGAGATATTTGAATAGAGGTACCCAAGGAGACATACATGTATCCCTTCATTCACACATCTCTCCTCCCTCCATAAATAGGTAAAAACAAGAGACAAGAACATACACAGAACAGAGGTTCAAACAACCGCATGCCCAGACAAAAGGGATTACAAGGCTCTTCCTGTTTGGCAGATTGTCCTGTTACCAGTTAGCGGTCTCCCCCACCCCCGAACATGTTAATAAGGCCACGTGGAGAGATTTCACCCTGAAGCCATTCAGAGGAAGAATGCCATCAAGAGATGAAGAGGTGGCAATGAACGGTGCCTTTACAACACAGACACCTCTCTCCAACAGAAGCTAGTGAGTTGGGAGGGCTGCAGGGGCATGATATATTCTTAACCCGCACTTCACCTCCCAATTGTTAAAGCTAAGCAAACAAAATAAAGACTGCTTGGAAAAAAAAGCTAGAAAATGGTTCAGCTGAAATGCCTTTTTGTGATCCTGATTTGATTGGACGAATCCCATTTGCTTCTCTTGCTTTTTTGTGCCCCTCCCAGAGCCACTATAACCCCATCCCCCACCTCCTCGACTCCTAGAAGTTACATAGTAACTTGATGCAAAACACCAGTCTACTTAAGGCTATGTTGTCAACAGTACTGAAAACAAATTTCTTGACAAAAAGATTAACCATTGACAGTTACTGTAATCTCCAGGGTCTTTATTATAACCTTCTCAAAATAAGTGAAGCATTGAATAATAAATTAAGAAAACACACATTTCTGCAGCAATACTTAAGTTTCGTAAAAAAATACTGTCCATTTTTTTTCTCTTCCCTCCCCCTCAAAAAAAATGGCTTCAACACAGAATATCATGTAAACGATAAATCGACATTGAAGTGGTAAGTAAACAGCAAACAAGGTGGTTTTTTTAAAAAGAAAATTTAACCACCTTGAGAAATGTTTTAATCGCACACAGACACAAACATGCACACAAACACGTGTACACATTCCACTCTGCAATGTCCTAACATTTGAGAGTCAGAAGGTGTGTGGGGGGGGGGGGGGGGGGGGGGGGTGGGAGGGGGGAGGGGAGGGAAGGGGACACAGTTAAGAAAATCTAGTCAAGGCTGAAGGAATGTTAAATCTTTTGTGTCAAGACTATTGTCACTGGTTTTAAGTTACAGTACCCAAAGGGCCTGGGGGGCATCTTCACTGCAATTGTTTTAAAACTAACTGAATCAAACTGATACATACATTATCATACCACAGATCAATGAAAATTAAAAAGGCTGTTGTCGTGCACATCTTGGTAGGATTAAAATAGAAAAGAATGGTGATTATAATTCCATTAGCTGTCTTCACAAAGCTTTTGAGGAAACTATACATTGTTCTCTCTCCCCCCACAACAATTTTGCTTCAGTACATTTGAAACATACCCACACATTTCTCTTTCAAAATAAAATCTGCTTTGCAAAAAAACAACCAAGTTGTGCGATCAAAGTTTCTGACTGGGGGTGCTCCACTGTTTTCTAAGTGGTTGGTTTCAGTTTTCTTTAAGGAACATTTAACAGGCCATTAAAGACATCAAAAGGAAAATTACATGTAGAGAGTGGTTACATGTGCAGTGAATGGGTTATCAAACAACATGATTTAAACAAAAAAAAGTCACTCAGTTGATGAACAGATATTTAAAATCTAAAACAACAGATTCACACTCTCTCTCTCTCTCTCACTCGTTGCAAAGAATAAATCTTTTGAGTTCAGTAGATGGAAGTCCTTTTTTTTTGCATTTCTCTTTCAAGAATCATTTTTCAGTTCACACTTTTAGCAGCTCACCCGACTGGTTTGTTGTTTACAAACAAAGTCAGTCATGAAGTCGAACTCATTCTGTCCCAGCCACAGTTCAGGCAGTTCCTTGATGCGATCCAAACCCAGTTCGATCACCAAGGACATGAGGACCTCTTCATCGATGAAGTCAGTGTCTATGGCATTGGGGGGCAGTATTGCTGCAGACATGTGGTGACTCGGTGTCATTGAAGAGCTGTGATGTTTTACTTCCCTGTACTGTTGCTGCTGCTGCTGCTGCTGGTGGTGACCCAAGGCGCTAGCAGGATGCAGGTCCGTCATGCTGTAGTGTTGTTGCTGGTGGCCGTAGTATTGGTTGGTCAGCTTTTGTAAATGCATGCTCGCTGCAAGCTGTGCTGCAGGGCTGCTCCCAGCCACTGCTTGTCCCATATACTGGGGATGGGGAGGATGCGAGTGATGCTGTTGCTGCTGCTGTTGTTGCTGTCTAGATGTGTACCTGATGCTGGGGGGCATGCTATTCAGATGACCAACCGGACCCCCTTGTCTGCTGCCAGGGACCAGTGCATGCCTCATGCTGCCACTGGAGGTGTTCACGTTGCTGGGTCCAGGGTAATGCAGCAAGGAGGTAGCGGCCGGGTGCTCACCCACCATGCCGCTGTAGGCGTGCTGGTGCTGGGGGTAAGGGTTCAGACTCATCCGCCGGACGTGAAGCCCGCTATGCCCCTCCGGGAAACGTCCGTGGCTCATCATACGCTCGGCCATCGCCCCTCCAACTTCAATGCAGATAGGGAAGGGGTTAGGAAATAAATAAATGCACTTGTGAATGAAAGAAGGCAATGAAAAAAAAAATAAACGATCTCAACAACTGCAAAACGTACACATTGGACAGATCACAACTCCATGCATTCTCCCAAGAGCAACTTTATCCAACCCTTTCTTCTTGCCAAGACTGAAAATTTGTACAATTTGTAACTTACCTCTTTTGCAATAAATGCACTTTCTGAGCTCCTGTGTGCTTCTTTCACTGATCTCTGGGCAAAGAAAGAATAATATTGATTATTCTGCTTTCCTGCCTTTGCACATTCACCAACTCCTCTTTATATCTGTCTGTATGCAGACTATTCTCAGCTGCACTCTTCCTTATGTCTCTCTCTCCCTATATATATATATTCGTGCTGCTAAGCTAAAGGATCAGGCACCGCAAACTCGGAACGATTAAGCAACAAAAGATGTTCACTCGGCTGCCTCGGCCACTCTTAATATAGGGCTCCTGAGGCCAGCCTCAACACCCGGCACAGACTTCCTCTGGAATGTGGATCAGGATCAGGGAGTCAAACCGAATACCAGGCGTCAGAACCTCCGCCACTCAACAGAACAGGGAAACGCGAAAAGAAAACGCAGCAACAGATTCGTTCATATAAAACAAATTACTGCAGATGCTGGAATCTCTACTGAAAACAACAAATGCTGGAGATCACAGTGGGGCAGGAGGCGTCGTTGGCATCTCAGCTCTGATGAAGAATCATCCAGACTCAAAACCTTAGCTTGCTCTCTCTCCATGGATGCTGGCTGACCTGCTGTGACCTCCAGCATTAGGAACTGGGGGGGGGGGTGCTGGAAATCAGGAACAAAACAACAGAAATTGCTGGAAAATCTCAGCATCTGTGGAGAGGGAGGCAGAGTTAATGTTTCAAGTCCAGCAATTCTGATTCGGAAAACATTAGTCGTACAGAATGCATTATTTGTAGCATTTATCTGTGACGCTAGCAGGAGAAACTCACACAAAAAAAAAGATGTTGTTGGAGAAACTCAGCAGGTCTGGCAACATCTGTGGAAGGGGAAAGCAGAGTTGACATCTCAAGTCTCGTCTGACCCTTGTTCAGAACTGAAGTTGTGGAGTTTTGAAGGAGAGCCATTGGGTCATAAGAAATGGGAACAATTGTAGGCCATTCAGCCCCTCAACGAGGTAAAAACAATGGCTGCAGATGCTGGAAACCAGATTCTGGATTAGTGGTGCTGGAAGAGCACAGCAGTTCAGGCAGCATCCAAGGAGCTTCGAAATCGACGTTTCAGGCAAAAGCCCTTCGTCAGGAAGGGCTTCCTAATGAAGGGCTTTTGCCCAAAATGTCGATTTCGAAGCTCCTTGGATGCTGCCTGAACTGCTGTGCTCTTCCAGCACCACCAATCCAGAATTTAGCCCCTCAAGCCTACTCCACCATTCACTGGGATCGTAAGTAGACAAGCGGGAGGTTTGAAGAACACAGCAAGCCAGGCAGCATCAGGAGGGGGAGAAGTCTCCAACTTTTGAAGCTGCCTGGCTTGCTGTCTAATTAGAGCCTCCTGCTTGTCAAATTTGGATTCCAACATCTACAGTTTTTTTTTTGTCCCATTCATTAGGATCGTGGCTGATCTGACATTCCTTGCGTCATTTTCCTGGCCTTTGCCTGTAATCCTTAATTTCCTTATGGGTCAAGAATCTGTCTATCTCAGCCTCAAATAGAAACAGAAATTGCTGGAGAAACTCAACAGGTCTGACAGCATTTGTGGAGAGAAAGCAGAGTTAACATTGCGAATCCAGTGGTCCTTTTCAGACCCCATTTCAGATTTCCAGCATCCACAATATTTTGCTTTCATTTTATATCATATTTAAAATGTTTTTTTTTAAAGATGTTTGCCTGATTAAGAGGAAAAAAAGCTATCAATTTGCATTTGAACCATCTGGAAAGACTGAACCTCTCCCTCCAGTCCTTCACTCCTTTTCATTTCCTTCAGTGTCTTGCAGGTTTCCTGTGCTACAAAAAGAAAGAATTGCATTTATGTAGCAACCTTGACAATCATCAGAGATCAGCAAGCACTTTACAGCCAACGGGAAACCTTTTTTGAGTGTAGTCGCTGTCGTAATGTCGAGAATGTGGGAGTTAATGTCTGCACAACAAGCTCCCACAGACAGATAATGAACATATAGTTAATCTCAGTGACATTTATTGAAGGTTGATTAAGGCCCAGGACACCAAGGAGAACATGCTTTCCTTCAAAATAGCACTATGGGATGTTTAACATCCTCCCTGACAGTGGACCAGTTTAATGCCTTGTCTGAAACTGTACCTGCAACAGTGTAGCACTCCACCTTGACCTCGCTGGGATTGTCAGCCAAGATATTGTACTCAAAGTCTAGGAACCAGGACTTGAACCCACAACGTTCCTGACTCAGCAGCCAATTTAACCAAGCCCCAGCTGACACTCTGAGTGAGTGCCGCCCCACATCTCTCATCAGCTGACCAGCTCTCAGTGTGTGAGTAACTTTTTTTCCCTAACAACTTGTGCTTAAGAATCTCGACCTAGGTACCTTTGTACCTAAGGTAAGTAGCGACTTGTAAATCTTTCACTGTTCTCATTTGATTACATGTGACAATAATTCTAATGCTAATTCTAACAGAATGGTTTTCAGTTTAGCAGTCAAGCCCAATTGGGGCTCTTGTGGTGGGTCGGAAGCTCAGAGTTCTAGCCTATGTTAGGAGCTTTTGGTTAAACAACATGGCTTATAATGTGACCAACGCAGGCTGATTGCCAACTTGGAAATCATATGGTAGTCAGTAAAGTGGGGGACAAACTTCCTGCTCAACCAGAACAATGTGGCAGCTGCAGTGCAGGAGCCTCCCCATGCTAGAACCCTCTGTGTACAGCTACCTACTGTTAGTGGTTACCATCCTTGTTTTGTGGGATGAACACACACGTGCACACGCACGCATGCACACACACACACACACACACACACATTCTCTCATGCACACACTCGCTATCTCACACACACTCACTTTCTCACACACACTCGCTCTTACACACAAACACACACACACAAACACTCCCACTCACACACGCACACACAGACACACACAGACATGCATACTTTCGTTCACACACACTCACTCTCTCACACACTCACAAACACACACACTCTTTCTCACACAGTGAGACACTCACACACTCACAGACACACACAAAATCTACTTTCCTGTCTTTCTCACTCAACACATACAGACCTGCATTGCCCAGCAGGAGGGTCACTGCCCAGCAGGGGAGTCACTGCCCAGCAGGAGAGCTACTGGTTTGCTGCACTCCCCCAACTAACACCTACATCGATAGTGAGACCAGTTGTGTAGACCCAGCTGACTCAGTGGTCCTGAACTGGTCATTACCTTGGTCAGAATAACACAGTTGGGCACTGACAGAAACTCATATCTTTAAATGATCATCATGGTTATGAGGTTTCACCCTTGAGACTTTTATTCTGGTTTTTGTGAATTGAATTACAGTCTTGAGCAAGAATCTGCTCTCAATTTTATTTTGTTAGTGGGACGGCACGATACAGTGTAATATGTAGGAATGATTGTGTTTGATTCTTAAAAGTATGCAGCATAGCGACGCAGGTTTATACTCAATACTGGCCTGTCATTTCTATTTATAATCAGTAAGTGGCCCTACTGGCTATTTTGAGCAATTTCCATTTTTATTCCAGGTTTTTTTAACATTTGAAATGTTCTCTTTTTAACTCATTACAGATAATTTGAACAAAAACCCATCTCTCTGTTAAGATAATCAGTTTGAGTGGGAAATAATGGTCCCAGTCAAACCTCATTACAGACGGATCATACACTGCACCTTACTGCTCCTGTGGCAATTTGAAGAAAATAATTATTTTTTGAATTATCACTGACTGTTGCAAATAAATTAATTGTTCTTATTGAACATAGTTGCATTGAATCTTAAAGGAAAATTCTACCGTCATGGATCTTTGCAACCGAGAAAATGTTAAATCTAATAGATTGTAGTTGCATTTTGATAGCATCATCTATGACCACAGGAGGTCTCCAGGTGCTTTACGTCCTGTGAAGTACATTTTGAAGTGTAGTAATGTTGGAAGTACAATGACCATTTGTGCACAGCAAGCTCCCACAAACAGCAATGTAAAAATGACCAGATCATTTGTGACCCAAGAAAAATATTGATCAATGCATTGGGAAGAACTTGAAACAAACTCAGGAAATGCTGCAGAAACCCAACAGCTATGGCAGCATCTGTGGAGAGAGAAAAACAGAGTGAACATTTTAAGTCAAGTACGACTTCTTCTTCAGAATGCTGAAAGAGGAATGAATCGATTCAGTTTTGAAGAAGTCATATCCGATTCAAAATGTTCACTTGTTTTTCTCTCTCCATAGATGCTGCCAGACCTGTTGAGTTTCTCCAGCATTGTTTCAGATTTCCAGTGTCAGCAGCAATTTGCTTTTACTTGGGAGAATGTACCTGCTTGTCTCCGAAATAATGCGTAGCCCACTTTTGAGTGGGTAGAGCCTTGATTGACATCTTATCAGAAATACATTCCTGATGAAGGGCTTATGCCTGAAATGTCGATTCTCCTGCTCCTCGGATGCTGCCTGACCTGCTGTGCTTTCCCAGCAACACCCTCTTGACTCTGATCCCCAGCATCTGCAGTCCTCACTTTCTCCTCGATGGGCTGAAGGGCCTGCTTCCACACTGTAGGGATTCTATGATACTGTAGCAACAAGGAACAAAGAAAAGGAAGAATTGGTATTATTTAAAATTAAGCATCTGCCAAAACGTTTAATTTAGAAGACATAGTTCATGGCAGGTGAGCTCAAAGCCATCCTATGCTCTTCCTGGTCTATATGGGAAGCCAGGATCATTTCCAAAGCTCAGAACTGGAAGTTGTACGGTAGGTGTATTCATTTCCAACACCTAGAAGTCTGGATCTTCGAGCTGGAGCAGTAGGCGGGGACACTGTGGAGCATCCGCAAGGCAGGGAATATGGTCGATAGCAGATATAGGGAGTGCAGGCTAAAACACCACAGGTAGGAAGGGTATGGCTAACCACCGGGCAGAGTTAGAGGATCAGGCAGGCAGTGCAGGAGTCTCCTGCGGCAATTCCCTTGCAAAACAGATCGATCACTGAAGATACTGTTTTCAGGAGAATGGCCTCTCTGGGGAAAGCAGCAACGGTCAAATTTGTTGCATTACGATTGGCTTTCTTGCATTGAGGAGGAGGAAAAGATGTAGGAGTGCAAAATGTTATTGGGGATTCAATTGGAAGGGGTTTCTGTGTTCACATATGGTATGTTGCCTCCTTGGTGTTCAGGTCAAGGATGTCTCCAAGCAATATTCTGGAGAGCGAAGGTGAACAGCCAATGGTTGTGACACATGTTGATACAGATAGTACAGATGACAATAGGGATGAGGTCCTAAAAGTGGGGTATATGGAGTTAGGAAGTAAGTTGAAAAGTAGGACCTCAAAGGTAGTGATCTCTGGATTACTATCAGTGTTAAGTGCCAGTCAGAGTAGAAGTAGCAGGATATATCAGATGAATACATGGCTGAAGAGATAGTGCAAGGGAAAAGATTTTAGATTCCTGGGATATTGGGACGAGTTCTAGGAGAGATGGGCCCAGTACAAACTGGATGAGTTACATCTAGACAGGTCAGGGACTGATGTCCTAGGGGTAAATAATTGCTCAAATAGTTGGGAAGGCTTTTAGAATGGCAGGGAGATGGGAATGTATGCAAGGAGTCAGGAAGAGGAAGCAAGGATAAGAAGAAAAGACAGAAAGGGGAATAAGGAAAGTGATAGGCAAAGAAATCAATGGCCAAGATCAAACCGGAACACAGTGAATAAGAATGGGAAGCGATAAGTAATGTTAAAAAGACAAGGCTTAAGGTTTTGTGCCTTAATGTGACAAGCATTTGCAATAAAGTGGATGAATTAGTTGTGAAAACAGTTGAAAGCAGGTGTCACACAGTCAGGATTAGAGAGACATGGCTGCAAGGTGACCAGGGATGAGAACTGAATGTTTAGGGGTATTCAATTAGGTAGGACAGACAAAAAGGTGGTGGAGTTGTATTGCTGGGTTAAAGAGGAAAATCAAACACCATAGTGAGGGAGGATATCAGATCCAATGATATGGAACATATCAGGGTATAGCCGAGAAATATCAAGGGGCAATAAACATTATTGTGAGTAGTACGTTGGTCCCCAAACTGTAGGGGTGATGTTGAGAAGAGCGTTTACCAAAATATTAGAAACTGAAATAAAGGAAAATCTATAATTACGGCTGACTTTAATAGAATTTAATCTCCACAATGTGGAAACAGACTATTTAGCCCAGCAAGTCCACATCTACCTTCTGAAGAACATTTCATCTAGACACAGCCCCCTATTCTAACCCTGGAAAGCTCCCTATTCTATCCCTGGAACCCCACATTTCCCATGGCTAATCCGCCTAACCTACACATCCCTGCACATTATAGGTAATTTAGCATGGCCATCCCCCGATTCTATCCCTGTAACCCTGTATTTCCCTAACCACAAACTAATCCACCTAATTTACATAGCCCTGCACACTATAAGTAATTTAGCATGGCTAATCCACCTAACCTACACATCCCTGCACACTATGGATAATTTAGCACGGCCACCCCCCCCCCATTCTATCCCTGTAACCCTGCATTTCCCATGGCCAATCCACCTGACCTACACATCCATGCAATGGTAAGAGGCATGAGTTGGCTATGATAGATTGGGAAATATTACTTAAAGGCATGATAGTTGAAAGGCAATAGCAAACATTTAAATGGCATATGGGTGAACTGTAACAATTGTCTGTTCCTGTCCGGTACAAAAATAAAATCGGAAAGGTGGCCAAACTGTCTCATACAAGGGAATTTGGAGATGGCGTTAGACACAAGAAAGAGACCAAATTGGCCAGAGAAAAGAGCAGAGACCTGAGTAATGGGAGCAGTTGGAATTCAGCAAAGGAAGATTTATAAGAAAGGAAAAGTAGAGTCCAAGTGTAAGCTTACGCAGAACATTAAAATTGACTGCAAACGCTTCTGCAGGCATGTGAAGGGAAAATCATTGGTGAAGCCAGCCCTTACAGTCAGAAACAGGGGAATTTGTAATAGGGAACACAGTGATGGCTGACCAGCTAAATACATGCTTTGATTCACAAAGAAGGACATAAAAAACATGCCACAAATGTAGGGGTACAGCAGGGTTTAGTGAGAGGGAGGAACTGAAGGGAATCAGTATGACTACGGTAATGGTGTTGGGGATATTAATGGGATTGAAGGCCAATAAATCCGCAAACCCTGATAATCCACATCCCAGAGTGTTTAAGGGACATGGCCCTAGAAACAATGGATGCATGGGTGCCATCTTCCGAGATTCTGTACAGTTCCTACACATTGAAGGGTAGCGAATATCACGCATCTACTGAAGAAGGGAAGTAATGGTGGATCAATGACAATCGAGGCCTACGACAATGGCCACTGACAAGCCTTTACGATCATTGAATCTATCACTTCCAGTAAATCAGGAACATTAGTGCTGAAATTGTTTGAAGGCTGCCAGCAATTTTGTGGAACTTCAATTTTGCTAATAGACTCTGAGACATTTGATAGCATTTTTTCAGTGAGAGAACCTGACTCATTATCTTGCCTTTTCTCATTTCAAGCAGGGCCAGAGGACTAAATCAAGTTAGGATGCATCTTATACAAAGTCAGGTAAATACAAGTAAATAAAAGTAAATACAGATCACTAAAATTTGTATGACCTAACACTACGGTGAAATTGAATTGGCTGTTTCCTGTTTCTTGAAAATTGAGAAAATATTTCCACATGTGGGAGAGCCAAAGACTGGTACCATAAATATAAAATTGTCATTGATAAGGAACTCAGGAGAAACTTCTTAACCCAGAGAATAGTTACAATAAAGGATTTCCCAGAGAAATCCTGGCTGATACTCCAGTGATGTGGCGCTGAAGGAGTACTTCACTGTTGGAGATGACTTCTTTCCATTGAGATGTCCAACATTTATATAGTGCCATGTCCAACTGGGAGGCACTCCAAAGTGTGATGCAGCCAATACATTCCATCAGGAATGAAGCCACTGTCCCGTTGCAGGATAAAACGTCTGCCAATTTGGACACAGCAAGATCCCATTAATAATAACACCACAACAATGACTGGATAATCTATTTTGGGCTAGAAAATAAATGTTGTTCTCAACGGAAGTGCAAAATACTGGGTGTGCTGGGATTATGAAATAAAAACAGGGTCAGAGATCACTGTGGAGTGAGAAACAGAATTAAAATTTCAGGTCTTGTTCTTTTATCACATTATCTTGCCCCACTTTGAAAAATGCATGGTATTTTTCTCACCCAACTGAGTGGATGATGGATCAGAACCCAAATATTATGGATATTTTTAACTTTTAATTGTAATTTTTAAAAAACAATAGGGTTACTATATATGAAAATAGACTAAAGGGTAAATTCAGTGCTGACTGGCAAAGCCCTGTGAGAGAACATGGAATGGCTCACTTGAAGAGTATCAGGGATACTTCAAACAGAGGGACAGAGAGGTAACAGGAAGATTTAATGATGGGGTGAACTATCTCCCCATTTCTCAGCAGAAACTATCTCTTACAGAATTATTTTGTGGTTTTAATTATTTCAAGAGTACATCAAAAGGGATTTAAAAAAAGTAAGAGAAAGAATCAACTTCAACCCTGGTCTATGTGCGTTAGTAGATGAAGGTGTACCAGTCTACTGAGACTATGTTAACTAGTCTGGATTCGAATGCTAGTGTGCTAGGTCACAGCCAAAGAACCACCCACTAGTCCCCTCTGTGTTGCAGGTAAAGTAGCTCTCTCATCCTGAATGCTAGAAGCCAGCTAACAAGCCGGTCAAAGGACTTGTTCACAATGAGCACTGCCTGTAAATTACTGTCAAAAGGAAACAATGCTAAAGATCACAACTAACCTGCCAAAACTAAGGAAGCTGAAATTGACTGTTCTAGCCATGATGTGGATGTGCCGGCGTTGGACTGGGGTGGACAAAGTTAAAAATCACACAACACCAGGCTGTAGTCTTACCTGTTGGACTCTAACCTGGTGTTGTGTGATTTTTAACTTTGTTCCAACTATCGATGTTCTACCATCAACGCTTCACGCAGCACCCAGAGAAGCTGATGTGTATATCTTTGTTTTGTACTTCTAATTCCAAACCTGTGTGTGTGTGTGTGTGTGTGTGTGTGTGTGTGTGTGTGTGTGTGTGTGTGTGTGTGTGTGTGTGTGTGTGCTGTATGTTCTTCTCACATTTAATAGCTAATCTACTCATTTGTTTTGTTAATTCAAGGAAACCTGGTTCAGTTGTTCAGATATATCTTCTTTTAGAATGTGACTGTGTGCCTCTAAATAGAACAAGGTCAGATTGGGATGTCTCGTTGGCAGGGACGTGTTGGACCAAAGGGGCTGTTTCTGTGCTGAATGACTCTATGACTCTATATAATAATTGCATAAATTAATTGGGTTTGGGAGAAGGGGGGTCCACAACTAGGGATCCTTTGTAAATTAACCTTGTTGTGATCAACGGGTTGCGGGGACAGTGATAAACAAGGGGAGCCAGTTCATCCCTCTACACTGAGGGGTTTGATATTTGGGATGCTTATCTGGAAGTATAACAGAGGAGACAAATCTTTTGTGGTCAAGACATTTGGAGTTGGACCAGTATCGACAAGTTTCCTGACTCAGAAACAAGATTATTGCCACTGGACTGCAGCTGACACAGAGTGCGTAGGTGCATGTGTGCGTGTGCGTATGTGCACTGCAGACAAGTATAATGGCAATGCCAGATGGCTCCCACTGCTAGTGGAACTGCATCCCAGCAGAGAGTCAGCAGAGGAGGAGGACAGCAAGAGAAAAGTGACAAGCAGTAAAAAGAGCTTGTTATCGAGAACGTTCATTATGTACAAAAATACAACAACTAAGATAGGAAGCCCGTTTTGGTATAAATAGTGCCGCAGACACTTTGTTCTACAATGACGTCAATTGCAAACTCCATCGTCTGAATAGAACTGAAGATTATTTGTTTTTGATTCATGACGTAGACTGCGAACACAAGTCAACAGAATAGAGCCAGAGTTTACCTTTTATACTGGACCATGAATCCATTGCAGTGAATGGATCTGGAGTTATTGTTTCCCAGTGCTGAAGGATGTAAATATATTGGAATGAATAGAGCATGTTACTTGCCAGCAAGTCACAGAAATAGATTACATTCCTCACCCCTTCAAAGGAGTGACTTCAGTGAAAATAAATGAGACTCGACAGTCCCGAAATCCTGTGTGCAGCGAACTTCTGCTTATGACCCTGCCATGTCCAGTTTCAACTATTCCAATTCTCTCCTGACTGACCTCTCATCTTTCACCCTCTGCAAGCATTGAAGATTCAAGGAACTCAGCCTGTGTTCACGAGAGGGTCGAAAAATAAGAGGAGATCTTACAGAAACTTTCAAAGTTCTCACAGAACTCAACAGGGTGGCTGCAAGGAGGCTGTTTTCCCAGGGTGGAGAATCTAACACCAGGGCTCAGAATAATGGGAAGGCCATCTAGGGGGGGGGTGTTGCCAAACAATGAGACCTTGGAATGCAGGTTCACATCTCCTTGAAGGGGGAGTTGCAGGTGGACAGGGCGGTGAAGAAGGCATTTGGTACGCTTGCCTTTATTGATCAGGGTCAAAAATCACCAGGTTATAGTCCAACTGGTTTATTTGAAAACACAAGCTCTCAGAGAATAGGAGTTGGAAGGTTAGCTTGTGGCTGTACAGGACATTGGTTTGACCACTTTTGGAATATTGCATTCAATTTTGGTCTCCCTGTTATAGGAAAGATGTTGTTAAACTTGAAAGGGTGCAGGAAAAGTTTGTGAGGAAGTTGCCAGGGTTAGGGAGTTTGACCTATAGGGAGAGGCTGAATAGGCTGAGGCTATTTTCCCTGGAGTGTTGGAGATTGAGGAATGACCTTACAGAGGTTTCCATAATCATGAGGGGCATGGAAAGGGTGAACAGCCAAGGTCATTTTCCCAGGGTAGGGGAGTCCAAAACCAGACAGCATAGGTTTAAGGTCAGAAGAGAAAGATTTAAAAGGGATCTAAGGGGTAACTTTTTAATGGAGATGTTGGTGGGTGTATGGAATGAACTGCCAGAGAAAGTGGTGGAGGCCGGTACAATTATAACATTCAAAAGTCATCTGGATGAGTATGTGAATAGGAAAGGTTTGGAAGGATATGAGCCACATATTGGCAAATGGGATTAGATTCATTTAGGATATCTGGTCTGCATGGATGAGTTGGATCGAAGGGTCTGATTCCGTGCTGTACATCTCTATGACTGAGATAATGTTCAAATGTTTCACTTAAGGAGTACTAAATTGTTGGAATGTTCCACCCGAGATTTCTGAGGAAGCTTAATCCTTAGCTATAAGTAGGCACAATCCTAATGTGACTGGGCAAGCAATCCTTATTCCCAGGTTATTGATCTGTGGGGGTCTGAGTTCAAATCCCAACATAGCAGGTGGTGAAATTTGCAGTTTCTTAAAAACAAAATAAGGCTTGGAACTAAAGTTGTTTGTTCATACACCCACATTGTTCACTAATGCCTTTTACTTGATCTGACATACATGTGACTCCAGACCCACAGCAATGTGGTTGTTTCTGAAATGGACCTGGCAAAATTAAGGATGGACAACAAATACTGGCCCTACCAGCAACCCTCACATCCCATGAACGAATAGAGAGAAAAAGGTTCCAAAACAGAAATCAACAAATTTCTGGATATGAATGAGGAGGAAGGGGGGTGGTGTTTGTGAGACGGGGTTAAATGGTGTTAATTAATGATTATCAATCACAAATTGAATGGCATAGCAGGGTCAATGGGCCGAATGACCTACACTTGTTCATAAACTTGAAGTAATTGGAAACTATGCTGGACTGTCCTTTCATACATCAAGTTCCATTGAGTTCTGCGCTCACTGCACTGTCCCAGGTCAGTGGCACTGTGATATGAGACTGGGTGACCCAAAAGATTGATGAAGGAACCAGGCTTCACTGCCTGACTTCCAAAGATAAACAGGGGAAATGTTTCCCAAGAGCTTGATTGGTAACAGTAAATGCTCAGTGTGGATTGCTGTTGTGTCTTACCGGAAGATCGTGGCTTCAAGTTCCACAGAGAGTTGAGGGTAGAATCTACGCTGACCATATTTTCAGTGTTAGACTGTTAGAGGTGACTATCAGTGCTTTCAGAGAAGATCAGACAGTATTAATCCTAGGTAGGGCCAGGCAGCTGTCCCTCATGCCTTGGCCAATATTTATCGATAAAGCAATAGTGCAAATACAGATGATCTGTTCATTATTATGTTGTGGGAGCTTGCTGTGTCTAAATTGGCTGTTGTATTTTACACTTTACTGCAGTGAGTATACTATTTAAAACACCATGCTGCCTGCAAATGCTTAGAGATTTTTCTTCCTGTTTCTTTCACTCCTGCTTTCCAAAACAAGTCAGTTTCGCTGTGGTAATCCCACTTACTTCAGGGTCAATGGGCTTGAGGTCCACACCGATGCTTCAACTCGTAAACCAAGCTGCTCTGTGACTCAGTAACAAGGGAATGCCGTTTGGTCAAAAGTGCCATTTTTCCGCTGGAACTCTGAACCAACAGCCCCACCTATTCTGAACCAAGTCTCCCACCCATTCCGGTAGGATGGTAAGATGCCATGGTCACTGATTCCAGTACAGAGGAATCTAATCAGGTCTGCAACCCCACCACATCCAGTCCCCCATTTCACAACAGATTCCTTGATGCAAGGACTGGAGAGTTATGGAGTAGGCGAACGCAATGTGTTTAATTTGGTGTCATGTTTGGCACAACATCGTGAGCCGACTGGCCTGTCCCTGAACCGTACTGTTCATCTGTTGAGTCCCATGTATCTGGTGGCTGTTTATGACAAACAGTTTTCTTCTAAAACAAGAACCATTGTGTGAAGAAGTGATGACTTGTGTTCTGGAGGAGAGTCACATTGGACTCAAAACTCTGCTTCTCTCTCCACAGATGCTGCCAGACTTATTGAGTTTCTCCAGCATTCTCTGTGCTGGTTCAGATTTCCAGCATCTGCGGTATCTTATGAGGAGCTAATCCTGTTGTGGCTTTGCATTGTAATAAATTACTGCATAGACACTGGTACCATGACAATGCCTGAAGCACTACTGTGTTCCATTAGGCAAAAGATGATTAAACGTACCACAATTACCTTCCATTTCATTGCAGACCAAGTATTAGTTTGGTTATTTTTAGATGGATCCTTAAAAGCTCATACATTGCTCAGAGGCATATAAAAAAACACATGGAGTTTTAACACTGAGGTAGGTCATTCTGCCCATCCAGTTTCTGTCAGCACCCATGCTCCCTTTCTGCAAATCGCTCTAATCACGTTTACTCACCCTATTTTCAGAAGCCTTCAACCTTCCCTTCCCACTCGCCCTCCCTCCAATCAAATCTTGGATGTTGACATAGTTTGTGTTTCAATAATTAACTCTGAAAGTGTATTCTGCATGCCCGTAACTCTCTCTCTCCCTCTGTCTATGTGAAAATGATTTTTCCCACTCTCCGAAGACAAGCTGTTCTGTCTAATCTTGTGTCTATGCCCTCTCCAATTCTCCTCATCAGATAACTCGGAGCAATTGGTTTCAATCGAACCTGTCCCTTTATGATTTTAGATAGCTCTATGTTTCACCCCTTAATCTGAACCATTTTATCAAAGTAATTTTTCAAATTTTGTGTAATTCAGTAAATCTGAGCTGACTTGACCATAATAATCTAGGCTGATGCCTCCCTGCAGTACTGAGGGAGTGCTGCACTGTTGAAGGAGGCAGCTTTCAGATTTAAATGTCAAACTCCCAAGTTCTCTGGGACTTTAGCCCCACAAAACCGAAAAGCCTGGCTTGACCTGCAATTCTGTCCTTTTCAAATGAAAAAGAACTTACTCAATTTTTTTCCTGTTAAGCGATTATCACATTATATGTAGAGATATCAGAGGGTCGTTTTATAAGTTGCCAACTACTGGTGAGATGCAATGGTCGTTTTTGAGAGGGTTTTGATGGGAAGCTAATGACCTGTTTTTGTGCAAAAGTTGGAGAATGGCAGCACATTTAAAATCTATAAATTGAGAAAAAATAAAGTTATCTGCTAGCCTTCATAGTGCGCAGATTTGAGTGCAACAGTAGGGGGCTGCAAGGTGGCTCAGTGGTTAGCATCGGTACCTCACAGCTCCAGGTACCTGCATTCGATTCCAGCCTTGGGTGACTGTCTGAATCGAGTTTGCATGTTCTCCCTGTGTCTGTATAGTTTTCCACTGGATGCTCTGGGCATGCAGATTGGAGGGACCGACCTATGAAGAAAGACTGGATCGACTGGGCTTGTACTCACTTGAATTTGGAAGAATGAGGTGAGAATCTCACAGAAACATATACAATCCTGATGGGACAGGACAGGCTAGATGTGGGAAGAATGTTCCTGATGTTGGGTAAGTCCAGAACAAGGGGTCACAGTCTAAGAATAAGGGAGAAGCCATTCTGGACTGGACTGGACTGGACTGAGATGAGGAAGAATTTTGTCACTGAGGGAATTGGGAACCTGTGGAATTTTCTCCCACAGAAAGCTTTGGGGCCAGTTCATTAGATAGATTGGACATGGCCCTTATAGCTAAAGGGATCAAGGGGTATGGGGAGGGAATGGGATGCTAAGATTGCTTAGGAGACAGTGAGGACTGCAGATGCTGGAGTTGAGTTGAGAGTGTGGTGCTGGAAAAGCACAGCTGGTCAGGCAGCATCCGAGGAGCAGGAGAGTTGACGTTCGGGTATAGGCCCCTCGGCCCACAAACCTCATTCCTGATGAAGGGCTTATGCCCGAAACGTCGATTTTCCTGCTCCTCGGTTGCTGCCTTACCTGCTGTGCTTTACCAGCACTTGCCAGATGAAGTGGTGGAGGCTAGTACAGTTGCAACTTTGAAAAGTTGAGTATATGAATAGGAAAGGTTTGGAGGGATATGGGCCGGGTGCTGGCAGGTGGGACTAGATTGGGTTGGGATATCTGGTCGGCATGGACGTGATGGACCTAAGGGTCTCTTTCCATGCTGTACATCTCTATGACTCTATGACTGTATACAACTGTGATTGCCTGTTCAGCCATGATCATGTTGAATGGTGGTGCAGGCTCGAAGGGCTGAATGGCCTTCTGCTGCACCTATTTTCTATGTTTCAATGCTTCATTTACTCTGTCAGATTCTCTATAATTCCTCAATTACTGCATTAATGCTACCTCATCAGTGCTGTGCAATTCTTCTCATTGACATCCAGCTGAAAGAGACAACTGTCCTGTGCTGGGAATATTTTTTTTTGGGCGCGCAATTTTCTGTGAGAAAAATCAGAACTGTGTAGTGTCCTCTGGATGTAATTGAACTGTCCTGGGATTCCCTTAGTTAAACAGTCAGTTACAATGTGACAATGGAGAGTCTGTTCTGACTGAGGTAATTAACATCTCATTGATGGCAATCGATAGGAGGATCTGCAGAACGGACAATTATATCAATGGGCCGTTCAGGGATCGTTATAGAGAAATATTTGAGGCAGCAGATGATGGCTGATTGATGGGAGCACATTCATATGGACTTGTCTGAATTCATCTCAGGTAACGAGAATATCTAAGCAATATTCCTGGGCACAGTGCAGCCGTTCCTCATCCTTGGGAAATGTCCCTTTGAAACTCTTTCTGTCCTCTCAGTTCAGACTGTCCTGATTGTGTCTTGTGGACTCAGGAGCTTTGCAAATGGTGGTTACCATCTTTGCTGTTTCACTCACAGAGTCATAGAACTGTACAGCACGGAAACAGACCCTTCAGTCCAACTTGTCCATGCCAACCAGATATCCTAAATTAATCTAGTCCTATTTGCCAGCATTTAACCCTTATCCCTCTAAAACCTTCCTATTCATGTGCCCTTTTAAATGTTGGAATTGTACCAGTCTCCACCACTTCCTCTGACAGCTCATTTCATACACTCACCACCCTCTGTGTAAAAAAGTTGCCCCTTAGATCCCTTTTAACTCTTTCCCCTCTCACCTTAAATCTATGCCCTCTAGTTTTGAACACCCTATCCAAGGAAAAAGCCCTTGGCTTTTACCCTATCCATGCTCCTCATGATCTTATAAGCTTCTTTAAGATCAGTCTCCGACATTCCGGGGAAAACAGCCCCAGTCTATCCAGCCTCTTCCTGTAGCTCAAACCCTCCAACCCTGGCAACATCCTTGTAAGTCATTTCTGAACCCTTTCAAATTTAACAACATCCTTCCTTTAGCAGGGAGACCAGAACTAAATGCAATACAGCATGTTCTGGTATAATGTGACAGTTATGTTCCTCTTCAGTCTCACACTATAGAAGGTCATGCTGTAGAAGATCACCACAGAAATTTGCTAAACCCATTCAGTACAAAGTTTGCAATCTCCAAACAGTGTCCACAATTCATCAATTGCTTTATAGCCAATCTGTGTTGACGAAACGCACGTTATATCAGAATGGCTTGTATTCCAAAAGTGGCCTAACCAATGTCCTGTACAGCCACAACATGACCTACACTCAACGCACTGACCAATGAAGGCACGCGTACCAAACGCCTACTTCACTATCCTGTCTACCTGTCACTCCACTTTCAAGGAATTATGAACCTGCACTCCAAGGACTCTTTGTTCAGCAACAGTCCTCAGGACGCTACTATTAAAAGTGTATAAATCCTGCCCTGATTTCTCTTACCGAGTACTGAGGGCACGTGGCACTGCCAAAGGTACCATCTTCCGGATGGAACATTAACTGGAGACCCCAACTGGTAGAAGTAAAGAAAGGCCTGAAGAACAGTAGCAGGAATTATCCCTGGTGACTGAGCCAGCCAATATTTACTCAACTGATACGATTAAAAAACATAGGTTATCTGGTCGTTACTGTTTGTGGGAACTTGCTGTGTGTAAATTGAATGCTGTGTTTCCCACATTATAATAGTGACGGCATGTCACTTTGAAGTGTGCAGCATCTTGTGTGTTACTATCAAAATGCAAGTCTTTTTCCTCTTTCAGCGATTAATCCTGAATCGGAAGGTCAAGACATTTTAGCATCAGCAATGTAGGATGACTTGCAAGTCAGATATAAACCTCGATTTAACATCTGTATCTTGTGGTAAGTCCCTCTTTGCCCTCCTCCAACCCTACAATGGCTCCACGTCTTCTGCGCTCCACCCATCCTGGCCTCTGGTGGATGCTAAATTTCCATTGCTCTCCCCATCCCTTGGTGGCTGTTCCTTCAGCTCTAGAATAGCTTCCCACATCCCTCCGCCGTCCACTAAAACCATCCTCTATGAATAAGCTTCACGCCACCTTTCCCAATATTTCCTTATGGAGCTTGCTGTTAAATCTTGTCTATTATGTGCTTCTGTGACATGCCCTTGGATATTTTATTCTGATAAACATGCCACCTAAATATTATTTGCTGTTTGTAGGTGGCATCCTGGACTCCATAATAAGCTCTCCGAGTATAAAGAAGTTGAGAGATGACTAAGTACACAATGACCAACTCTTATTAGGAGGGAGGCAGATGGATTTCAAACATCTGCTTATACCCCTTCAGTCTGGCTGCATTTGTAAATATAAATGACTTGAGCTTCATTGTTCTAACAGCAGATGACACCCATTCTTTTCAACGCCCTGTCACCCGCAGCCAGCTCTCTGTTTAAAAGTGAAAACCTGGACCCGGATCCCTCGTTATCCACAATGGGAATTGAGTTCCCGTTGGTCTTCGGTAACAAATTGGTTATATGTTCAAATCCTGTTCCAGACACTTTGTGTGTAATTGAGACTGACATTCAGCTCCAGTACTGAGGGAGTGCTGAACTGGATGAGACATTAAACCAAGTGCTTACCCATTCTCTCAGGCGGATGTAAAAAACCCCTGTGGTATTATTTCATAGAAGAAAAAAGATCTCCCCTGGCATCTTGGTTAACATATACCGCCACCCCCTGGCATCTTGGTTAACATATACCGCCACCCCCCCACTCATTTTATCTGGTCATTCATTTCAATGCTATTTTGTGTGAGCTTGCTGTGTGTAAATTGGCTATCACACTTGAAGTGTCATAGCATTCAAAGCTATGGGTCTGGATTAGAGTCCCTACAGTACGGAAACAGGCCCTTCAGCCCAACAAGTCCACACCAACCCTCCGAAGAGTAAAGCACCCAGACCATATATTTACCTCTGATTAATGCCCCTAACACTACAGGCAACTTAGCATGGCCAATTTACCTGGCGCTGCACATCTTTGGATTGTGGGAGGAAACCAGAGCAGCCGGAGGAAACCCACACAGACACTGGGAGAACATATGAACACCACACAGACAGTCACCCAAGGAGGGAATCAAACCTGGGTCACCGCCGCTCTAAGGCAGCAGCGCTAATCACCGAGCCACTGCACTATCTAGGGTGGGAAGGTGGGGCTTGTGGAGGTAGTAATGTAATTTTGGCTGTACAGGCTCAATGGGCTGAATGGCCTTTTCTGTGCTGTATGATTTTAAGATTCCACTACTTCCATTGCAGCAAAACCTACTCCAGGAAAAGTACTTTATTGGTTTTAGAGCACTTTGGAATGTTGTGCGATTGTTTAATTTTTAAAAAAATCATGACCAGGCCAGGAATAGTCATAGAATCCCTTATTATCATAAAATCCCTACAGTCTGGAAACAGGCCCTTCGGCCCAACAAGTCCACATCCACCCTCTGGAGAGTATCCCACCCAAACACCATTTCCCTACTCTGTTACCCTACGTTTACCCCTGACTAATGCACTTAACCTGCACATCCCAGAACACTATGGGAATTTAGCGTGGCCACATGTACCAAGGCAGAGTGAAAAGCTTTGTCTTGCGAGCAATTCACCTAACCTGCACATCTTCGGACTGTGGGAGGAAACCACACAGACACAGGGAGAATGTGCAAACTCCACACAGACAGTTGCCCGAGGCTGGAATCGAACTCAGGTCCCTGGTGCTGTGAGGAAACACTGCTAACCACTCAGCCACCATGCCATGTTTTCATTCATTTGTGAAATGCCAGAGTTGGTGGCAATACCAATGTTTATTGTCTATTCCTAACCACCCCTTGCAAAGGAGGTGGTGGACTACCTTCTTGTTGTGCACAAGTCCTTACAATGCAGAGTCCCTCACAGTGCTGTTGGGTAGGTTATGCCAGGATTTGGAGAAATGACAATATAATTCCCAAGTCGATTAGGGATGGGCAAAAATGCTGACCTAGCCATCCTACGAATGCCTGGGTGGGTGCAGACCTAAAAATACCCAACAACATCCAGGATAAAGCAGCCCACTGGATTGGCACCATATCCACAAGAATCCAATTCCTTCACCACAAGACGCTCAGTAGCAGCAGTGTGTACCATCTACAAGATGCTCTGCAGACATTCACCAAAGATCATCAGACAGCACCTTCTAAACCGGGGTCCACTTCCATTTAGAAGGGCAAGGACAGAAGATATATGGGAACACCACCAACTTTGTCTCCAAGCCACCCACCTTCCTGACTTGGAAAACTATCAGTGTCACTCGGACAAAATCCTGGAAATCCCCCACTATGGATATTGTAGGTCTACCTACAGCACATGGACTGCAGCGAATCAAGAAGGCACCTCACCCCCCACCTTCACAAGGGCTACTCGAGACAAGCAATAAATACTGGCCCAGCCTGCGACACCCAAATCCCATGAAGCCTGTCAGCATCCACACGTTTCCTCTTTTATTTAGATGCGTCTGCCGGTATTGTGATTGGAGTCTGGTTCATCACACAGGAGAATGACCTTCAGGTTAGGTTAGATTCTCTACAGTGTGGAAATAGGCCCTTCAGCCCAATAGGTCCACACTGACCCTCTGAAGAGTAACCCACCCACACCCACTTCCCTCTGACTAATGCATCGAACACTATGGGCAATTTAGCATGGCCAATTCACCTGACCTGCACATCTTTGGACTGTGGGAGGAAACCGGAGCACCCGGAGGAAACCCACGCAGACACGGGGAGAACGTGCAAACACCACACAGACAGTCGACGGAGGCGGGTTCTGTGGCATTTGGCAGACGAAGCAGGGCTGTTGGGGCACAGACAGTGCCCATGAAACCCTGGATGAGAGGAGAGAAAGGAAAAGTGGATGTTGACGGCAAGTGGGCATGGAAACAAATAGGAGGTCGCCTTTGGGGCCAGCTAGCTGGCTTTTGAGACCAACTTCAAAATCAAGTCTGTTCCTCAACCATTGCACACTGTTAATACTTGCCCAGCTACAAGCAGTTAATAAAAATAACAGTTTCAAGATTAGTGTATTGATAGAAAGTGGTTCGGTTTTTCACACTCCAAATATAGACAAAGTGATAAAGCAGAGTGACTTTTTGGCTCACTTTACAGACGGAGCTTTTGAAACGAGGATCAGCCTAAGCTGATGAAGCAGGGAGTTGGGCCACATGATTCAAATGGATAAAATATTTCAGCGGATGCAGGAACTGGTTCCTGATGAGTTTAGGTTAAACGGTGCAATGGAAGCGACAGGTCAGAGTAATGACAGCTGGTTAATGACGCCAATTAACATTCCACAGTGAGTTCATTTAGGTGGCAGAGAAAGTTACAATTAAAGGTTTCCTCTCCCCCAGAACATTAACTGCGCAAAGAAAAAGGGATGCTACACATGAAGGAATGAATTGGCAAGTTGGTGGAGCAGCCGGAGAGGTAAAAAAAGGGAGGAAATTCCTGCAGATGCTGGAATCTGACTAAAAACGAAAAATGCTGGAGATCGCAATGAATCAGGGAGCATCCGTGGAGAGACAGCAAGCTAACATTTCGAGTCTAGACTCTCTCTCCACAGATGCTGCCTGACCTACTGTGATTTCCAGCAGTTTATATTTTCAGATAATAAATGGGGATTCAATGCAGAGAATAGTGCATGCAACTCTGATCGCCCTCCTATCAAAAAGATGTAGTGAAACCTGAAAGGGTTCAGAAAAGATGTACAAGGATGTTGCCAGGATTTGAACTACAGATAGAGTCTGAATACAGAATCAACCCACTGATGCTTATTATAGAATAGAATCCCTGCAGTATGGAAACAGGCCATTCTGCCCAACAAGTCCACACTAACCCTCCAAAGAGAAACTCACCCAGACCCATACCCTATTACTTTACATTTACCCATAAATGATACACCTAACCTACACATCCCTGAGCACTATGGGGGGCAATTCACCCCAACCTGTACATCCTTGGATTGTGGAAGGAAACCCACACAGACACAAGGAGAATGTACAAACTCCACACAGTCAGTTGCCCAAGGCAGGAATTGATCCAAGGCCACTGTAGCTGTGAGGCTGTAGTGCTAACTACTCAGTAACAATAGTGTGTACTATCTATAAGAAATTTCCCAAAGATCCTTGGAAAGCACCTTCCAAACCCATGACTACTTCCATCTAGGAAGGACACGGGTTGTAGATACATGGGGATACGACTACCTGCATGTTCCCCTCCAAGCCACTCATCTTCGTCCCTTAGAAATGTATCACTGTTCCTTTGGCGTTGTTGGATTGAAATCCTGGGATTCCCTGTCTAAGGACATTCTGGATCAACCTGCAGCACATGGACTGCAGTGGTTTAAGGAGCCACTCACCAGCACATTCTCAAGGGCAATTGGGGATGAGCAACAAATGCTGGCCCAGCCAGTGATGTTTGTGTCTGATGAGTGAATTTTTAAAAAAATAGCATCTCAGCATCTTCAAGAGGCGAGGGCAAGGATATGGTTTAAATAAACGTATCTTCCTTGTAAATTGACCTCCTACCTCTGGGGCCTCAAACCCAAGTAGGAATGATGGAATGAAGGCGTGACTCAGTTAACTTGATGTGAGATGAATGATCACAGTCTGACCACATTCCTGGAGACAAGAGGTGGATGGTTCAAAACTATCACTAATCTACTGCAATGCGACTCAGAAAACATAGGCAATGAGTGGACATGATAATTGCAGGCATGACTCTGATAAAATCGGTCTTTTGAGGTCAGGATTATTACACATGGGGCAGAACTGTGGGAACAGTAACACTGATCTGGATGATTAATGCTGACATTGGGTAACAAGGTTGAATATAATAATCTATTCTCTCCCTGGGTGGTTGGATTAAAATCTTGTTCCTAACTATTCATGAGTCTCTTTTAGAGTTGTGGATATTAAAGAATAGAATGAAAGAATCAAGTTATAGGAGTCTACAGCACAACAAAAGGCCTTTCAGCCCATCAATTCTGTGCCTGTTAAAAATTGTCACCTCACTATTCTAATCCCGTTTTCCTGCACTTGACGCATAGCAAGTGAACCTCAAAATACTTTTTAAGTGTTATGAATGTTTCCACCTCTATCACTCTTAGGGACAGTGAGCTCCAAATTCCAACAACCTTCTGAATGAAACTAGTTTTTTCTCACATCCCCTCCAAACCACCTGCCCCTTGCCTTAAATCTATGACCCCTGTCATTGATTCCTCAACTAAAGGGAAAGTTTACTTCCTGTCAACACTATCAATTCCCCTCATGATTTTACAGATCTCATGGTGAACCTCTCAGTCTCCTCCACTCTGGTCTAATGAATATAGCCCACTCTGTCCAACCTCTCTTCATAACTGAAACTCTCCAGCCCAGGCAAAATCCTAGTAGATGTCCTCTGCACCTCCTACAGTTCAATTACATCCCGTAAGACTGGAAGATTAAGGAGCAGAATTAATCCATTTGGCCCATTGAATATGCGCCACCATTTGATCATGGTGGATCCGTTTCTCAACCCCATCCCCCTGCCTTTTCCCTGCAACTCTTGATCCTTTTATCAATCAAGAACCTATCTATCCCTGTCTTTAAAACGCCCAAATACTTGGCCTCCACAGCCTTCTGTGGTAATGAGTTCCACAGATTCACCACCTCCATTCTAAAGGGTCGTCCCTTCACTCTGAGGCTGTGCCCTTGGGTCCGAGTCTCTCCTACTGGTGGAAACATCTTCTCCACATCCACTCTATCCACACCTCTCAGTTTTCTGTAAGTTTCAATCCGATCTTCCTTCATCCATCTAAGCTCTTTAGAGTACAGACCCATAGTCTTCGACCATCCCTCCTACAATGTGGATTCCAGAACCGCACACAATGCTCTCGCTGTATTTGTAAGCCTTTTCCCTTGTCATAGCTACAGTCACTTTTGATTTACTATGTCTTTTCTTTCTTTCTCTTTCTCATTCTTTCCTTTTAGTTTGCTCCTCCTTTCTGTCTTCTTCCCTTACTGTGGCGCTCTCTCTCTTTCTTCACTTCTCTCTCTTCCATTCTTCCTGTATTACTTTCCTCCAGCCTTCATTCCTTTCTCACTCTCTCCCATTTGACGCCCAACTTTTCTCCCCGTACCTTGCATCTCCCTCTTCCTCTGTAAGTCCCTTTGATCATTCACTGGATGAAGGATTGGGTGTGGAATCGGCCTCTCTTCCTGAGGTGTCACAGCCTCTATCTATGTGGTGAACAGGACTGAACTCTGCACGGCTGGAACTTTTTGTCCGTTTTTGTTGCATAATGTGAAATGTTGTGATATATTGGTTGATCTCCAGCAGGACTGCTTCGAATGTAAAAGAATATTGTAATTGGATATTGAAACGATCTACTTAGATATTCCCTGATGGTTTGCATTTTATTTTCTCTTCAGATAAATTATGTTTTATGTTTCTGGTTTCCTCAGCATCATGCAATCCAGAATTTATTTTTGAGCTCAGTGGTATTCTCCTCCTCTTGGAGAATCACGGAAGAGTTCATCTGACCTTCTCCAAAAAGCAACTGTGTCATTTTGTGCCTGTTCTCTGTAGACCTAGTTGTTCAGAATTCTCCCAAGCGTGTCTAAACCAGCAGAAGTCACAGGCGCTGTTGGAGTAACCATGCTGAGGTGTTGCTATTTTTCCCACTGCCCACAATCTGTTGATCACAGTCTACTACAAGGAACAGTGGCATTTGGCTCCATTAGAGAGAGACAATTAGCTCTCATAGTGTCGGCTAACTGTAGTGTGGTGGTTAGCTCATTGGGCTAATAACCCAAAACGTCGATTTTTCCTGCTCCCCGGATGCTGCCTGACCTGCTGTGATTTTCCAGCTCTACACTCTCGACTCTTATCTCCAGCTTCAGCAGTCCTCACTTTCTCCTAACAAGCCATCTGCCCAGGCTAATATTCTGGTGATGTAGGTTCAAATCTCACCATGGCTGAGGCTAAAATGAACTATTTGGGAATTGAAATCCAATCTCGATAATAGTGACCACGAAGCTATCATTGATTGTCATATAAACCCATCCGGTTCACAGATGTCCTGCAAGAAAGGGAATCTGCTATCGTTGCCTGGTGTGGACTGCAATGTGGTTTGATTTGATTAATTATTTTCACATGAGCTTAGGTACAGTGAAAGGTTTTGTTTTGCGTGCAGTACGGGCAGACCATGCCCAGAGAAAATGCTTTTGGGTATTGGAGCAGAGTGAGGAATACAATGTTACAGCTGCAGAGAAAGTACACAGAGGGTGAGATCAACATTGAATTGGAAATTTGAGAGGCCCATTCAGAAATCTAATAACAGGGGGCAAAATGCTGTTCTTGAATCTTTTTGTAAGTGTGTAGAAACGTTTCTATCTTTTACCCAACAAAAGAGGGTAGAAGAGAGTAGAACCGGGGTGGGAGGGGTCTTTAATTTTGTTGGTTACTTTCCCAAGACAGTGGGAAGTGTAGATGGAGTCAGTGGATAATAGGCTGGTTTGTGTGATGGACTGGGCTGTATTCACAATGTTAACATTTAACTGCCCTCTGAACTGGGAGGGCAAGCAATTCTGTTCAAGAGTTATAAGGGATATTCTGGTCTTGCTGGTGACAACCACATGCCATGGAAGAATTTTTAAAACTCTGCTTTTTCACACTAGCCCTGTTCTTTCTAAATTCTGTATACTTGAGGTAATTACAGAGATCCTAAGTGCCATTGGAGTCACATGGTGGAATGTATCCTGCTGACACAGACTATCCTGCCTGTTGGCGGTAAGGTCATCAGTTATAGTTCACAAAGGACCCTAGATATTTCTCTCTAATGGAAAATTAGGACAAGCATATAATTACTGTGTCTGCAAAAGCAAGTCAGGGGTTGGAAATTCTGCATCTTCTGTTTCTCCAAAGTCTGTCCATCATCTATAAGACACAAATCAGGAGTGTGATGGAATGCTCCCTTGGATGAGTGCAGTTCCAACAACACTCAAGGGAATTTAACACCATCCAAGACAAAGCAACCCATTTGATTGGCACCAAATCTACCACTTTCAAGATTCACTCCTTCTACCACTGCAATGTGTACTATCTACAGGACACACGGCAGTAACTCACCAAGGCTCTTTTGACATCCATTCCCAAGTTGAGACCGCTTTCATCTAGAATGACAAGGGCAGCAGATACATGGGAGCACCACCACCTGCAGGTTCCCCTCCAAGTCACTTACCATCCTGACTTGGAAATATAACGCCAATTCTTCACTGTTGCTGGGTTAGAATTCTGGAATTCCCTCCCTAGTGGCATTTGGGTCAACCTAGTGACCATGAGCTGTGGCAGTTTCAGAAAGCAGCTCATCACTACCTCCTCAAGGACACATTATAGGAAGGATATGATTGTACTAGAGAAGGTGCAGAGGAGATTCCACAGGATGTTGCTGGGGCTGGAGCAATTCAGCTATGAAGACAGAATGAATAAACTGTTTTTGATTCCCTTAAAGCAGAGGAAGTGGTGGGGACTGGGGGAGGGATCTGATTGAGGTGTACAAAGCTCTGAAGTGGACAGTTAGAGTAGATAGGGAGAAACCTTTCCCCTTAGTACAGGGGTTACTGACCAGAGGCCTGGGTTTAATGTGAAAAACAAGAGGTTTGGAGGCGATTTGAGGAATTATTTTCACCAAGAGGCTTGTGGGTATCTGGAACTCATTGCCTGAAAAGGTGGCAGAGTTGAGAACTTCACGACATTTAAGAAGTGTTTAGATGAGTACTTGAAAAGCCACAATATTCAAGGTTAAGGGCCAAGCGCTGGGAAATCGGATTAGAATAGATGGATGTTTGTTGACTGGTTTGGACACGACGGGCCGAAGGGATTTTTGCCATGCTGTAAGAACTCTCTCATCTCCAACTAGCGATGGGCATGGATCAATTTAAAGGGACATCACTCTATAAAGCACGGGACTTAGCCTCCATGAATGAGCAGGGCCCATACAGGAGTCGAAAGTGCATCCGTCTGTACCTCCTCTGTCCCTTCCCAATAACTGAGAAGGAGTAGGCACTGAAAACACCCAATGCTGGAGATCACAGTGGGTCAGGCAGTATCCACAGAAAGAGACCAATCTAACGTTTCGAGTCTAGGTGACTCTGTACCAGAGCTGATGGAGACGTTGCTCTGCTGAAGGGTCATCCAGACGCGAAACGTTAACTTGCTCTCTCTCCGTGGATGCTGCCCGACCCGCTGTGGATCTTCAGCATTGGGTATCGTTGTCCAGCAGTAAGTTGCTCTGACAACTAGGCTCTGTTCCTGGGAGCGAATCCATTCCGCTGGATGGAATCCAGTCCACATTGTAGGGGCAGCCTGTCACAGCTGCCGATCACCTTGCAGTTCTGAGGCTGGTATGTTTGCGACGTGCAATGTGTGTGTGTTCCTGAAGAGGGGCTGACTGTGTGCTATCTGCTCCGAAGGATGCATTGCAGCGTTTGCCTTTTGGTAAATACAACTCCACTCTGCAGAGTAGAAAACAACAACACAACAGCGGAATTGGCTCTGGGGATGAGCTGGGGGAGGGGGAAATAACGTGGAGCTGAAATGAAACGTTACCACCAGACCATGATTGAATGAACTAACAGTTTACTTGACCAGACTTTCAAGCATGTAACTGAGCAAACCCTCGTTTCGTGACAGATTATCTAGTGCTGGTTAATGACTCCTTGACGCACAGAGGGTTGGCATGAGGAATTAACCAGGGTGTAGCAATGCTGAGTTGTATTACAACATGCTGTACTGGGAAACCAATGCCCGAGCACTGTAGGTAACCACACCTTGAATGGGATTAATCATGAGGGAAAAGGCTCAATTTTAAATTAAAAAAAATCAGAATGCTGGAGAAATTCAGCAGGTCTGGCAGCGTCTGTGGAGGGAGAAACAGTTAACGTTTCCACTCCAGGATAATTTCAAAGGAAGATGTTTGATTCTGTGAGTCTGCTGACCCATCTATATTGGTTAAACTTGGATATAGGTTCAGAGCAAAGCTAAACTTGTGAAGGAATTCATAGAAAGGTCAAAAATATGAGCAGAAGGAGGCCATTCAGCCCTTCAAGCCTGCTCCACCATTCTACATGTTCATGGCTGATCGTCCAACTCAGTCCCATGTTCCTGCCCTCTGTCTCTTCTGTGATCCCTTTTGTCCTGAGAACTGTTTTGATCTCATTGGCTGTGCAGCAATATAAGATACCTGGAGACAGGAAGGACTGCAGACACTGGAAGTCAGAGTCAACAGATATGCTGGAAAAGCACAGCAGGTCAGACAGCATCTGAAGAGCAGGAAAGTTTGGGCTAAAATCCTTCATCAGGACTGGATATCAGGAGGGTTTGAAGGTTCAGTGACACGAGTTGCCCAGGTCACTGCTAAACTGGAGGTCATTGGCTCCAAATCCCTCTACAGTAGTTTTGAGAATTTTTATCCGGTTTAAAATGTCATAAATCGGAATTCAGAAAGGTGCCACTGATCTGGAGGCATTCCAGTGTCACCCATGAGGGTAGACCAGTCGGTTCTACTCCCTCATGCCATCCCCTTCATTTTCCCCAAGTGCACATCCAATGTTGCTCTGAAATCGTTCACCATCTCCACTTGCAGTACCCTGACCAAATTCCGGGTCATTGCTGCTCTCTCTGTAAAAATTCTTCCTCCTCATATAACCCTCCCCCTGCCGCCTCCCCAAGTCTGTCTGCACCACTGAGCCTGTGTCCTTGTGGTATCAGCGACTGGGAACACCTTCTCTTTCCCTTCCCTGTCTTAACCTTGTCCACCCAAGTCAAATCTCTCCTCAATCTCCTTCGCTCCGAGGAGAACAGACCCAGATGTTGTCTGATTGCGCTTGGCATCGGAGTGTACCACTACGATCGTCCTTTGGAGAAGGGACGTCCACTGGTGCATACCCATTCTCTATGTCACTCCACTTCCACAGCAATGCCTCAGTCAGCCATTCAGTTTTATGCTGTTGGTGGTTTGAGCTGGTGCATTGCTTCCAGTTTTCCAGGGACAATTAGGGCGAGGGGCAGTCAATTGCCATCAGTGCCTGCATTACAAATTTGTTTTATGTTTTATTGTACTCAATTACAGTGAAGAGTGCATAATGTCACCAGGCATTAGATACAAAGGGACAAAGTAGTAAAAGAAACAAAGTTAAAAATGTTAAGCATTACCTTCAGACAATAAGTATAAAAATAAAGAAATAGTTAACATGAAATAATTTGTCATGGGATATAGGAGTTTCTTTGCCAGCATTTATTGACACTTCCTAATTGTCCTTTAAACTGAGTGGCCATCTCAGGTCTGTTACAGAGGGAAGGTAAGAGTTCACCTTGGGTCTGGAGTCACATGGAGGTCAAACAGGTAAGGACAGCAGACTTAAAAATAGAAATTGCAGGAAACGCTCAGCAGGTCTAGCAGCATCTGTGGGGAGAAATCAGAGTTAATGTTTCGGGTGGAGTGCCCTTCCTCAGAGCTCAGTTGAGATGCTGCCAGATGCCTTTGTTTTATGACAATGGCTACCACTAGACTAGCTTTAGAGCCGGTGCTACCCTCTGCTATGGTGGGATTTGAACTCGTGCCCAAAACAATAGCCTGGCCTCTATTAGATTACTAGACCTGAGATATTCCCAAGATAACATCACCTCCTCCACCTTAAAAATGAATAATCATTTTAAAAACTGTTCCTTGTTCTTTTTTTTATTCACAGATTCCCTACAGTTTGGGAACAGGCCATTTGGCCCAACAAGTCCACGCCAACTCTCCGAAGAGTAACCCAGACCCATTCCCCTACCCTATTACTCTACATTTCCCCTGACTAATGCACCTAACCTACACATGAGTATGTGAATAGGAAGGGTTTGGAGGGATATGGGCCAGATGCTGGCAGGTGGGATTAGATTGGATTGGGATATCTGGTCGGCATGGACGGGTTGGACTGAAGAGTCTGTTTCCGTGCTGCACATCTCTATGACTCTATGACACCCCTGAATGCTACGGGCAATTTAGCCTGGCCAATTCACCTAACCTGCACATCTTTAGACTGTTGGAGGAAACCGGAGCATCCAGAGGAATCTCATGCAGACACAGGGAGAATATGCAAACTCCACCCAGACAGTCACCCGAGTCTGGAATCGAACCTGGGTCCCTGGCACTCTGAGGGAGCAGTGCTAGCCACCATTGTGCCCATATAAACTGATGGAGTGAGAACAGCGATTGCTCCAGACCCCATTTTAAATTGTTTCTTAAGGAATGCAAAGGCAGATGAGTTTCAGCAGAGCAGCTCCTAATCGACATTTGTAAGTAATTCCATCAACACACAGAGCGCAATGACAATGATGTCTGCACTTTCTCAGCCAGGTTCATCAGAAGAATGGTGGCCATTTACCAAAAGACCCGCTGTGTGATGACCTGGCCTCTAAGTCTCTAAAAAATAGAACAAGGAACAGTTTTTAAAATGATCTAAGTCTTGACCTTCTCTGATGCGAGGATAACTGCACCTGGGGTATGACGATGGTTGAACATTGACAATGACTGGGAGAGAGTCGCTGACGGCCATGACCACTGGAGACTGTCTCACTGGAAGGGAGTTGGAAGAGGAGATCAGAAATGGAAAGCTCAGTTGGCGAAGAAGAGAGAGCAGAGAAAGGACATTTTGAGGAAGGCTGTGCTTGCTATTGAGAGAGTCCAGTGAAGGTTCACCCGACTGATTCACCCCGGGATGGCAGGACTGACATATGAGGAAAGGCTGGATCGACTGGGCTTGTACTCGCTGGAATTTAGATGAATGAAGGAGAATCTCACAAAAACATTTAAAATCCTGATGGAACCGGACAGGCTAGATGTGGGAAGAATGTTCCTGATGGTGGGCAGGTCTAGAACTATGGGTCACACTCTAGGTATAAGGGTTAAGCCATTCAGGACTGAGATGAGGAAGAATTTCTTCATTCAGAGAGTCGTGAACCTGTGGAATTCTCTCCCACACGAAGCTGTTGGGGCCAGTTCATTAGATATATTCAAGAGGGAACTGGACATGGCCCTCATGGCTAAAGGGATCAAGGGGTTATGGAGAGAAAGTGGGAATGGAGATACTGAGTTTGCATGATCAGACATGACCATACTGAATGGTGGTGCAGAGGTGAAGGGCCGAATGGCCTCCTCCCGCACTTATTTTCTATGTTTCTAAAATGGAGGCCTGTGAATCCTGCACCATCTCAGTCCACTCTGCAGCAAATGTGACAGAGACTGCTGTGAGTCCCTGAGCCCCATCGGTGCAATATTCAGCACAGAGTTGTCCACCAAGTCACCAACCTGTGTCCTCACACAATTGAAGGAAGGCTGCTGAAAGACCCAAAGCCTCTGCTGCAGATTTTGCTGGGAGATAAATCCTGGGAGAAAGGTTCCTTCCTCAGGGGATACTACACTGGAGAAGAGGGCAATATTCCTCAATAGGGTAAACATAGTCGAAGTCTGAGGTGTATGAGGCACCCCTCACACTGTCAGATGATAACTTCACAAAGGGTTCTAATTTGCAGAATATGGTGTGACTCTTAACATTATCAGGGTCTAGATTAGAGTGGTGCTGGAAAAGCACAGCAAGTCAGGCAGCATCCTCTTAAAATTATAGGCCTGGTCTGAAATTTGTTGGACACACATGCCTCAATAAAACCCAGATCCGTTTAGTCGAAGACTATTTCACAGCATTGTGAAAATACTTCTTAAGCTTCTGGTCAAATAATTCCGGATTCTCCAAAAGAATCATTTGAGGCTACAAGTCTGGCTGGTGAAATTTAGTGAAGGCGGGAAACCAATGCAATGATTTTTGTAACAATTGCAAATGTCATTTTCTGTTTGGAACTGAAACCCAACCCCCGGCCCCTCTAGGAATGTAGATTGTGTGTCAATGTAATGAGGACACAAGCCATCATGTAACTGAGTTTAGGAAAAATATTCAGACAAGGTCTTTTCCGCATGCAGGAAGGAAGTGGTATTAATTTTCCCTGTTCACCATAATTGTAAAAGAGGTTTTAGAATGTTGAGGAAAAAATGTGTTGCCCAATTTCAAAGGGATAAAAATAGGGAGGTCTTGCTGAACCTATACACAGCACTAGTTAGTGTGCAGCTGGAACACTGAATTGTTCTGGACCCTAATCTACAGAAAGATGTACCGGCATTGGACGTAGTCCAGACTGATACCAGGAATGGAGGGATTTTCTTTGGAGGAGAGATTGAGAAGGTTGGACTGGCATCTATTGGAATCTAGATGAATGAGAGAGGATCTCACTGAAACATATAAGGTTCTAAGGGCCCTAGGCAGGGTAGATGTGGGATGGTTGTTTCTGCATGTGGGAGAGTCTCGGACCAGAGGGCATCGTCTGAGAGTAAGGGACCGTGCACTTAAGACAGAAATGAGGAGGTTTTATTTTCTCTCTGAGGGTTGTGCAACTGTGGAATTCTTTCCCCTTGGCAGAAGGCTGTCGAGACTGGGTTATTATGTATGTTCAAGCCTGAGATAAACATTTTTAATCAGTAAGGGAATCAAGGGTTATGGGGATAAAACTTTGAAAGTGGAGATTGACCATGATTTTGTTAAATAGCAGAGCAATCAATGGGCTGAAAGGCCAATTTCTGCTCCCAGGTCTTACGGTATAAACAGTTTTAGGATTTCACTACAGCTGTTGCAGAATATGTGTCTCTGTTTCAAAATTTTAGAGTTGTTTTCACAACTTCACTATTAAAGGCAAATTGTGAAACTGTCCTAGTTTGAAATATTTTAATTGTTTTCCTATTGGTTAGACATTTTTAGAACAAAGTTTTAGGCAGATAGCATTGTGTACTGTATGTATCCGACAAAATAAGTAGCTATTCATTTCATAGTACAGAACTTGAGTGCTCAAAGACGAGACATTGTGCTGAACGGTTTTATTCTACTCTGGTCAGGATAAAATCACAAGAATAACAAATTTCAAATTATTTTAATCTCAGATTGGTAGAGTCAGAAATAAAAAACAGAAATTGCTAGCAAAACTCAGCAGGTCTGGTAGTGTCTTTGTGGAGAAAGCAGAGTTAATGTTTCAACAGGTCTAGTGGCGCGTCATTAGTCATCGGGCCTGAAACATTAACTCTGCTTTCTCCCCACAGATATGACTAGACCTGCTGAGTTTCACCAACAGTTTCTGTTTTTGTTTCCGAGCTGCAGTTCTTTATTTTGTTGTTATGTTGGTGGAGTCAGAGTTCATTTGACAACATTCTGTTGAGCAGTATAAATTGTTCCCTTTGAGATTTGGTATTCTTGCAGTTCTGTCCTGAGTAGTACAAGATGGAAAGCTTTCATAGCACATCTCTTTTTACACAAGACCTTTGCTTCATTGCTTGAGTAGATAAAAGGATAACTAGGTAAGGACTATTTGGGGCAAAAATGGGCTAAATTGCACTATCAATTGACTACAAGAGTCAGGATTTCATGTTGCAGCTTTATAAGACTTTGGTTAGGTCTCACTTAAAGCATCATATTCAATTCTGGTTGGCACATTACAGGAAGGATGTGGGGGCTTTGGAAGGGTGCAGAAGAGGTTTACTAGGATGTTGTCTGGATTAGAGGGTATGAGCTATAAAGAAAGCCTAGAAAAACTCAGAGTGGTGGAGTTTGATAGACGTCCATAAAATTATCGAGGTAAAAACAATGACTGCAGATGCTGGAAACCAGATTCTGGATTAGTGGCGCTGGAAGAGCACAGCAGTTCAGGCAGCATCCAAGGAGCAGCAAAATCAACGTTTTGGGCAGAAGCCCTGAAGCTCGTTGGATGCTGCCTGAACTGCTGTGCTCTTCCAGCACCACGAATCCAGAGTCCATAAAATTGTGAAATGCCTGGATAGGATTGATGGTCAAAATCTTTTTCCCTGACTTGGAACGTCTAATACTAGGGGACATGAATTTAAGGTGAGGAAGAAAGTTGAAAGGAGAGATAAAGGCCAATTTTTTTTTTTAACAACAGAGTGGTAGGAGTGTGGAATGTGCTGCTTGGGCTGGTGGTGGAGGCAGATACGATAGGGGCTTTTAAGAAGCTTTTATGTATGCACATCAAAATAACAGCACAGAGGCCAGTATCCTGTCACTGAGCCACCCTTTATTTGCTTGTACATAGTACACTGGTTGTGAGCAGCCAGTGCAGAGTCAGTCCTGAACTCAGGAGACTGAATCCCCCTTTTTTTTTTCTTTTTTAAAATGTTTTTACTTTTTTTTAAAAAAAGAGATCACAATCATCAGAAAAGGGAGATCCGGAGGGGACAATGTGGTTAGTGAGTAAAAAGGAGGGGGAAAGAGATGGGAGAGACAGCAGGGAAGGGCTTGGGTACACTGCATAAGTGGGGGTGATGGTAAGCTGGTAAGTTGGATCTAGCAGATAAATGAAAAGATGTTTACCTGATAGGAACAGAGGTAGGCTATTCCAATCCTCAAGCCGCATCCACTATTCAATAGAATCATGGCTGATCTGATATTGCTCATGTCCACTTTTCTGCATTTTCCCTTTGAAAGAAATGCACAGAGGCTAGTGTTTCATCACAAAGTCACCCTTTATTTCACTAGCACACTACACCAGCTGTGACCAGCCACTTCAAAGTCAGTCCCTGAAGTGAGGAGATAGATAAAGATATATTTTCTTTTATCCCCCCCACACTCCCACCGAACTGCGGTAGTGCTTCTGTTTTCCCCAGCACCCATGTTGTGTGTGCGCGCGCAGATGTGAGACACCGTGGAGACACAAGGTGTACGAATCTTTATTCGATTTCTACCACCAGGAAGATAGGAAAACTCCTGAGTGGCCAGTGACAAGCACTGCCCTTTGAGAAGGGCAGTGCTGTGTGATCAAACAGCGAAGGGGAGGGCAGGGATTAAATCAAAATAGAGTTGGAGGGGGAATAATACACTCCACTGTCTGTGGTGCCCACCTCTCCCTGAATAACTCCAGGTGGTGGTGGACACCACGTGCTCCCTCTCCAAGGACACCCGGGCTCTAACGTAACCCCGGAAGAGGGGCAGGCAGTCGGCCCTAATGACCCCCTCCACGGCCCGCTGCCTGGACCTGTTGATGGCCAGTTTGGCCAGGCCCAGGAGCAGACCCACGAGGAGGCTTTCAGACCTGCCCTCCCTCCCTCGGCTGTCCAAAGATCAGGAGCGTGGGACTCAAGTGCAACCAAAAGCAGAGGAGGAGGTTGGAGAAAAATCAAAAAAGGGAGTGCAAATATCCACACCTAATATATACATGGTCCACGGACTCCACAGCGCCACAGAACAAGCAGTTGGGCTGGGAGTCCGTGAACCACCGCAACCTGCGGTTGCGGGGGACTGCTGCGTGCAGCACCCTCCACCCCAGATCCCCGAGAGAAAGGGGGAGGACTCCTGCGTAGAGAGCCCTCCACTGGGGATCTCCACCGCCCGGTGGCAAATGGGCACGCCAAGGCGTGTCCGGACGGTGGATGAGGGAGAAGAGGTGGACGGTGTGCAGCAGCAGTCTATTTTTTTTTTTTTTTCTTTTTTTTCTTTAGGTGTGAGACACAATGAAAAGACACAAAGTGCACGAATCTTTATTCAATTTCCACCACCAGGAAGATAGGAAAGACACCCGAGTGGCCAGTGACAAGCACTGCCCTTCAAACCACAGGGCAATGCTGTGTGATCAAAACAGTGAAGGGGAGGGTAGGGATCAAATCAAAATAGAGTTGGAGGGAGAAATGATGCACTCCACTCCCTGCGGCGCCCACCTCCCCCTGAACGACTCCAGGGTGTCGGTGGACACCGCGTGCTCCTTCTCCAAGGACACCCGGGCTCTAACGTAACCCCGGAAGAGGGGCAGGCAGTCGGCCCTAACGACCCCCTCCACGGCCTGCTGCCTGGACCTGTTAATGGCCAGTTTGGCCAGGCCCAGGAGCAGACCCACGAGGAGGTCCTCGGACCTGCCCTCCCTCCTCCGTACCGGGTGCCCGAAGATCAGGAGCGTGGGACTGAAGTGCAGCCAGAAACAGAGGAGAAGGTTTTTAAGAAAATCAAAAAGGGAGTGCAAACGCCCACACCCAATATATACATGGTCCACGGACTCCACAGCGCCACAGAACAAGCAGTTGGGCTGGGAGTCCGTGAACCACCGCAATCTGCGGTTGCAGGGGACTGCTGCGTGCAGCACCCTCCACCCCAGATCCCCGAGAGAAAGGGGGAGGACTCCCGCGTAGAGAGCCCTCCACTGGGGATCCCCACCGCCCGGTGGCAAATGGGCACGGCAAGGCGTGTCCGGACGGTGGATGAGGGAGAAGAGGTGGACGGTGTGCAGCAGCAGTTGATACAGGGCCTTCCTTTTAATATCCTTAAAAGAAACAAAATTAAAATTCCGGAGGCGGCTCAGGTTGTGGGGCACAGGTTCCCGCGGGAAGTACGGGACCTTGGGGCCAATGTGAAATTCCGTCCGGGCCGGGGTGAGCGCGGACGGGATCCCACCGCACACCTGAGCGTCCTCCAACCGGTGCACTACGTCGGGTCCGAGCACCGCCGTTTTAAGGCGTCGGATGGCGGTGGCCACGTACCGGACGTCTACCGCTGCCCTGCTCGCTATGTCCTGCGGCAGCGTCCAGCCCAGGCCCCCGGCACCCAGCACGTCCCCGACCCTGGTCGCCCTCGCCGCCACGGCCCTCCCCTCCGACAGCCACTCGAACCCGCGAGTACGGAGGTGCGGATTCCTGAGCAACGGCTCCCTGACGACAGCCGCTACTCCAGCCGGAGGGTAGGCGCGACGCGATTCGACCATGTTCCAGACAGTGATCAGGTCCTGGTAAAAGACAGGCAGCACCTTGAGGGCGACCTCCAAACCGTCACGGTCGACGAACAGGAGCTGCGTGTCGTAGTTGAGGTTACGCACCTGGCGGAAAAAATACGTCGCCAGGACGCACCACCTAGGAGGAGGCTCGACGTAAAGGTATCGCCGCAAGGTCTGAAGGCGGAACGTCGCGACCTGGGTGCGGACACACACCAGCGACTGACCGCCCTCCTCGATAGGGAGACTCAGAACCTGCGCGGCGACCCAGTGCATCTTTTTGTCCCAGAAGAAGTCGACCAACGTTCTCTGGATGTCAGCGACAAAGCCAGGAGGAGGGACCAAAGTGACCAGCCGGTACCACAGCATGGCGGCCACCAGCTGGTTTATGACCAGCACTCGACTCCTGTAAGATAGCACTCGGAGCAGTCCTGTCCAGCGGCCTAGGCGAGCCGAGACTTTGGCCTCCAGCTCCTGCCAGTTGGCCGGCCAGGATTCCTCAGCCGGGCTGAGGTAGACCCCCAGGTAGAGGAGATGGGTGGTACTCCAGCTGAACCCCCGTAACTCCTCCGGCAGAGAGTCCACCCGCCACGGGCCGACCAGTAGTCCGGAACACTTGGCCCAGTTGATCCTGGCGGAAGACGCCGCAGAGTACACGGCCTGGCACTCGCGCATCCTCCCCAGGTCAGCCGGGTCGGTGAAAGTGAGGAGCACGTCGTCGGCGTAGGCCGAGAGGACCACCCCCGTGCCCGCGCCGCGCAGAACCAGCCCCGACAACCTCCTCCGCAAGAGGCGCAGGAAAGGCTCCACGCACAGGGAATACAGCTGGCCGGACAGGGGGCAGCCTTGACGCACTCCTCTCCCGAAGCGAAGGGGCGCCGTCAGGGACCCGTTAACTTTAACCAGACACTCTGCGGCGGCGTACAAAAGTCGGATCCGGGCGACGAACCGCGTCCCGAACCCGAACGCCCGCAGAGTCCCGAGCAGGTACTCGTGATCGACCCTGTCGAACGCCTTCTCCTGGTCGAGGGACAGGAAGGCGCTCGGCAGACCAGCCCGTCGACAGAAATGGATCAGGTCCCGGACCAGGTGGACGTTGTCGTGTATCCTCCGGCCCGGGACCGTGTAGGACTGGTCCGGGTGAATCATGTGGGCCAGCACGGAAGCCAGGCGAGAAGACAACACCCTGGCGAAGATTTTGTAGTCCGTGCTGAGGAGGGAGACCGGACGCCAGTTCTTCAAAGAACGAAGGTCCCCCTTCTTCGGCAGCAGGACGATGACCGCCCTGCGCCAAGAAAGGGGCAGCTGTCCGGCATTTAGACACTCCCCCAGGACCTGTGCGTAGTCGTTCCCCAGGACGTCCCAGAACGCCCTGAAGAACTCCACAGTCAGCCCGTCCAGCCCCGGGGTTTTGCCCCTCGAGAGCCGGTCGAGGGCGCCGGTCAGCTCCTCTAAAGTGACGGGAGCGTCGAGCCTTCCGGCGTCCTCCGGGCCGAGCTGCGGCAGGTCCTCCCACAGAACTCTGCGAGCGTCCTCGCTGGACGGATCCGGAGAGAACAGAGCCGTGTAATAGTTTCGGACGTGGGCCCTGACGCCCTCCGGATCCGAGACGAGGGACCCGTCGTCGGCCAGCAGCACAAGGAGCTGCTGACGGGTGCCGCGCCTTTTTTCCAGCGAGTAGAAGAAGGGGGAGCCGCGGTCCAGGTCCTGCAGGAGCTGGATCCGCGACCTCACGTACGCGCCCCGAGCCCCGACGAGCTGCAGGTCCCGGAGTGCGGCCTTCTTCTCTTCGTACACCCCGCGCAGGGCCGGGTCCGCGTCGGGCTGACCGAGGCGTGACTCCAGGTCGAGCATCTCCCTCTCCAACTCCACGATCCTGGATTTCCGCCTCTTGGTCGACCCCCTCGCGTACTCCTGACAGAAGACGCGGACGTGAGCCTTGCCCAATTCCCACCATAGCCTCAGGGAGGGGAAGCTTCCCCGCTTCCTTCTCCAGCCGGCCCAGAAACGACGAAACGAGTCCTGGAACCGCTCGTCCTCCAGCAGCAGGTTGTTAAAGTGCCAGTACGCGGAGCCGAGCCTGGCGCCGAACGGAAGGAGTTCCGCCCACACCAGGTGATGGTCCGTGCACGACACCTGCCGCGTGGAGGCCTTCGGAAAACAGGAGGCGTACGCCCGCGAAACGTACAGGCGGTCGATTCTGGACGCTCCGACCCCAGGCCTCACGAAGGTGAAGGCGATGGAGTCGGGATAGAGATTCCGCCAGATGTCCACCAGGTCGAAGGACTTGACCAAGTCCCCCAACCTCTTCCCCGACGCGCAGCCAGTGCGGGTACCGCCGTGGTCCCTGCCCTCGAGGACGCAGTTAAAATCTCCCCCGAGGACGACGCACTGGTTCTCGTCGATGGAAGCCAGATGAGTGGACAGTTCTTGAAAGAAGCTCGCTTGCCTCGGCCCGGCCAGGGGAGCGTATACGTTCACCAAGTGAAGCACTGCGCCCCCCAGCCGAACCGTCAGGTGAAGCAAACGGCCTGGCACCGGCTCCCTGACCCCCAAGATCTCGGGCTGAAAATGCGGGGCCAACAGGATAGCCACCCCGCCAGATCTGCGGGTGAGGTGACTCATGTAGACCCCCCCTCGCCACTCCAGGAGCCAGGTGGCTTCGTCTCCCGGGGTAGTGTGGGTTTCTTGCAGGAAGCACACCGCATACCTCCTGTCCCGAAGGACCGAGAGGGTCTGGAATCTGCGCTGTGACTCCCTGCTGCCGTTGATGTTGAGGCTGGCTATAGTAGTCTCCATGTCGGAAGCATTGTGCTACCACCACCAGTACAGTTAAAAAACAAGTACAATTACTGGGAGGACGAGGGAGGGGCACAGGAGTCCCTCGCCCTCACCAGGAGTGCCCCCAGGAAGTTCCTGACTCGCTTTCGCTCGTTGACGTCGAGCCCAGGCGCCTGGCGAGCAGCGTGGGCCGACCAATAAACTTTCTCAAAAGAGCTCCAGCGGTCGAGCGCCAGTTGGGCTCTATCCCGGCGACCTCGAGTTTCCTCGACAAATTCCCGGAGTTCCTCGAGGGGGATGAGGGGGAGATCGGCGGGGGGCACCTGGGACTCAAAAACGTCGCTGCAGACAGAGTCCGCGTCGTCCCCGGTGTCCGCCACCGACCCCGAACCCTCCTCCGGGAGGTCGCCCTCGGTCGCCGACCCCTCCCCCACCGAGAGGATGGGGGCTGGTCCGGCGCCGCCAACCGGCCTCGAACCCCCGGCGACCCCACCCCCAGGGTCACCGGCGGTACCTTCCTCGGCGCACCCCGTCCCGGAACGCCCCGAGTTCGGGTCGTCGGGCGGCGGAGGCTCTGGGCCCCGCTCTCCTCCCGACACCGGGACGCCTGGCTCCTCGGGGAAAAGGTCATCCCCCAGGGCCAAGGCACCCGGAAAAACAGTCTGGGAGGGAGGAGCGGGGATAACACCTACCTCCCCTCTGCGACCCAGTAAAGGGTCCTTTGTCGACGCCCGCACCGCGGCCCTCGTCGTCGTTGTTGGGCAGGTCAGGCCGCGGTGCGGGATCGTTGGAGGGTCCTGTGGGCCCATCCCCTGGAGAGGGGCAGCGCCGCCAGCACGCTGCAGGACTGTCTCTCCCCTCCAAGGGCCAGCCCCTCTTCCCCAGAGAGACAGGGGGGGATTTATGGGCCTTTCCCTCCCTGCCCGCCTTGGTGGTCATGGGGCCTGAGGCCCCTCCCCCCAGCCTTTCCCGGAATACGATTGGCTGGGGGAAGGCAGGGGGCGTGGCCAGGGTGGGGAGGGTCAGCCGTGTCACTTCCTGCCCCGCCCCTGGTTTATCAGGTGATGGCGGGCGGGGCAGGGGCCCAGTTCCCTCTCCGGGGCCTGGAGACACGGTGGCTGCGGGAGGTCGGGCAGCGGTGGTCCCCCCGAGGTTAGTGCCAGGGTGTGGCTGGGCGGGGCGGGGCGGGGCTCGGGCTCGGGGTCCCCGGGGCCAGGTGTTGCAGTGCCCGGGGCGGGCGTCGCATCCCCAGGGGTTTCTCCATCGGGGTGGGGGGTAGATGTGGGGGTCCGTGGGGTCAGGGGGTCAGGGTTCCCGCGCCGGGGCGACGCTGGCACGGCCGCAGGGGCATTGTCGTGCAGGGGCGGGGCAGGTCGTGGGCTGGGTGTCGGGGATGGGGATAGGGTGGTCTCCCCGTGGGCGGGCCTGACGCGTCACGCCTTCCTGAGCGCCTTCCGGCCGGCTGGACGCTCACCCCCCTCCCTGCCGGAGGCTGGAGAATCGGAAGCCTCCGGCTCAGGCTCTGGTGCCGGGGCCTGTGGTGTTGACTTTGGGGGAGGGGGAGTGGGTGCGGCGGCACCACCGTCAGCCGTTGGCGAGGGCTGGGCGGCCTTCTGGGTGGGGCAGTTTCTCCTGACGTGCCCCACCTCGCGGCACAGGTGGCACCGCACGCCGTCTGCCGTCCAGAAGGCGCGGTAGGCCGCGCCCTCGTGGAGGAGGGTAAAGGAGCCCTCCGTGACCACCTCCCGGGCCAGGCAAATAAACACCTGGCGACGGAAGGAGTAGATGTGCCGGAGGGCGGGGTCCTTCAGACCGAGCAGGAGCGGCTGGATCCCTGACCGGATCTCCCCCAAGGTGGCGAGGTGGGGGAGAAGGAGCTCGCTGGCAATAAAGGGCGGGACGTTGGAGATCACGACCCTCTGGGCCGTAACCTCCAGAGGGTCCACGGGCAAATGTGTCCCGCCCACAGCGAGCCCCCTCTCCACGGCCAGGTGGACCGCCTGCTCGGTCCTCAGGAAAAACACGGCCTTCCCGTACATCCGGGCCGCAGCGACTATGGCCAGTGGGCCGACCACACTGGCCATGGCCTTGCTGCAGGCCTCGATGCTCATGTTCGGGTGGGGATAGGCCTTGACCCCCAGGCGTTTTGTGAGGTGCCTGAAGGGGGTGTGGTTTGCAGCCAGGGCTGGGACAGCCGAGCCTAAGGCAGCGGCTACCCCGGCGTAGGTGCGGCTGGGCCCCGCGACCTTCGGGCTCGCCATCCTCTGCTGCCGGTGGTGGTGTCGGGCCTCTGGCAGCAGCAGTGGTGGAGATTGCTGGGAGAGTCCCAAGCAGCGACGGTGGAGACCTGCCTCAGGTGACAACAGCGGTGGAGGCAGGCCTCAGGCGAGTCCCAGGTAGGCCCTCAGTCGCAGCGGTGTGGGGCAGACCTGTTGGGGAGGGTCCCCAAGGCAAGTCCCAGGGAGCCCCAAAATAGAGTCCCAGGCAGCGGTGGTGGAAGGCAGGCCTCAGGCAGCAGCAGCAGTGGAGGCAGGCCTCAGTAGTAGCAGTGGGGGGCAGGCCTGTTGGGGAGGGTCCCCAAGGCAAGTCCCAGGCAGCCCCAAAATGGAGTCCCAGGCAGCGGTGGTGGGAGGCAGGCCTCCGGCAAGTCCCGGGCAGTTCCTCCAGTCACAGCAGTGGTTGCGGGGCAGGCCTGTTGGGGAGGGTCCCCAAGGCAAGTCCCAGGCAGCCCCGAAATAGAGTTCCAGTCAGCTGCGGCAGTAGTGGTGGAGGTTGTGGGGAGGGGCCCAAGGCAAGTCCCAGGCAGTGGTGGTGGAGGCAGGCCTCGGGCAAGTCCTGAGCAGTTCCTCGGTTGCAGCAGTGGTGGAGGCAGGCCTGTTGGGGAGGGTCCCCAAGGCAAGTCCCAGGCAGCGATGGTGGAGGCAGGCCTCGGGCAGCAGCAGCAGTGGAGGCAGGCCTCTCCTCAGGCCACAGCAGCAGCAGTGGTGGAGGTCCTGGGGAGGGGCCCCAGGGCGAGTCCCAGGCAGCGAAGGTTGAGGCAGGCCTCGGGCAGCAGCAACAGTGGAGGCAGGCCTCTCCTCAGGCAACAGCAGCAGCGGTCCTGGGGAGGGGCCCCAAGGCAAGTCCCAGGCAGCAGCAGTGAGGCAGGCCCCAAGCAGCACCAGGGAGAGTCCTTGCATATACACAGAGTCAGTCACAGTCACACACTGATCCAATTCTCAAAAGGGGAAACACCTGAGTGGGCAGTGACAAGCAGTGGTCCTTCACATCAAAGGGAAATGCTTCCCCCGGTTATATATTTTTTTGAAAATCAAAAAGAGGGTGCAAGCGCCCACTGGCTGAACTATTTAGCCAGTTTGTTTTTTTTTGCAGTGGTCCTTCACATCAAAGGGCATCTCTCCTTTTTTTTATTATTATTATCTTTTTTTCCTTTCATTCCCCCGGTTATATTGGTCATCCAGAGCTTTCCTGTTTGGCCCAGGTTAACAACCCCAATCAAGGATCTTGTAGACAATGAGATCCGCTTGGTTCTAATCACTACACATATAAACATGCAAGGAATGGAGGGATATGGACCATGGACAGGCAGAAGGGATTTGTTTAACTTAGCGTCATGTTCAACACAACATTGTGGGCCGAAGGGCCTGTTCCTGTGCGTACTGTTCTATGTTCTGTCAGTGGATAACTACTTCCATTCCAAATGATGACTGGGGAGGGGGTTTAGTTGTTCAAAGTGTGAAGCCTCTCAGAGCTATTCTGTACTGCTGGTTTCACTTAATTGGGAAGATGATCGGAAATTTCTGTTTTTCCTGGTGGCCTCCAACACAGCAGTGTTGCCATGACCAGTGGTGTGAGTCAGGCTTGTATCTCCTGGCTGGAATTGATCTGCTCATTTCAAGATGTTAGATGGAGAGACGAATGGGAAAGGATAATGCAGTTTTTAATTACTGATTTCCTGCACACTGTCTAGTATTTGACCTTTGCTTCATTCATCCTTCAGCAAGTGACCAAGGCAGGAGGACAGATCTGGGCACTCAGTGGAACCAGAAAAGAAAAACATGGAAGATAGACTTTCTATTTCTGAGATGTCTGTCATGACCTCGTGAGATGAGGGTGGTTAAACAGTTTAGCACGCTTGCCTTCATTGCTCTGATCTTAGAGTTTAGGACATGAGTGGGGCCTCCTCTCCAGTACTCTGTCCAGTTCTGGTCACCCTGTTATAGGAAGGATATTATTAAAATGGAGAGGGTTCAGAAGAGATTTACCAGAATGTTGCCGGGAATGGAGAGTTTGAGTTATAGGGAGAGGCTGGATAGGCTGGGACCTTTTTCACTGGAGTGCAGGAGGTTGAGGAGTAACTTTACAGAGGTTTATAACATCATGAGGGATATGGATAAGGTGAATGGTAGGTGTCTAGGGTGGGGGTATTTCAAGACTAGGAGGCAGATTTTTAAGGTGAGTGGAGAAAGATTTAAGAAAGGCATGTGGGCCAATATTTTTCACAGAGAGTGGTTTGTGTGTGGAATGAACTTCCAGACGAAGTGGTGGATGTGGGTACAATTACAACATTTAAAAGATGTTCAGATAATTACATGAATGAGAAAAGTTTGGAGGGATATGGGCCAAGCGCAGGCAGGTGGGACTAGTTTAGTTTGGGATTATGGTCGGCATGGACTGGTTGGACCGAAGGGGCTGTTTCCGTGCTGTGTGACTGTGTGACTTTATGAGAAATTTCTTCACCCAGAGACTGGTGAAACTGTGGAATTCTCTGTTATAGAAAGTGGTTGAGGTCAAAACATTGACTGTTTACAAGAGGGAGTTAGATACAGTTCTTAGCGCTGAAGGGATCAAAAGGAAATGGGGAGAAAGTGGGAATTGGAGTTGGATGATCAGCCATGCTGAATAGCGGAACAGGTTTGAAGGGCCGAATGGCCTACTCCCATGGCAATTTTCTATGTGCCTATGTTTCTATGACATCTCACAGTTCATTGATAGCCGATTAAGTGCCTCTTGAAGCCTAACCAATTCTAGAATTTAGAAAACATGGCAGAATAATTTGCACACTATAAAATCCTGTAATTGTAATGGGATAATGACTAGATAATCTGTTTTAGTGATGCTGATGGAGAGATAACCATTGGCTAAAACACTGGCGGTAACTTCCCTGGCCTTCTCCAAAATAGTAACACAGGATCTTTTACATGTTGACCCACCACCTTAAAGGGACAGTGGATACAGACACATGAATCAGGAGCACATGTAGGTTCCTTCGTTCATCAACCTACTCTCCTTTCTCCTGCTTTGTCTACTTTGGATTCCAACGTCTGCAGTTTTTATTGTCTTGAATTCAATAATTTCATGGCTGTTCTGGTTGACTTCAACTCCACTGTCCTGTCTGTCCCCCATAACCCTTGATTCCATCAAAATCAGCCTTAAATAAATTTAAGGATCCAGCTTCCATTCCCTTCTGGGAAGAGGATTTCCACACTCGGACAACTCACTAGAGAGAAAAAAAAAACTCCTTATCTCTATCTCTTATTTTCAAACCATGTCCCCTAGTTTTAGTGTCTCTCACGAGAGGAAACATGCTCCGGGTATTCACTCTGTCTAGTCCCACCACGATCTTGTGTGATTCAAGATGTTAGTCTTCTGGGAGATGGTGCTTCTGACAGTGCAGATCTCCTTCAGCACTGCACTGGTAGTTCCTGCGGTCAGGCTTATGCCCACAACTTTCTGAACCAAGTCAACTGCTCAACTAGAGTAATGCCTGACCATTCATGAAGGTGGCACAGTGGTTCGGTGGTTAGCACTGCTGCCTCACAATGGCCTGCATTCGATTCCAGCCTCGGGCGGCCGTCTGTGTGGAGTCTGCACGTTCTCCCCATGGGTTGGCTCTGGTTTCCTCCCACAGTCAGAAGGTGTCCATTAGGTGGATCGGCTGTGGGAAGTTGCCTGTTGTGTCCAGGAACGAAAATTGCTGGAAAAGCTCAGCAGCATCTGTGGAGAGAAATCGGAGTTAGCATTTTGAGGAAGGGTCACTCAGCCCGAAATGTTAACTCTGATTTCTCTCTTTACAGGTGCTGCCAGACCTGCTGAACTTTCCCAGCAACATCTGCTTTTGTTTCTGATTTGCAGCATCCGCAGGTTTTGTTTTGGTTTCTCCATACTCTCCCAGAATGCGCAGGTTTGCTGGGTTAGACCATGGTAAATATGGTGCGAGGTAGGGGGAGGGGTTTGGGTGGGATGCTCTTCAGAGGGTTGGTGCAGACTCGATGGGCCGAATGGCCCACTGTAGGGATTCTATTAAGGGACTTTCCACTAGCTGTGAACAATCACTTCATGCACCCTTGACGGTTGCCACTGCCATTTACTCTGTCCCTTTGCAAAATCAGTGCATTGTTACATTGCACAAGGAGGCCATTGAACCCATCATGTCAGTACTGGACCTCTCAGCATTTTAGCTTCGTGCCAAACTCCCGTCAGTTCTTTCCATCTAAATAATCACCCGATGCCCTCTTGAATGCTTCTGTTAATGATTTGAAACAGGAACATACTATTTGAAAACAAGTGAGAGGCCTATCGTGTTTTGATATGATAAGAGGTTAATGGAGGTATAAAACATTTTGCTAAAAGGAAAACTCAGCTGGAATCCGTCCTCTCTACTCGTCGGTTCGTTTCCACCCGCAGTTCGGCTGTTTCTGTGGCAGGTATTCAGATGAGAAGCATAGACGGGTGATTAACTACAAGGACAAGCAGTTCCCGGAAGTTCCTGCTGTGCATTCTGCTTTGCTCAGGACTAACAGGATCTACTCGGCAAAATTATGGAACAATTCAACTGTGACTCGTGAGGGAGAAAGGGCACACAAACAAAGGAAACTGAGAACACAATGTAAACAAGTGCGTGGTGTTCACAACAGAGATGCAAGCTGAATGTGTGAACCAATCTGTGTTTGCATTTACATGGCTTGTGAACAAGGCCACAACTACCTGTCCTGTTCCAGGAATCTTTTAACCCTTGTTATTCCTTCTGGGATCAAGAGTGTAATAGTTACTATGAGACTGTTGTTGATTGTCGGGAAAAGCCTACCGGAGTCACTAATGTCCTTCAGGAAGCTGAGCCCGCAGGGGCTGACTGGATCTCCCAGTGACCGCCCATTTCAATTCCCCTTCCCACTCCCTCTCCAATATGACCTCCTCCATTGCCACAACGAGCCATGCTGCAAATTGGAGGAACAACACCTCATCTGCCTGGGCAGCCTACAGCCCGGAGGACTCGACACTTGAGTTCTCCAATTTCAGATAACCTCCTGTCCCATTCCCCCGCCTCCCTTCCCACACCCTCCCTCCCTCTTCTGCTCCTCCCAGCCACCTACTGGATTTATTCCTCCCACTGACCAACCAGGCTACCCTCTGCCTGTCTTCACCTATTCCCCCCCCCCCCCCCACTTCACCACCCTGCCCCCCCCCACTCCTTTTATCTGCAGCTCCCCCCTTACACCCACCCCCCAGTCCTGAAGAGGGGTTACACTCGAAACGTTGACTTCTCCACCTGCTGATGCTGCCTGCTTGCTGTGTCCTTCCAGTCTCCCCTCCACCTGGTCTGGTTTACATGTGATTCCAGACCCACAGCAATGTGGTTGACTCTTAATTGCCCTTTGTGCAATTAGGGAAGGGTAATAAATGCTGACTGGCCAGCAATGCCCTCACCCCATGAATAGATAAAGGAAAAAAATCTGCACAATGTTAAAACCAGCCTTAATTCCTTACTGGGGCACTACCTGGGTCAGTGAAATCCAAAGTCTCATAGTTCTCCATGTAAAGAAGCTTCTCTTTCACAATTCTCTGAAACTGAGTTGGACTTTGCCTTAAGTCAACATCAAGGTGTTGAACAATCCTGTAAATATTCAGCAGCCAGGAAGCATGTGGAGAGTGAGACAGAGTGAATGTTAATCGTTCGCTCCTCATTCCCATCAAAATTTCCCCACTTTCTTCCTTTAATCCAGATTTCCAGCATGCACTGTGCTTTTACCCTTGTGTCAAGTGGCTGGATTTTACCTTTTTCTCGGCCAAAGTGTGAGTTGTATTGAGTTTTTTGCAGGAGGTCTGAGGCCCTGTGAGATTTCTAGCTATATCTTACCAAACCCATCTTATTAACTCCCTTTTTTAAAATCAGATTAAGATTATGTTAAGATTAGATTGCTTACAGTGTGGAAACAGGCCCTTCGGCTCTTGTGAAATTTGGGTATCTCTAGCTAGACCAATCGTCCAGAGGCAGTTAGATGCAACCACATTGCTAGGTAAAAACAATGACTGCAGATGCTGGAAACCAGATTCTGGATTAGAGTGGTGCTGGAAAAGCACAGCAGTTCAGGCAGCATCCGAGGAACAGGAAAATCGACGTTTTGGCAAAAGCCCTTCATCAGGAATAGAGCAACCACATTGTTGTGGATCTCGGCCAGACCAGGTAAAGATGGCAGATTTCCTTCCCTGAAAAGCAGTAACAAACCAGTTGGGTCCAACAATTGCGGTCATCAATGTAACCTTAAATCCAAATTCTTTATTGAATTCATCCGTCATGGTGGGATTTGAACCCAGGTCCCTAAAGCAATGGACTAATATTCTAGCAATAATGCCACTAGGCCATTGCTTTCCCTGCCCCATGCCTTCCCTCGCATCCAATTCTATCTCCATCTCATCGTGCACCACTACGAGAACAACTTGCCACTTGCTGGGTACCTGCTTAAAAAAACCCCATCATCCCTGGTGCCAATGCTACTTTTTGAAGTCTGTTGGGAGCATTCTGAAGCTTTCCTTCATCAAGGGCATTCTCTGAAGATGTCTGAAAAGGGGAATGTGTCACCATGATCCTTAGACAGAGATCTGAAGGTGCTGGTTGAGGGGTTGGTACGTAGAAGAAGGGTCCCCTTCTTGGAGGGACTGGCAGAGACGGTGGGCCACACCACCCAGAACCTGGCAGCTGCCGTCCAGGACTGCCACCTGGGTCAGTAGGGTCTGGATGCCCCTCAAAAGCTCAATGATCTTCTCTGTTGTGCCAGGATAAATGCCACACTTTTCCCTCTGCTACCTCACACTCACTCTACCTCCACTACTGCACCCACTTCCCTCCGACTCTGCCACTCCCTCTGCAGCATCTTCCCTCACCTGGTCTCGCCCTCCCCCTACCACCTCCCGAACTTCTATGCCACTAACCCTGCATGCCCTCCACTTCACTCCCTCGGGGCACCTCACCGTCTTTCAGTTGTGCTGCCTGCTTTTACCATGCTCCATCCTTTCCGTTCTCTCATTCCCGGAACATGAAGCCCGCTATAGCACTGACATGGCCTGGACGGGCACAGGGGTGCCAGATGTTAGAATCGTTACCCTGCTATGAGGAGAGGTTCTGGCACTGACAGGAGAAGACTAGGACTGTTCCCATGGGGTTCCCATGACATCTACGTCCTGCCAACCTCCTGATGTGTCATAATCTGTCTACGAAACATCTAACCAGGGGAATGAGACTGATTCTTTTCCAACTGCAAGAGTTGTCAAGATCTGGAACATGTTGGTTGACAATCCAAGATGTACAGGTGCTGATATTTCTATGCTGTATGAAGGATTTGCAGTAATGACGCCCCTCATAATGCTACACACAAACAGGTCAGTATTGTTTTGGTGGAGTCTCTGTAATCATGTTGTGTCCAACAAGACCACACATTTTGTACTCGTCGTTAAGCAATTGCTGAATTCTGTTGAACTTCACATCTCTGGTTAATTGTTAATAAGTTTAGGCAAGATTTCTTTAGCTTGTAAACCATTTGCCTCCCGTGTTCTGTCAATTTATAAAAGAGTTGGGTTTGTGGAGTGATTCAGCAGTTGGTGTACAAATGGGGTTATTAATCACCAAGGTCATGCAACTCTGAAATAAATACAGCTCCTGAACTGAAGTGGATAATCCAGGCTCAATGAAAAGCAACTCTACTAATAAATTCAACTTTCGAAGTAACAAACACTTGCAGTACTAAAACTCTTTAGAATCTCTGCACGACACCAATGTACAATACGAGCAAGTGAGGACTGCAGATGCTGGAGAGTCGGAGTCGAAAATGTGGTGCTGGAAAAGCGCAGCAGGTCAGGCAGCATCTGAGGAGCAGGAGAGTCGACGTTTCAGGCATAAGTCATAGAGTCATAGAGATGTACAGCATGGAAACAGACCCTTTGGTCCAACCCGTCCATGCTGACCAGATATCCCAACCCAATCTAGTCCCACCTGCCAGCAACTGGCCCATATCCCAACAAATCCTTCCTATTCATATACCCATCCAAATGCCTCTTAAATGTTGTAATTGTACCAGCCTCTGGCAGCTCATTCCATACACGTACCACCCTCTGTGTGAAAAAGTTGCCCTGTAGGTCTCTCTTATCTCTTTCCCCTTTCACCCTAAACCTATGCCCTCTAGTTCTGGACTCCCCAACCCCAGGGAAAAGACTTTGTCTATTTACCCTATTCATGGCCCTCATAATTTTGTAAACCTCTATAAGATCACCCCTCAGCCTCTGACGCTCCAGGGAAAACAGCCCCAGCCTGTTCAGCCTCTCCCTATAGCTCAAATTCTCCAACCCTGGCAATATCCTTGTAAATCTTCAAGTTTCAAGGAATGTCCAATATACAATATAATGCACACAATCCCATGGATTCTACTTATTTACTAACATTTATCAAAATAGAGTTTTCTGAATATATAAAGAAAGAATTGCATTTATATAGCAACTTTCATTCATCATATTGCTATTTGCCTTGTGCAGAAAATGGCTGGACTCTTTGCAAGATGTTAGTCTGGCATTCTGTGAAAACAATCTGCCTATCCTTCTGTCTTCCCTCATTAGTTTATTTCCTCTCGTCTGCCATCTCTCTCCCTCAGTCTGTGGGCCAGTTAAGGTACTGCTGATGCCTCTGTGTTGAAAGGCTGTGGGTTCAAGTCCTATTTGCCTCAGAACTTGTGCACAAAAGGAATCGATGTGTCGAGTACTGTTGGAGTGCAGCACTCCTCAGGGGCTGAGGAGTGTTCAACCAAAGGCTCTGTCTGCCTTCCAATGGAGGCCAAAGATCCCATGGCGTTATTTTGGAGAAACGTTGGTGAATACTCCCTGGTGTCCTGGTCAATATTTACCTCTTAATCGACCTCACTAAAACAGATTATCTAGCCATCCTCATGTTGCTGTTTGTGGGATCTTGCTGTGTAAGTTGGCTCCCTACATTGCAATAGCCACTGTACTTCATCAGATGTGAGTCCTTCAGGATGTCGGGTATTTTATAAGGGTAAAAACAAGGACTGCAGATGCTGGAAACCAGAGTCTAGATTAGAGTGTCAGGCTGCATCCGAGGAGCAGGAAAATCGACGTTTCGGGCATAATCCCTTCATCAGGAAGAGCAAGGCATAGAGATGTACAGCACGGAAACAAACCCTTCAATCCAACATGTCCATGCCAACCAGATATCCGAACCTAACCTAGTCCCATTTGCCAGCACTTAACCCATATTCCTCTAAACCCTTCCTATTCATATACCCATACAGATGTCTTTTAAATGTTGCAATTATATCAGCCTCCACCACTTCCTCTGGCAGCTCATACCATTCATGCACCACCCTGTGTGTGAAAAAGTTGCCCCTTAGGTCTCTTTTATATCTTTCTCTTCTCACCCTAAACCTATGCCTTCTAGTTCTGGACTCCCCGACCCCAGGGAAAAGACTTTGTCTGTTTATCCTATCCATGCTCCTCATGATTTTGTAAACCTCTGTAAGGTCACCCCTCAGCCTCCGATGCTCCAGGGAAAACAGCCCCAGCCTATTTAGCCTCTCCCTGTAGCTCAACCCCTCCAACCCTGGCAACATCCTTGTAAATCTTTTCTGAACCCTTTCAACTTTCACACCATCCTTCCTATAGCAGGGAGACCAGAATTGAATGCAAGTCTTTCATCCTTTTTCTCCCCGTCTTTTGCATATTTCCTCTCTTCTCCTTCTCCCCCCTCCCCCTTACTTCCTTCATTACTCTTTCCTTTTCTACCTTTCTCCTTTTTCATTGTCCATTAATTCCTCCTTCACTCTCTTCCTCACCGTTACACCCTCCACTTCCTCATTTTCTCATCTTGCTTCTGTCCTCTGTTTGAGGCCACAGATAATTTTAATGATTAAATATAATTCTCTGATGGGTATCCCAGGCTTGAGTATGATTTCTCTGAAAGAGATTGTAATGACTAGTTACTCACGTGAAGCCAAATTGGTTTGCTGTATCTGAACTCAATAAAACAAATGTTAATAGTTGGTTACGTTAGGACTGTAATTAAGTCAGAATTGGTAGGTTATCACCTCGTCATTAAAAGGGCTCTGAAGTCAGTGAATTGAATAGAAACTGATTATAGTCTGATTGCACTGACTCCATTACCTTGCAGCCTGGTCTATTACAAAAGGACAAAATATTCTTTATTTCTCTCAGTTTTTGCCTTTCTGTTCAACCATGAGAGCAGTAGCAGGCCATTTGGCACATCAAGTCTGTGCTGCCAGCCGATCTGATAGCCCACAACTCCACTTTCCTGCCTTATCCTCATAGCCCATGATCCCCCTCTCTGGTTAGAAATCTGTCAGCATTAGCCCTGAATACATTGTCCCGTCGCTTCTCCTTCTTTCTCGTCTCCTTTTGCTCTCTCCTCCCACCTTCCCTTCTTTCCCCTTCAATTCCCCTCTCTCCTACCTCATCATCCCCTCCTCTTTCTGCCATCCTTCTCTTCTGGCTTCTTCTCTTCTCCTCTTACTTCCTTTCTGCCCCTCCTTCTGTTTGTTTCCTTACCCTCTCGTCAGTCTGGTTACCACGGTAGCTGTCTACATCAGCGGATGGCACCCATCACTTTGCCTTTCCCTGCTTTGTTTCAAAAACTTGCCCCAAGGGTACATTTGCTCCAGGTTGGGGCAATAGATCCTTGATCTGAGGAGCATCCAGGAGATGGAACATATTGTAGATAGGGATTTCAGGGATGTCATCACACCAAAGGTTCAATCAAATAGATAGATGACCACCAGGCGTTGCTGGAGTCCCCTGTGACTATTCCCCTCTCTATCAGGTGCACCATTTTGGACACCATTTTGTGGGAGGGCAGAATGGCCTCTCAGAGAAAAGCAACAGGTCAGTGGTACCAGTAGTGTTGTATAGCAGGGAGGTTCAAAGTGTAGGCAAATAGTAGTGATAAGGCTCTTAATGAGTACTGTGCATTGAAGTTTATAGAATCCCTACACTCTGGAAACATGCCCTTCGACCCAACCAGTCCACACTGACCCTCTGAACAGTAACCCACCCAGACCCATTCCTCTTGCCCAATATTTCCCCCTGACGGATGTACCTAACCTACACATCCCTGATCACTACGGGCAATTTAGCATAGCCAATTCACCTGACCTGCACATCTTTGGACAGGAAACCCACGCAGACACAGGGTGAATGTGCAAACTCCACACAGACAGTAGCACAAGGCTGGAATCGAACCCAGGTCCCTGGCGCTGTGAGGCAGCAGTGCTAACCACTGTGTCATCATGCCACCTTGGTAGGCACCAATGAGAAGGACATGGTGATGAGAAGTTTAGGGATGGGAATGTAGATATTTTAAGGTATGTTCATATTGAGAAGGAGGAGGTATTGACTAAAGGGCTCTTTGGGTCATCCTGATGGCATAAAATGGTAAATTAAAGTATTTCCTGTGCTCAGCTGTGGTTCACGCATGTGACCAATAGTGGTGTGGTGGTAATGTTGCAGGAATGGCAATGCACAAGGGTGAGGCTGATGTTCTGAGGACATTGATCCAAACTCCATCAGCTGGTGGAATTTAAACTCAATTGACAAAACTGCAGAGTAAGGGCTGTGGTGCAGTGGCAGTGTCCCTCCACCACAGCTAGGAGACTGAGTTTCAAGTCCCACCTCCCCCAGCGGTGTGTCGTAGCAAGTTGATTCAAAAATGTGACAATGTTATGGCTATAAGAGCTCTGTTTTGTCCTGGTTTCTTTTAGAGAGAGATTGGGAGACAGATATGGAGCAGTCAAACAATTCTTTTTCAACATAGAATCCCTGCTGTGTTGGAACAGGCCATTTGGCCCAACAAGTCCATACCAACTGTCTAAAGAATATCCCATTCAGTCACATTCCCCTGTTATTCTACATTTTCCCTAACTAATGTGCCTAGCCTACTCATCCCTGAACACAATGGGCAATTTAGCACAGCCAATTCACCTAACCTGCACACCTTTGGACTATGGGAGGAAACAGGACAACCCAGAGGAAACCCACACAGACATGGGGAGGACATGCAAATTCCAAAGTCACCCCAAGGCTGGAATCAAACCCAGGTCCCTGGTGCTTTGAGGCAGCAGTGCTAACCACTGAGCCACCATGCCACCCTTGTGTATGCTTGGGTGAGGTTTTTCAAGGTTGGAATAATAGAAGCAACCTGAATGGGTGTGGTCAAGCTGGCACAGATCCAGGATTTTTAGTTAGCTTTTGGCAGTTGTCGCTAGGGTCTCAACAGGGTTGGGAGGCAGTGCTGCTTCTCTCTCTCTCTTTTTCTCTCTCTTTTTCTCTCTCTCTCTCTCTTTTTCTCTCTCTTTCTCTTTGTCTCTTCCCCTCCCCCCTCTCTCTCTCTCTCTCTCTCTCTCTTTGTCTCTTCCCCTCCCTCTCCCTCTCCCTCTCCCTCTCCCTCTCCCTCTCTCTCTCTCTCTCTCTCTCTCTCTCTCTCTCTCTCTCTCTCTCAGAATTAGTTTAGATAGATTAATTAGATACCCTACAGTATGAAAACAGGCCCTTTGGCCCAACAAGTCCACACCAACCCTCGAAAGAATAACCCACCCAGATCCACTCCCCTACCCTATATTTACCCCTGACTCATGCAACTAACACTATGGGCAATTTAACATGTCCAATTCACCTAACCTGCACAACTTTGGATTGTGGGAGGAAACCAGAATACCCGGAGGAAACCACACAAATACGGGGCAACCCATGCAGAAACAATTGTTTCTTGATGTTCTTTCCTCCTGGATTAGAGAACTGCATGTGAGACAAAATTTGTTTTCTAGATTTGCCTTTTGCCAAGGGGTGTGTTTATGAGATGTTACTATAATGGAACAGTTAATTAGTAATAGTTACTCTATCTATTATTCTATTAAGTTTTCCAACAGAGTTTTTCCAAGTTCCTTTTTCTTTTAGTTGAATTTTAACTATAGTATTTAAATAAATTGTGTTTTGATTAACATCTAGTAAGTTGACCAATCATATTACATCTGAAGAGCAGCACTTCAAATTTATCTGTAAAGTAAGAAACCGTTAGGGTCTAGGCAACCGTCGTAATATATTTTGAGGAGGTCTGGCCTGGTCCATGAAAAACATATAAAGAAAAATGTGGAGTATAAAGCAAGTCTCACTGATGGCGATTGTGACAGCTAGCATTAACGTTTAAAACCCAACTGATAACTGATTCTCTCACGTCCTTTAAGGGAAGGAAATCTGCGCTACTCTGGTCTGGCCTACATGTGACTTCAAGTTGAAACGTGTGGCGCTGGAAAAGCACAGCAGGTCAGGCAGCATCCGAGGAGCAGGAGAGTTGATGTTCTGGGCATAAGTCCTTCAGGAAGTCTTGATGAAAGGTTATGCCCGACACATCGATTCTCCTGCTCCTCGGATGCTGCCTGACCTGCTGTGCTTTCTCCAGTGACCACACTTTTTGACTTTGACTCTCCCAGTATCGACAGTCCTCCCCTTCTCCTACACGTGACTCAAGACCCACAGCAATGAGGTTGACTTTTAACTGCCTTTGGACATGCCCCTAGTAAGCTGAGGGCAACTGGGATTGAGGTAGCAAATACCAGTTTTGGCCGTGAATAAAATCAAGAGAAGGAACCTTAGGAACAAGCCACAGAGATAATGGCTTAAAAAACAAAAATTGTGATAACTAAGCAGCCTTTCAAATTATAATGAATGTGAAAATACATGCTCTGTAACATTATTTAATATTGAGACGTTCCAACTATAGCTTACTCAGGCTGACACAATGTGATCTAAATGGTAACGGCTGATTAAGCTACAGTACTCCACAAGCAAGTTTTATCCAACTGTGCTAAATCATATAGTATCTCATTCATAAGAACTCAATGTACATCGCCTCTGTTCTGGTGCATAGCACTGAGATAGTTGACCATTGTGGAACTTTTAATCTAAACGTCATGCGTCACTAGCTGTTCATCACTCCCAGTATCCTTGGCCTCAGGATGAGGATATTGCCGGGATTGGAGAGTTTGAGCTGCAGAGAGAGGCTGAATAGGCTGGGGCTGTTTACCCTGGAGCATTGGAGGCTGAAGGGTGACCTTACAGAGGTTCATAAAATCATTAGATTAGATACTTTACAGTATGGAAACAAGACCTTTGGCCCAACAAGTTCATACTGACCCTCTGAAGAGAAACCCACCCAGACCCATTCCCCGACCCTGTATTTACCCCTGACTAATGCACCTAACACTACGGGCAATTTAGCATGGCCAATTCACCTGACCTGCACATCTTTGGACTGTGGGAGGAAACCGGAGCACCCGGAGGGAACCCACGCAGACACGGGGAGAATGTGCAAACTCCACACAGAGAGGCGCCTGAGGCCGGAATTGAATCTGGGTCCCTAGTGCTGTGAGGCAGCAGTGCTAACCACTGAGCCACCGTACCACCCACATGGGGGTGCATGGATAGGAAAAATAGCCAAGGCCTTTTCCCCAGGGTGGAGTCGTCCAAAACTTGAATGTATACGTTTAAGGTGAGAGGGGAAGGATTTAAAAGGGACCTGAGAAGCAACTTTTTCATGCAGAGGGTGGTGTGTGAGTGGAATGAGCTGCCAGAGGAAGTGGAGGAGGCTGGTACAATTATAACATTTAAAAGGCATCGGGGTACATGAATAGGAAGGGTTTAGAAGGAAATGGGCCAAATGCTGGCAATGTGGCGAGATTAATTTAGGATATTTGGTCAGCATGTATGAGTTGGATCGAAGGGTCTGTTTCCATGGTAATAGAGTCATATAGTCATAGAGATATACAGCACAGAAACAGAATTTTCAGTCCAATTCATGCATGCCGACCAGAAGGGGAGAGAGGAGAAAATTGAAGAAGGAATAAAGGGCATTTAAACCACATTTGCCTCACTTGTGTTCTCATCCAAGTCTCTCAGTTCTTCCCTGTCTTGCTTTTGTCTCCTTGTGTGTATTTAGCTTCCCTTGGTTTGTGGTGTTGGTTTTAAGCTCTCTTTGTGATAGTGAGTTCCATGTTTGATCCACTCGCTGGATCTTGCACATTCTTGGTTGATGGTCAGGATCAGGCTGAGATGTGATGATGCCTACATGGAATAGCCTGTCTGTCTAGGTTTGGTCAGGGTAAGTGACTTACGTTCAGGACAGAGAAAGGTTGTTGGACCACCCTACATCATGAGACTAACATCTTGCTTCCTCACCACAGCCTCCCCCCCCCCCCCCCCCCCCATTCCCCCAAACCCTTCACAATAATCAAAGCTTTAAGGAGACTGAAATTGGAAAGAAAACACAATCTTTTTTTGGGAAAAACAGAATAAAGACAGGGCAGGGCTCAGAAGAGGCGCTAAAGCTTAAGAAGCAAAAAAAAATTGGTAACAAAAAGAAGCTACACCTTCCATCACACTGAGCTCTCAGTTTGCTAAGCTCATAATCCTGATCCCTGTCTCTTTGATCCTATTCCTTCTCAATAAACCTTGCTGTTTCCGCCCTAAATCCCTCTTAAAGACTGGAATTGTGTTGTGATTGCAGGGCGGAACGGATTGAGCACACTGAGAGCACCTCATGGTCACTCACTGAGACTGACACGTACAGGCCTCAAATCTCCTCCTCCTCCGATTTTAATTCCATGTTGTGACTTGGGAGGTCCTTTCCTGAGCCGGTTGTAGCTCCCATGTCTGGCATTCCATCCCCGAGCAAAATGGGGTTCGAACCCCGTGTTGTTAGCAACAGTCTGATCCAGAGCAACCTTCCAGCTGATGGAGGGGTCCCTTTACTTTTTCCTCCCCGCAGTCCCATCCTTCCAACACCTTCCATATGTGCTTCCTTGCCCACTGGATGCTCAATCCCAAAATGTGTTGGGTAGGATAAATAGACAAGGTCTTTTCCCTGGGGTGGGGGGAGTCCAGAACTAGAGGGCATAGGTTTAGGGTGAGAGGGGAAAGATATAAAAGTGATCTCAGGAGCAACTTTTTCACACAGAGGGTGGTGCATGTATGGAATGAGCTACTAGAGGAAGTGGTGGAGGCTGGTATAATTACAACATTTAAAAGGCATCTGGATAGGTATATGAATAGGAAGGGTTTAGAAGGATATGGGCCAAGTGGTGGAAAATGGGACCAGATTAGGTTAGAATATCTGGTGGGCATGGACAAGTTGGACTGCAAGTTGTGTTTCCGTGCTGTACATCTCTATGACTCTATGCCCTAGTGGATGTGAAAGGGTTAATGTTTGAGTGACATTGGCTCCACCCATTTCACTTTTGACATGAGTGGGTGGAGACAAGAAGTCTGATGACTCTGAAGGGAGCAGGTATGCCTGAACCAGCTCCCTGAAGTGTTTGTGCATTACACCTGACAAAACGTCATGGCACTTTGAAATAATACAATACTGAGTAGGCCTGGATAGAGTGAATGTGGAAATATGTTTCCAAGAGTAGGAGACACAGAGTTAAGGGATGTCCTTTTAGAACTGAGAGGAGGAGGGGTTTCTTCAGCCAAAAGGTGGTGAATCTGTGGATCTTTTTGTCATAGAAGGTTGTGGAGGCCAAATCATTGGGCGTATTTAAGACAGAGATAGATAGATTCTTGATTTGTAAGGGGTGCAGGCATTATCATAGAATCCCTACATTTGGCCCAACTAGTGCACACTGACCCTCCAAAGGACAACCCACCCAGACCCATTCCCCTAACCTACAGATCCTTGAACACTAAGGGACAATTTAGCATGGTCAACTCATCTAATCTGCACGTCTTCGTATTGTGGGAGGAAACCAGATAATCCAGAGGAAACCCATGCAGACACTGGGAGCAAACTCCACATCGACAGTTGCTCGAGGCTGGAATTGAACCCAGGTTCCTGGCGCTGTGAGCCACCCTACCATCTGACATAGGGAGAACGCAGGACAACGGATTGAGAAACATATCAGCTATCGTTTAATGGTGGAACCGACATGATGGGCCAAATGGCCTAATTCTGCACCTATATCGTATGGTGTGATGCTCTTATATTTATTGCAATCATCCAATAAATATCCACGTTGTCTAAGAACAATGTCTCTTTAGTAGGTACCTTACTGTGCTTTATTCTTGATCACGAATCACTCTGTAGGTGCAGGTGAAAGCAAAGACAAAAGAGGATTGGTGGCAGTGAACTAATTCAGATACCATACTCAATGCCACATACTGTTAAAGGTGGCAAATACCATCTGGCCCCAAGAATGGTCACGCGGACAATACCACAAATTCCTCCTCCCTAACTGCAGTTCACTTACTTTACTAAAAATCCCTTGCAAATCATCTGCTTTGACTGTGTTTTGTGCTTTTTTTTAAATCATTCTCTGTGGCTGGCCTGGAAATGAACCAAGTTAAATATGTCTGTTGACAAGGGGCTGCCCTCTCCAGGGGAAAGGAACATATCCAGGTGCTAAAGGTTACAGAACCTTCCAAACCCACTTCCACCTGGAAGGACAAAGGCAGCAGATACACAGGAACACCACGATCTGCAAGTTCCCCTCCAAGCCACTCACTGTCCCGACTCGGAAATAGATAGCTGTTTCTTCACGGTCACTGGGTCAAATTCCTGGAATTCTCTCCATAATGTCACTATGGGTGTAGCTACACTCTTAAGTACAGAGGAACCTCGATTGTCCAAATAGCATGGGTGGGGAATATTTCATTCGGTTAATCGAATTCTGGATAATTGAATGCCGGATATTATAGTTTAGCCGAGCATTGGGACCTTGGGACCTTGGGACCTTGCGATCTTGCTGGATCATCCGATATTCGGATAATTGAATGCCAGATATCAAGATTCCTCTGTACGGTAGCGGTTCAAGAAGACAGCTCACCACCTTCTCAGGGGCAATTAGGGACAGGCAATAAATACCGGCACAGCCAGTGATGCCCACGTCCCTCGGTTCAATTTTAAAAAGTGGCTGTTGCATTTCCTGTGTTGAACAGTGATAGCACCTCAGAAGTACTTTGTTGATATTGGGAGGTTGTGAAAGGTGAAAATGTGTTGCTGGAAAAACACAGCAGGTCAGGCAGCATCCAAGGAGCAGGAGAGTCGACGTTTCGGGCATGAGCCCTTCTTCAGAATGAGGGGAGTGTGCCAAGCAGGTTAAGATAAAAGGTAGGGAGGAGGGACTTGGGGGAGGGGCGTTGGAAATGCGATAGGTGGAAGGAGGTCAAGGTGAGGGTGATAGGCCGGTGTGGGGGTGGGGGCGGAGAGGTCAGGAAGAAGATTGCAGGTTAGAAAGGTGGTGCTGAGTTCGAGGGTTGGGACTGAGATATCAGAGCTGAAAATGTGTTGCTGGAAAAGCGCAGCAGGTCATATCAGAGCTGAAAATGTGTTGCTGGAAAAGCACTGCACCCGATGTGGCCTCCTCTATATTGGGGAGACAGGCTGCCTACTTGCGGAACATTTCAGAGAACACCTCCGGGACACACGGACCGACCAACCAACCCAACCACCCCATGGCTCAACACTTCAACTCCCCCTCCCACTCCACCAAGGACATGCAGGTCCTTGGACTCCTCCATCGCCAGACCATAGCAACACGACGGCTGGAGGAAGAGCGCCTCATCTTCCGCCTAGGAACCCTCCAACCACAAGGGAGGAACTCAGATTTCTCCAGTTTCCTCATTTCCCCTCCCCCCACCTTGTCTCAGTCCCAACCCTCGAACTCAGCACCACCTTCCTAACCTGCAATCTTCTTCCTGACCTCTCCGGCCCCACCCCCACTCCGGCCTATCACCCTCACCTTAACCTTCTTCCACCTATCGCATTTCCAATGCCCCTCCCCCAAGTCCTTCCTCCCTACCTTTTATCTTAGCCTGCTGGACACACTCTCCTCATTCCTGAAGAAGGGCTTATGCCCGAAACGTCGATTCTCTTGCTCCTTGGATGCTGCCTGACCTGCTGTGCTTTTCCAGCAACACATTTTCAGGTTTTGAAAGGTACCATGTAAACTCATGTCTGTCCACCTTTTCTTTCTTGCCCTCTTTCCCTTCCAGTGAATCCGATTGATCAGTTCACGGTGTGAGAGAAGGATGGTCTCATCCCCGTGTTGGTAGCTGGAGATGTTTGTCTGTGTTCTCATGCCTTGGCCTTGTCAGAACCTGTTCTGATGAATCATCAAGACTTCATGTTGTGGTAACTCTTTGTTCTCTGCCTCACTGTGGATTTCACTCCTTTAGTTGTGGCATTCTCTCCTTTATTTACTTATTTATGCTATTTAATCCTGTGATCTACCTGTATTGATCGCAAGACAAAACTTTTCACTGTGCCTCTGTACACGTGACAATAAATTCAATTCAATTCTCTAATGGGCTTGAGATTTTGGTTGTCCCTCTGGCCTACCAGTGCTGCGTTCTGCTCCAATTCTGGAGCTACTTCATTGAGATATGTCAACTTCATCCAAAAGTGAACACCCAGAATCATTAATGTTGCCATGGTTCACACTGCTGATTTTTTTTTTTGCACAGAGATTTTGAAGAGGTTACACAATTCCAATCAGTTTTTACAACCTCAGGACTTCACAGTGTTATAACTCATGAGGAACCTACACAAGTATGGCTGCCATTGTAATGTAGAAAAAGTGATGCTGTGTACAACAAACTCCCACAATCAGCCGTGTGGCACTGAAAGTATCATCTTGTCCTTTGATGTTGTTTGAGGTATAAATACTAACCAGGATACTAGGGATAACCTCATGGAGTCATCGAGATATGCAGCTCGCAAACAGACTCTTCAGTCCATGCCGACAAGCTATCCCAAATTAATCTTGTCTCATTTGCCCACATTTGGTCCATATCTCTCTAAACCTTCCTATTCATATACCCATCCAGATGTCTTTTAAATGTTATAATTGTGCCCGTCTCCACTACTTCCTCTGGCAGCTCATTCCATACACATACCACCCTCTGCGTGAAAATGTTGCCCCTTAGGTCCTTTTTAAATCTTTCCCCGCTCACCCTAAAGCTGCGCCCTCTAGTTCTGGACTCCACTAACCCAGGGAAAAGACCTTGTCTGTTTACCCTAGCTATGCACCCCATGATTTTATAAACCTCTATAAGGTCACCCCTCAGTCTCTGATGCTCCGGGAAAACAGCCCCAGCCTATTCAGCCTCTCCCTCTAGCTCAAACCCTCCAATGCTGGCAGCATCCTTGTAAATCATTTTTTAAAAATTTCGCACCATCCTTCCTTTGGAGGGAGACCAGAATTGCACACAGCATTCCAAAAGTGGCTGAACCAATGTCCTGTGCAGCCACAATATCATATCCCACTTCCTATAGTCAATGCACCAACCAATAAAGGCAAGTGTACCAAACACCACCACCTTATGGAGCTTAGTAGCTAACACTTTGGGAAGTTAGTGAACTTGAAGTGCATTTGACTGACTCCCACAGAGTAGCTATCCACCTTGGTTGGAGAAGCAGATGTGCAGAGTACTTTTGGAACGGTGAGAAGTTGGAAAATGGGATGTGTGAAAGGACCTGGCTGTCCTTATCATAGAGACATAGAGTCAAAGTGTGATAGAGTCACAGCATGGAAACAGACTCTTCAGTCCAACAAATCCATGCTGATCAAGTTTCCCTAATTAACCTGGTCCCATATGCCAGTGTTTGGGCCATATCCTTCGAAACATTTCCTATTCTTTCGCCTGTCCAAATTTTGTAACTATACCTGCGTCTACCACTTTCTCTGGCAGTTCATTCCATACACATAGCACCCGCTGTGTGAAAACGTTGCCCCTCAGGTTCCTTTTAAATCTTTCCCCTCTCACTTAAACTATGCCACCAGTTTTGGACTCCCCTACCTGAGGGGGAAAAAACCTTAGCTATTCACCTTATCTATGCCTCTCATGAATTTTTAAACCTCTATATGGTCACTCCTCAATTTTGACACCCCAGTGAAAAAAAGTTCCAGCCTCTCCTTATAAGTCAAACTTCTAGTCTTGACAATGTCCTTGTAAATCTCTTTTGCACTCATTCCAGTTACTAACATCCTTCTTATAGCAGGGCTCCAAATGTGGCCTTACCAATGTCTTGTACGGCATAACATGATGCCCCAATTTCTGTAATCGATGGTCTGACTGATGAAGGCCAGCATGCAAAATGCCTTCTTCACCATGCTGTCTATGTGCGATGCCATATGCAAGGAACAATGTTCCTACACCCTAAGATCGCTCAGTTTGACAACACTGAAGACTAACATGGAGATGCAGCAAGCCATTAGGAAGGGTCATAGAATGTTATATTGCAAGAAGATTTAAGCACAGGATTAATGAAGTTTTGCTTCAATTGTGTAGGAGTGTGGTTAGCCCATACGTGGAGTATTGTGTTTCGGTCCCCTTACCTCAGAAAAGACGTTATCACTATTGATGGAGTGCAACAAAGATTCAGCAGACTTATTCCTGGGGTGGTGGGAAGACTGGGCCTTGGAGTGTGGATGGGTGGTCACCGGTGGGGGAGGGAGAGGGGAGGTGCATGAACAGTTATTGGGGTGGGCATGAATGTTGAGCAAGCAGAGTTTATTGAATGGCAGAGCAGCTTCAAGAGGCCGAATGGCCTACTCCTGTTTCTAATTTGTCCCTTTCAATGTATGTTTCTGTGCCCAATGACATTTTGTTTTTTTAAGACGAACCCAGTATGGATGGTATGATCCTATGATTGAGAATAGCCCTGTATTGAGGAGTTTATTGTTGTGGATCATAAGGTTGAAGTGGCATTAAGTGGCAGCAGCCAAATGAAGTGATGTTTAATCTAAGTGTTGCAGTGATGAGTGGATACATATTACCCAATGGGGAATAGAATTAATTGAGTTTGTGTTGGGATTCCAACACAATGTGTGGTGTTAGACCGTTAAACTCTCTGCTAATAATTCCAGTAATCTCTGAACATCAGGCCAGCATGAGCAGGCAGATGGCATCAATATCTAGATATTGGCACATGTTTGTTTGTTTGTATGTGTGTGTGTGTGTGTGTGTCTGTAAGTATCTTAATGTTTGCGTATGTCTGTGTGTCTGTAAATGTGTCTGTGTGTTTGTGTTTGCTTGTGTCTGTACGTGTGTCTATGTGTATGTGTTGTGTGTGTATGTCTGTGGGTGTAACGATGTGTATATGTATGTGTTGTGTGTGTGTTTGCAAGTCTGTGTATGTGTGTCTGTATATGTGTGTTTGTGTGCGTGTGCTGACACGTGTGTGTGTGCGAGTATGTGTTTGTCTATCAGTGTGGGTCTGTGTGTATGTATGTATATGCGTATGTGTGTTTGTGTGTAAATGTGTGTGTATGTTATAATGTATACTGATGTCAATCTGCATACTTAGCAACGCTGGGGTGTAAGCTAAATACACTAAAGGGGACAGAATGCTCAGGGGAAGCTAATACCAGAACATTGGGAAATCTCCTTGCTTCTATATTGAAATGGAGAAACATTGAATGCTCAGAAAGAGGCTATTTGGTCCCTCATTCTCATGCCAGCTCACTGTAAGAATGAGTCCGTCTCTCCCAGCCAATCCCCACAGCCCTGAAAATGTTTTCTCTTCAGGTAATTGTCCAATTCTCTGCAGGGAGATATGATTGGATCTGCCCCCAACATACTCTGAGGCAGCACATTCTTCAGTCTCAGCCTCACCTGTGGGAACTAGGCGAGGTCAGGAGAGATCGTCTTTATCCATGGCCGAACAGGTCAACATCAACATCTGCAGCATGGGTGCAGCATCTGAGGTTGGCCCCATGCCAGTGCAGCAGGCTGGTGCCTTGTCTGCAGGTATCCGCTGAGACCTCGTGTTGATGGCATGGCAAACTCTACCGTTGGCTGGTAGCACCATTCACCTCCATTGTCAGCTTGAAGTTGGGGTGGGGGGGGTGGGGGAATACGGTGTGCAACCCAACTTGTCACGATTACCAATGAGGCTTTTGTGTCTCTTTCAACAACATCCTCGGGGAGGCAATAGTGTAGCAGTAATGTTGCCGCACTGTTGATCCTAAACTGCAGGTTAATGTTTGCGGGACCTGGGCTCAAATCCCATTTGTGGCAGTTGGTGAAATGTGAATTTTGTCGAAATCCAGAGCTCAACAAGTTGGGTCTATACATTTGTTCCTGCGTGCTCTTGGTGAGGGAGTGCGTGGTGTCCACCAACTCTCTTGATGCCCTTAGAGAGAAGTGGACACCACAGGCTGTGGTGTACTTTATTTCCCACTCCATGTCCTTTACCCCTTCCTGTTCTCCCTCACCCCCTCCCCTTAACCCATCACCTTTAGAGGTTTGCACTGCCCTTAATGAGCTTTGCCTATAAATCTCCAAACATCTGTCTGGGTGATTCACTGCTGGTGGTTAACATATGAAGGAACGAAAAAGTCAAATGATTTCATGACAGGGAAGCAAAATCTATTCAGTTGTGTGTAAGACTTCTTCTTGATTTCACAAAAACGTTTGTTAACCTAATGGGGTCTGCTGTGGCTCAATGGCTAGCACTGTTGCCTCACAGTGCCAGGGACCCAAGTTTGGTTCTATCCTTGGGTGACCGTCTGTGTGGAGTGTGCATGTTCTTCCCTCTGTCTGTGCAGATTCCCTCTGGGTGCTCCTTCCCGAAAGGCCATTCAGTGAGAATGATGCCGAGTGCTCTTTCCATTTCACCTGGACACAGCCCTCAGGTTGCCGTTGTCACTAACAATTTGTGTTCACATCGATTGATCTAATGCATCTTGGATTTGATGGATTGTAGTCACGTGCACCTAAGCACAGTGAAAAGTTTTGTTTTGTGAGCAGTACAGGCAGATCATAGCAAACAAGGACATACAGAGCACAGGGTGCTTAGACAGAGTGAGGCCTACAGGGTTACACTGTACAGGAGGTACACAAAGCAACATCCACACTATTTACAGTTAGAGAGGTTCATTCAGTAATCTAATAACAAATTAATTTTTACAGATGTAGAATTTAGGTTTAAAAGTACAGAATGGCCTTGAGAATGTGAGAATAAGATCTGCTGTCGAGAGCTCGCAAAGAGTTGCCCAGTTGGCACCATCTTGAAATCATCACATGCTTTAGGATTAGGAGACAGGTTGTAATCTTGGCCAGCAGCGCTGTTTGCGTCAACAGTTGGCGCTGGTTCTTCCTCAAACCAATCCTTCTTCAGGTTTCTTCTCTGGTCAAACATTTATAAGGCACCTGGATGGGCCTATGAATAGGAAGGGTTTAGAGGGATATGGGCCAACTGCTGGCAAATGGGCCTATGTTAATTTAGGATATCTGGTTGGCATGGACAAATTGGATTGAAGGGTTTGTTTTCATGCTGTTCAGCTCTGAGTTCCTGCATGTATATGTATGGGTGTGTGTGTACATGTACGTGTTTACATGTATATATTCATTTATAGAAATTCTATAGCGTGGGAGCAGGCCATTCAGCCCATCGAGTTCACACTGACCCACCGAAGAGCATTCCACCCAGACTCAACCCTCTCCTATCCCTGTAACCCTGCATTTCTCATGGCTAACCTACCTAGCCTGCACATCCCTGGACACTGAGGGCAATTCCCCATTGCTAATCCACCAAACCTGCACATCTTTGGATTGTGAGAGGAAACTGGAGCACCTAGAGGAAACCCACGCAGACATAGGGAGAAATTGCAAACTCCACCCAGACAGTGGCCCGAGGCTAGAATCAGACCCAGGTCCCTGGCAGCAGTGCTAACCACTGAGCCGTCATACATGCATGTTTATGGATATGTGTGTAGTCTGTGTCTACATTCATTTCTGTGCTTATATGTGTGTTTATGGGCTTATGCGCATGTATGTGTTTATATGTATATGTGTGTATACACGAATGTGTTTATGTGTGTGTGTGTGTGTATTGTGCTAGGGTCGCCATCTCTGGACAGCTGTAGTTGAGATGCTATCATCTGATCAACCATTGGTCTATCCTCCAGGTTGTGCTTACTGCTCATGGTCAATTGGAAAGAAAGACATTTTGAGCCCCAATTTTAGGAGAGATGGGATTTTGTTAAATTGGCTGAAGCTTGTGGAAAGACCAAGGGCATGGTAGTCATGTCAAAAATTTGGGCAGGACCCCTTCAGCCAAAGTGTCCAGTAGTCAGGAGGGAGTGCAAACAAGAAGGTTGCTGGTGGAGAATCCATGGTAACCGGGGGAGGGCGGGGGAGTGGAAGAGACAATAGATTGTCAATCAGGCTTGGGGGAAGGATTTCCAGAGGGCAGGGAATAAATTACAAAAGGCTTGGACACCAATGCTGGAGTGAAGAGGCCAGAATTGCAGGAGTGTAGAGACCTTGGAAGGTTGTAAGTTTGGACGGAGGTCAGAAGGGATTTACCAGGATGTTTCCAGGAGGGTTTGGGTTATAGACTGGGACTGAGCATAGGAGCTTGAAGGGTGACCTTATAAATGTTTATAAAATCGTGAAGGGTATAGATAAAGTGAGTGGCAAGTGTTTTTTTCCCTAGGGTGGGGGATTTCAAGACCGGTGGCATATTTTTAAGGTGAGAGGAGAAAGATTTAAAAAAGACATGAGGGGGGATTATTTTACACAGAGGTTGATGTGAGGAATGAACACTTGGAGGAAGTGGTGGATGTGGGGGACAGTTATGTTTAAAACACATTTGGACAAGTACTTGAATAAGAAATGTTTGCAGGGATATGTGCCAGGAGCAGGCAGGTGGGACTAGTTTAGTTTGGCATTATGGTTGGCCTGGGCTAGTTGGACCGAAGGGTCTGTTTCTGTGCTGTATGTCTCTACAACTCCCGATATCCCTGAAAATCTCAATTCCCTCAGAAAACCAGAGGAATCGATAATCCATCTCATTGCTTTGTGTGGGATCTCACTGCCTATTGTAGTTGCTGTCTTTGATGCATTTAAACAGTGACCCTGCTTATTAGTTCATGCGAAATCTGTGGGTTTCTCAAAGAGCCGCATTAATACAAGTTCACTCTTTGAATATTCATTATTTAATTTGTTAATAAAATTGTTCGGCACTGTGGAAACCAAAGTTTTCTTAACATTGTTGACGTCCTTGTAAATCCAATGTATCACATAAAAATAATTATCTCTGAAAGGTCACAAATTGCTTCGAGTACTCAGCATGCATCAGGGATTGCATCACAGGGAGAGATAATGATGCCCTAATGTTGCATGAATCACTGCAGATTCATATTTGTGAGAAACAAAATCTGTGAGCAAGCATTGATGTAAGGCAGTAGGAAGTATTAACTCTTTGATAGATTGGACACCAAGGGTGTGCCTTGCCTGTAATTTTGTTCTATTGATGCTACGAACCTAAACATATGCACACAAATTATATAATGTATGCACATATGGAATGAAAGGGGACCCATTTGCTCAGTTGGCTTCCCTGAGGGTTGTGATAACACGAACAGCGCAGGTTCGATTCCCATCCTGTTTGAGTCAGACCTGGGATCTGCCTCCCCTCTGTTCTCCCGCGGGTGCAAGGCTATCGTGAATCACCTAGGCGAAAGTGAGGACTGCAGATGCTGGAGACTAGAGTTGAGAGTGTGGTGCTGGAAAAGCACAGCCGGTCAGGCAGCATCAGAGGAGCAGGGGAATTGAAGTTTCGGGCAAAAAGCCCTTCAACAGGAATGAGGTCCTCCTCTCCGACCTATCACCTTTACCCCCACCTCCATCCACCTATTGCACTCACAGCTACCTTTCCCGCAGCCCCAACCCCCTCTTATTTATCTCTTCACCCTGGAGGATCCCAGCCTCCTTCCAGATGATGGGCCTTTTTCCGAAACGTCAATTCTCCTGCCCCTCGGATGCTGCCTGACCAGCTGTGCTTTTCCAGCACAATACTCTCGATAATAGTGAATTACCACTGAGCGAAACATCTCAAGGTGAAGCATCAGCAGCCAGTAAGACTTTGAAAAGAGCATATGTGACATAGAATTGTTGATTGGTGACAACGTAGGCTCTTTGGCCCATTGTGTCCGTGCTGGGATAAGGTAAGGACCACAGCTGCTAGAAGCAAGAGTCAGTAGATGTGAAGCTGGAAAAGCTCAGCAGGTCAGACAGCATCCGAGGAGCAGAGAGTCGATGTTTCAGGTCAATCTAATGAAGTTTCAGCTGGAACCCTGGAGTCTCCTGCTCCTTGGATGCTGTCTGACATGCTGTGCTTTTCCAGCCTCACATCTGTTGACCATTGTCTCCACAACAGGAACTCAATTGAGTCCCACTCCCCTGTCAACCCACACTCTTTCTTTCTTCTCAGTTTCTCGTCCAAATTCCTTTTCAAGTCCTGATCAAATCTGCCCTGAACAGTGCATTCTAGATCCTAACCACTTTGTGTGTATAAAAGCTATTTCTTCGTGTAACCATTAGTTCCTTCCTCTGGGTGCTCCAGTTTCCTCCCACATTCGAAAGATGTGCAGGTCAGGTGAATTGGCCATGCTAAATTGCCCATAGTGTTAGGTGCATTAGTCAGAGGTAAATATAGGGTAGGGGAATGGGTTTGGGTGGGTTTCTCTTCAGAGGGCCGGTGTGGACTTGTTGGGCCGAAGGACCTGTTTCCACACTGTAGAGAATCTAATTTAAAATCTAATTAGTGTCGTCTGCTCCTATGGATATGACCACCCACTATTCTGTCCCGAATTTTCTGGATTCTGCCTACCATGAGGTCTGGGTGTTGGGCTGTGTTCTATATAAGCCTGAGCTGCTCTAGTTAGTTATTCTGTGTCTACTCTGAGTCTGCTGCATCTCCGCCTCTACCTTATGTAAGGGCGCTTAAGAACAAATGAACTAAGAAGAAGGATTACAGCACTCAATGCCTCAAGCCTGCTCTGCCTGATCTGATTGTAAACTCAATCCCACAATCCCTTCTAACCTGATGACCTTTCATCTCCTTGTTGCATAAGAATCCGTCTTCCACTGCCTTAGAAATATTCAAAAGACTCTGCTATCACCCCTATCATCCAGCTCTCTGGAGCACCAGAAAACTCTATCATTTACATATTTATGTACAGAATCCTGGTTTAGAATGCTGCTTTATCCCCTTCCTCTCAGAGTCATGGTGGCATGTAATCGTGAATATCATGTGAAGGTAAAGTCGCCATTGTCCCATAGGGCTGCTGTCTTATTAGTGAGAGATGGCTGGTTAAAGGTTCAACCTGAGGGTGAAGGATAATGTTCAGAAGGCAACACCTTAATGGCAAATCCAGTCAGTGTGGCGCTTGAACCTTGACTGATGGCATCACTCTGTAGTGCAATCCAGCCAACTGAGCTAACCAAGTTCCACAGCAGCAGCAACACCTTCATTCCCATAATACTGCACTGTGACTGTCAACTGGAAAAGTTTCTCCTTGTCTACTCTGTGTCAATCTCTCATGGTTTTGAATCACTCTAATACACCTTTCTTCTCTCCAAGAGGAGCAGCCCTGGCTTCTTCAATCTATCCGCTGGGAGGACAGATTGACCACAGGGAGCAGCACTGTGGAAGGTGTTTCAGATGCAATATTCCATGGTGGTATTAGTCATAGAGATGTACAGCATGGAAACAGACCCTTCGGTCCAACCCATCCATGCCAACCAGATATCCCAACCCAATCTAGTCCCACCTGCCAGCACCCAGCCCATATCCCTCCAAACCCTTCCTATTCGTATGCCCATCCAAATGCCTTTTAAATGTTGCAATTGTACCAGCTTCCATCACTTCCCCTGGCAGCTCATTCCAAATGCGTACCACCCTCTGTGTGAAAACGTTGCCCCTTAAGCTTCTTTTATATCTCCCCCCTTTCACCCTAAACCTATGCCCTCTAGTTCTGGACTCTCCGACCCCAGGGAAAATACTTTGTTTATTTTTTTTTAGGTTAGATTAGATTAGATTAGATTAGATTAGATTAGATTACTTACAGTGTGGAAACAGGCCCTTCGGCCCAACAAGTCCACACCGCCCCGCCGAAGCGTAACCCACCCATACCCCTACATCTACATCTACCCCTTACCTCACACTACGGGCAATTTAGCATGGCCAATTCACCTGACCTGCACATCTTTGGAGTGTGGGAGGAAACCGGAGCACCCGGAGGAAACCCACGCAGACATCCTATCCATGCCCCTCATGATTTTGTAAACCTCTATAAGGTCACCCCTCAATCTCCGACGCTCCAGGGAAAACAGCCCCAGCCTGTTCAGCCTCTCCCTATAGCTCAAATCCTCCAACCCTGGCAACATCCTTGTAAACCTTTTCTGAACCATTTCAAGTTTCACAACATCTTTCCGATAGGAAGGAGACCAGAATTGCACGCAATATTCCAACAGTGGCCTAACCAATGTCCTGTACAGCCGCAACATGACCTCCCAACTCCTTGAAGTGATCACCTGACTGTGCTTCTGGAGAAAGGATACCAAACCTTCATAGAAAGAGACCTTCAGTTGATTTGGTTGACATTACCACTGAGCTAAATGAAATAGGTTCAGATACCTCTCAAAGCTCAAAATTGGGCATCCATGAGACATTCAGGACAATCAGCAGCAGCAGAATTAGAATTAACGCAGTCTGCAACCTCACAGTTTAGTGTATCCTTACTTCCCCATTCACACAAGCAAAGGAGATGTTACCATTGACCAGAAACTCAACGAGGGATTTGTCATGCAAATACATTGGCCACAAGAGCAAGTCAGAGGCTAGTAATACTGCAGCGTGTAACTCACCCCCTGATTCCCTGAATCCTGTGCACCACCTACAAGGCACAGGTCAGGAGTATGCTGGAATAACTCCCACCTGTCTAGATGGGTACAGCTCCACCAACACTCACGAAGATTGACACCGCCCAGGAAAAAGCAGACCGTCTGATTGGCATCACATCCACAAATATCCACTCCCTCCATCACCGACACTCAGTAGCAGTAGTGTGTACTATCTACAAGATGAACTGCAGAAATTCACCAAAGACATCCCCTTCCAAACCCATGCACACTTCCATCTAGAAGGTCAAGGGCAGCAGAAACATGGGAACACAAGTTCTCCTCCAAGCCACTCACCAGCCTGCCTGGGAAATATATCACCGTTCCTTCACTGTCGCTGGGCCAAAGTCCTGGAATTCCCTCTGTAAGAGCATTGTGGGTCAACCCACAGCACGTGGACAGCAGCGGTTCAATTAGACAGCTTAGCACCTCTTCCCAAGGGCAACTAGGGACAGGCAAGCCAGCAATGAATCCCGCGAATGAATCAAAAAAACAGAAAGACATACTGGGAGCTGCATCAAGAATACCTAAAAATAGTTTGCCAACCTAGTGTGGCTCCACAACTAGATTGCTTGTGTGCTCAATAGTGGAAGCAGCATGTGATGGACAAGTCTGAGCTCTGCAGTGCTGCCACAATCAGCCATGAATGGTGTTGGACAATTAAACAACTAATGAGGAGAATCCATTAATATCTCCATCTCTAATGAGGGAGGAGTCCAGTGCAAGAGACAAGGTTGAAGCTATGGTACCCATGTATGGATGAGTGCAGGATTTACCACAAGCACCTCCATGGGAGCCACAAAGAAGCAGTCTCCAGCCAAATTCCTTCACTCTGTGTTAACCGAAACAAGTTTGAGTGTCCCGTAGACAGCACAAGCTAAGTAACTTTGACAGAGTACTGTATTTCATTGCTTGCCATGCCAATAAGCAGGCTGTTTGAATACTGGGGAGATGGCAATAGAATGCTAATGTCACTGCTAACAGTCCTAAGCTAATACTTGGGCTCAAATCGATCCACTGGTGGAACTCAAATTCAATTAATCATCTGGAATTCATGATGTGGAGAAGGTGGTGTTGGACTGGGGTGGACAAAGTTAAAAATCAGGTCATGTAGCATCTGAGGAGCAGAAGAATCGACATTTCAGGCAGGAGCCCAGATGGAGCCCTGCTGTGCGTTCCCAGCACCACACACTTTCGACTCTGATCTCCAGCATCTGCAGTCCTCACTTTCTCAAAGTTAAAAATCACACACCGCCAGGTAATAGGCCAACAGGTTTATTTGAAAGCACTAGCTTTCAGAGTGCTGCTCCTTCATCAGGTGGTTATGGAACAGGATCATAAGACACAGAATTTATAGAACATAAAAAGCTGTAAATTCTGTGTCTTATGTCCTCCGCAACCACCTGATGAGAGAGCGGCGCTCTGAAAGCTAGAGCTTCCAAATAAACCTGTTGGACTATAACCTGGTGTTGTGTGATTTTTAACTTCATCTGGAATTGGCAGCAGTGACTGTGAGCTGTCATCAGTTGTTGTAAAAACTGGATTGGGTTCACTAATGCCCTTTAGGGAAGGAAATTTGCCATCCTTACTTGGTCTGGCCTACATCTGCCTCCAAACCAAAGGTAATAAGGGATGTGCAACAAATGCTGGCCTCACCAGTGATGCTCACATCCCAGGAAAGGGTGAAGGAAAAAATAAAACCTCCCTCCTTTCCCTTAAGATGCTTCTTACAATTTTCCTCATTGACCAAGCCTTGGGTCCCCAGCCCTAATGTCTACTCATGTGGACCAGAGTCAAATTATGTTTGCTGGCTCACCTACAAAGCAAGTGGGGGGAGGGGGGGTTAGTTGCATTTGAAAAAGCTACAGAAATGCAATTTCTTGTTGTATGTTCATCCTACACCATGAGACATATGGAGAGGGAAGGCTTGGAGCAGAGAGACAAACACAATTTCTTTGTTCTGCCGATAGACTGCCAAGTAATGTCATTACATTTTTGCAAACCGGCCAGGCAACCTCACTTGAAATGTGAATTATAGTGCAAACATTTGGCGCCCATCAAAAAAAAACTGTGTGAAATGGCAGTTCAGCTTATTGTAGTCTGATCTGTTCCCTGAATAATTGTCTTAATTGGTGTTTTAGTCTTGCTGTGCTGATGCATCATAACTGGGTTTAATTCAGTGTGGAAAATGTGGATTGTTGGCAATTATATTCATTCCTGTCAAAAGAACTGAAACCCTGGAGGTAGTAAATGATAATACAATTTCTGGCCCATATCATTATATGTGTGCATTTCATTTTGTATGTAGTGCGTGCGTGTGAATGTGCATCTATCTGTATTTCTTCAGTTTTTATGCACGGATGTCAGCATCACTGGTTAAGCCAACATTCGTTACATGCCCTAACAGCCCTGGAGAAGGTAGAATTGAGTCACTTTCTTCAGCAGCTTCAAACCACACATCCACGCTGTCGTAATGGAAGGAGTTCCAAGATTTTGACTTACCGACACTCAAGGAATGGAGTCGTCCTTCCAAGTCGGGATGGTGTGCGCCTCAGAAGGACCTTCCAGGGGTGTTCACTTGCAAGTGCTACCCCTGTCCTTCTAGGTGGTGGACGTCATGGATTTGGTGTCGTTGAAGGACAATGGTTGAATTTCTGTGATGCACCTTGTGGATCGTACACATTGCGGTTACTGAGAACTGCTGGCGGAGGGAATACATACTTCCTTTATTCTTTCATATGCTGTGAATATCCCTGGCAAGACTCAGTATTTATTACTTATCCCTTATTCCCTTTTTGAAAGTGCTCCCTTTATCCATTCCAACCATCTGCTGTAGGTACACCCACAGCGTACATTACCTAGGTTGACTTTGGGCGATCTGTGTAGAGTTACTCCAGTTCTATCCTTCAGTCACTGTCACAAATAAGTGGCTTGCTTGACCAATTCAGAGGACAGTTAATAGTAAACCATATTGTGTAGGCCTGGAGTCACACGTAGGTCAATCAGGAAAGGATGCCAGATTTCTTTCCCTGAAGAGGCTGAGGGGTGACCTTATAGAGGTTTATAAAATCATGACAGGGATGGATAGGATAGATAGACAAGGTCTTTTCCCTGGGGTGGGGGAGTCCAGAACGAGGAGGCATAGGTTTAGGGTGAGAGGGGAAAGATATAAAAGAGGCAACTTTTTCACTCAGAGGGTGGAACGTGTATCGAATGATCTACCAGAGGAAGTAGTGGAGGCTAGTTACAATTGCAACATTTAAGAGGCACTTGGATGGGTATTTGAATAGGAAGGGTTTGGAGGGATATGGGCCGGGTGCTGGCAGGTGGGACCAGATTGGGTTGGGATACCTGGTCGGCATGGACGGGTTGGACCGAAGGGTCTGTTTCCATGCTGTACATCTCTATGACTCTATCTCTATGACTAAGAGCATTAACACTCCAATTACACTTCTCAATGTTGCAGAAAGACAGCCAAGATCATCAAAGACCCCTTGCACCCCCATAATGCTCTCTTCCAACCTCTCCCGTCAGGCAGAAGATACAGAACCTTGAACACAAGCAACAGGAGGTTCAGGAACCGCTATTAGACTGCGGAACGGACATCTGTAACTTCAAATAAAATGTTGATCTTACTTTGTGTACCGCTTGTGCAGCTGTAACCTTGTATGCCTCACTCTGTCTAAACACCATTTGTTCTACATGTCCTTTTTTTTTCGCTATGATCTGCCTGTACTGCTCACAAACAAAACTTTTCACTGTATTTGGGTACTTGAGACGACAATAAATTAAGCTACAGGTGGCAATTGTAGAGACTAACATTTAATTCCAAATTTATTTAAAGAAATTAAATTCCACTGGCTGTAGTTATGGGCTTTCAACCCTTGTCCCCCACAGCATTACTCAGGACTATTGGACAACTAGTCCATTGTCATTAAAGCTGCACTACCATTAAAGTAAATAATGGTAGTTGTGGTGCCCATCAAGTGGGCAGTTTTGCTTTGGATGGCATCAATCTTTTCTCTAATTGCTGAAAACAAATCGAGTCAAAGGGGACTGGACAAACCCCCTTCAGGTAATGGCAGAATGAAGGAGCTCCAAACAACTGCTCAGCTACCAAAGTCAGTGTTTCTAGAATCACCCTTCTAGATGAAGTTAAAAATCACACAACACCAGGCTATAGTCCCTCAGGTTTATTTGGAAACACTAGCTTTCAGAGCGCTGGTGGTTGCCACAACCACCTGATGAAGGAGCAGCTTTCCGAAAGCTAGTGTTCAAAATAAACTTGTTGGACTATAACCTGTTGTTGTGGGATTTTTTAAACTTTGTACATCCCAGTCCAACACCGGCATCTCTAAATCATGACTACCTTCGAGATGACTCCACTATTTCACAATCTATTTGTTACAGAGAAGCCAAACACCGAATTATCGACGTTTATTTCACCTTTACCTTTTGCATTTTTCTCTCATTTCGAATCTGTCTGTGTGTGTGTGTGTGTGTGCGTGTGCCATATTTTATGATCTTTTCTTGTGGCTTTAGCAACAAACGACTCACTCTTTAACAAGGAAGTCTGGTTAAATTGGCTCCTCTTGAAACATAAATGGCTTTGAGGCTACAAAAAAAAGATGTCCACAAAGGAAAAGGGGTCCCGCTCAAATTGACGTTGTTGCAACCAACCGAGAGAGGAATTGAGTAAAGAAAACAGTCAATTTATCCTTACTCTCTCAGGGGGATAAAAATTTGGGTGTTATTCCATCTAGAATTTTAATAATTTGGGCACTTGGGGACCGAACATAACAGTGGAGAGGCAGTGGGGAGCCCAGAGGTGAATTCTCCACTTTAACATTTCCAGCTTCTAGCCTATTCCTGTAGCCGAAAACTCAAATGGCCAATCCAGGTCAGAATCTGGTCAATGGTAGCCTCCAGGATTTTGATAGTGGACGATTCAGTGATGATAATGACGTTGAATGGCAAATGGTAAGGGTCAGATTCTCACTCGTCAGAGGTGGTTATCGCTTGGTGTTTTGCAGCATGAGTCTTCGCATCAGCAGTTTATTATGGGTCACTCGACCTGAAACATTGACTGATTTCTTTCCACAGGTGCTGCCAGACCTGCTGAGCTTCTCCAGCAATTTCTGTTTTTGTTTCTGATTAGCAGCATCCGCTGTTCTTTCAGTTTTTAAAAATTTAATAGACATTAAGTCCCTTGAAAGTGCAGTAGGATTGTGATGGATGGGCTGTCAGACTTGGAAAACTAACCAAAATAAACCAAAGAACTGCAGATGCTGCTAATCAGAAACAAAAACAGAAAATGCTGGAGAAACTCACCCACTTGGGCACCGTCTGTGGGAAGAGACTAGTGAGAATCTGACCCTTGCCATTTGCTATTCAACGTCATTATCATCACTGACTCCTCCACAATGTTTTGAGTCCTTCTTCAGAGCTGTCCCTGGACTTTAAATGTTAACATTGTTTCTCATTCCACAGATGCTGCCAGACTGGCTGAGTTTCTCCAGCAATTTCTATTTTTTGCTTCAGGAATGCTCAACAGGTTGTCATGGAGAATTGGAAGGCTGGAAGGGTTGGTGGAGATGCTGAAAATAAGATTGAGGGCACCACGTGCTGAAAGATTCCAAGTTTTGGACTGGGCAAGTCACATTGGCATGCAGAAGAGTTCTGATTGGCTGGCAGGAGTAAAAGGAATGATGTCTCCTTATGAAGCAACCAATGAGGTAGAGCGGTCATGAGACATACTGCAGGAACACACCCTTCAGGGAATGTGTTTGGATACCTTCTGAGCCTGAGTCACTTGAGGTTGTGGAGACAAACCAGGAAAGAATGAGTGAACAAGTGAATGAATGAATGAATGAATGAATAAATGAATGAAAGTGCATTGAGTATAGGAGTTGGAAAATCATGTTCCAGCTGTACAGGACACTGGTTAGACCACTTTTTGAATACTATGTTCAGTTCTGATCTCCCTGCTACAAGAAGGGTGTTGTGAAACTTGAAAGGATTCAGAAAAGATTTACAAGGATCTTCCCAGGGCTGGAGGGTTTGAGCTATAGGGAGAGGCTGAATAAGCTGGGGCTGTTTTCCCTGGAGCGTCAGAGGCCTAGGTGTGACCTTATAGAGGTTTATAAAATCATGGGGAGTGTCAATAGGGTAAGTAGACATGGCCTTTTCCCCAGGGTGTGGGAGTCCAAAACCAGAGGGCATACATTCAGGGGGAGAGGGGAACGATTTTAAAGTGACCTATGGGGCAGCGTTTTCACGTAGAGGGTGGTGCGTGTATGGAATGGGCTGCCAGAGGAAGTGGTGGAGGCTGGTACAGTTACAACATTTAAAAGGCATCTGTATGGGTATATGAATAGGAAGGGTTTAGAGGAATATGGGTTAAGTGCTGGTAAATGGAACTAGATTAGGTTAGGATAGCTGAGTTGAACCAAAGGGTGTGTTTCCGTGCTGTGCATCTCTATGACTCTATTTGCCTTGCATTTCGAAAGCACTTTTTCCTATCTTGGCACTGCCCCAGAATATACATCAGTCGCAACGCTTTTTCAGAGTGTAGGAATCACAGGAGCCAATCTTCATCACATTACCCATGGATCTACCATTTAGCATCAGATTGTTTTTAAGGTGGAGGGGGTGGGGGCAAAGCAAGAGAAGCAGTTTGGGTGAGAAATATATAGCAGGAAGCAAAGCGATTAGCCCCGTGCATGTTTTTAATCTCTGGTTGTCTCTCTGTTTTGAGAGTAAACTGTTGCCTCTGGGTGCACAGTTGGACCAATGTCCTAATATAACATCAAAGTTAATCAGTAGCCCAAAAAAAATCAGCTGATTCCGAATTGATTAGTCAGTCACAGGAAGGCAGCTTGAGCTCGTGAGGCCAGGCAATGTACAGTCAGACTTTAGTCTGTTTTTTGGTCACAAGACCATTGTCAATCATTAACAGAATCGAAGGTAATAAGGGAATTGAATGCAAATGAGGCACAGCCTTTGCTACATTTCTGAAGGGCTTGTGTTGTTCTGTCAGGCATTTTATAGTAGCCAGTTGTCAATGGCAATGATCTCTCTTTGATGTTGCCCACTGCTTCCTTGTTGCAATACAGGAAAGATCACCGTGATAAACAGGAAGAATCATATCCCTACAAACATCATTTCAAAGGATCACCCACAGCCCCAGATCCTGAGCGCTGTTTTCATTCATTAGCAGGATGTTGTTCATGAGATATCCTGACATAGAGCTGAAAGGTTATAGGTTATAGCATTAGCCCTTTAGTTCTCTTTTATATCTTTCCCCTCTCACCCTAAACCTATGTCCTCTAGTTCTGAACTCCCCCATCCCCCAAGGAAAATACCTTGTCTATTTATCCTGTCCAAGCCCCTCATGATTTTATAAACATCTATAAGGTCAGCCCCCAGCCTCAAACACTCCAGGGAAAACAGCCTCAGCCAATTCAGCCTCTCCCTATAGCTCAAACCCTCCAAATCTGGCTTCATCCTTGTTGGGACCTAAGGGGCAACTTTTTCATGCAGAGGGTGGTGTGTATGGAATGAGCTGCCAGAGGAAGTGGTGGAGGCTGACACAGTTACAGCATTTAAAAGGCATCAGGATGGGTATATGAATAGGAAGGGTTTAGAGGGATATGGGCCAAGTGCTGGCAAATGGGACTCAGTTGGGTTACGATATCTGGTCGCCATGGATGAGTTGGACCGAAGAGTCTGTTTCCGTGCTATACATCTCTTTGACTCTATGACTCTTTCTCAACCCAATCATTTTGAGCATATTGCATTTAATGATTGGACAAAATCTCATCACCTTCCAAGCCCTTAGGCTCCTTTCAAAGTGTTTGACAATCCTCCCATTTCCTTCGCAGTGATAGACAGCTAAGATGTGCTCAGTAACATGCCATAAGCAGAAATGGAATGAATTGACAAGTGGCGAGAGCCAGGCGATTGTTGGTAGAGGGGCGGTGGAGGTGCCAATGTTAATGGGACTAATGGGACTCTGGGAATGGATGAGCACCCTGTTGGATTGCAGTAATGAGAAAGGGACAAGTGATGTGCGAAGGGTCAGGCTGAGTCACTCATTAACCTTTTACACAACATTCCAGACTGACACAACTCCAAAGCCATTGAAAGCCATCCACAATCTTCTTGAGGATGAAATGGCTACTTTCAGTCTGTTAAAAGACAAGAAATGAGTCATGGAGTCATAGAGTCATAGAGATGTACAGCACGGAAACATGCCCTTCGGTCTAACTCGTCCATGCCGACCAGATATTCAAATTAATCTACCCCATTTACCAGAACTTGGCCCATATCCCTCCAAACCTTCCTATTCATACACCCATCCAGATACCTTTTAAATGCTGTAATTTTACCAGCTTCCACCACTTCCTCTGGCACCACCACCCTCTGCGTGAAAATGTGGCCCCTCAGGTCACTTTCAAATCTTTCCTCTCTCACCCTAATTCTATGTCCTGTGGTTAAGGACTCCCCCATCCCTGGGAAAAGACATTATCTATTTACCCTATCCATGCCCTTCATGATATTATAAACCTCTATAAGGTCACCCTTCAATGCTCCAGGGAAAACAGCCCCAGCCTATTCAGCCTCTCCCCACAGCTCAAACCCTCCAACTCTGGCAACATCCTTGTAAATCTTTTCCAAATCCTTTCAAGTTTCACAACATCCTTCCGATAGAAGGGAGACCAGAATTGCACACAAAATTTAGGTTTATTTTGCATCTTTCCATGCTTTCCCAATACTCTTCCCAGCCGAGAACTGATTGGAGTGTTGTTATGTAGGAAATGAATCAGCTTAGTTGGTCACAGCAAGCTCCACACAAGAACTGCAATATCATGATAGTCTAACCTTCTGCTTCAGTGATGTTAACTGAGGGATAGGCTGGAAACCTCAGCCTGTCTTCTTCTTCAAAGTCATGAGATCTTTGACACCCCCCAACCAAATTAGCATGCAGTTGCAGTAGGTACTAAGGAAGGCAATTGGAATTTTGGCATTTAGTGTTATAGGAATAGAGTATAAGAGTAGGGAAGTGTTGCGGTAATTTACTAGGCATTAGTAAAACTGCACCAGGAGTATTGTTTACAGTTTTGGTCCTCCTTACTTGAGGAGGGATGCAGTTGTATTTCAGGCAGTTCAAGAAGAAGTTTCATTCGATTGATTCCAGAGATGAAAGTTTGTCTTCTGAAGAGAGATTGAGCACTTTAGGCCTATATTCTCTATTTTTGCAGAATGAGGGGAGATCTATTGAGGTTATATGAGAAGCTAAATGGGGATTGACAGAGTAGATATGGAAAGGATGTTTCCTCATGCTGGTCAGTCTAGAACTAGGAGTAATAGATTCAGGATAAGGGGTAGTAGATTTAAAACAGAGATGAGGTGAAATTGCTTCTCTCAAAGGTTGTGAATCTCTGGAATTCGTTACCCCAGAGTGCAGTGGATGCAAGAACATTGAGTCAAAAGGAGGATTTTTAATCAGTAATGGGTTAAAGGTGATGGAGAACGGCAGGACAGTGGAGTTGAGGCTGAGATGAGATCATTGTATCAAATGGCATAGCAGGCTTGAAGGACTGAATGGTCTATTCGGCTCCTATATTGTGTTCCAAGTGGTCAGACCAAGACTTAGTTTCACATCTGATTTGAAAGACAGCACCTCTGACGGAGCAGCCACTACCTGAGAATGTCAGTCCAAAGTTAGTTTTTAGGTTTCTTGCTTAGGACTCACACGTGATGAGATGGTGCTACTCATTAAGTCCCAGTCATCAACTGGATTTATTTAGAAAGAATGAGAAAAGACAAATTCCCGATATATTCTCAGCATTTCAGGGTGGCACAGTGGCTCATTGGTTAGCACTGCTGCCTCACAGTGCCAGGGTCCCAGGTTCGATTGGGTGACTATCAGTGTGGAGTTTGCACATTCTCCCTGTGTCTGTGTGGGCTTCCTCTGGGTGCTCTGGTTTCCCTCCACAGTCCAAAGATATGCAGGTTAGGAGAATTGGCCATGCTAGATTGCCCATAGTTGTTGGATGCATTGGTGGGTTACTGTTCGGAGGGTCGGTGTGGACTTGTTGGGCTGAGGGGCCTGTTCCCATGCTGTAGGGAACCTAATCATTAATAGGCTTTTATCTTACACTCATTATACAAGCCTTAGGACAACCTTTAGGTCAGATTTATCGTTCATCATGAGAAGTTCTCTTAAATAGTGTAAGAATAACCAGCTTGTTGCTTGGACAGTACTTAGTTGTTAGTGCAAGTTGAAGTAGTACTAAAGTAAATTGAGTCTTTTCATCCTACGCTCATCAGGACGGATGCAAGAATATTAAAAGTTGCAACAATTTAGACTGTATGAGAAAAGAGTGCTGATGGGTTGGTAAGTTGCCTCTTTTCTCGTGATTGGTTGCTTCCATTGACGTGTGCAATTCTTGTGTCTGTCCTGATGAGTGGAACATATCTCTCTTCTCAGTGATGCAGATTGTTTCTGAAAACCAAGTTACCAAGGCAGCAGAAACCAGTTTCCAAGTGGATGGTTCCCTCGAATTGAGAGTCGTGATGGATCCACACACATTTCCAGCCGTCTTTAGTCACCACCTCGGTGACACACTGCTTTTCGGTGCCGAGAAATTTAAAATTTAAAATTTGTTAACTCATTCCTTCATGATTCTGTGCCTTACCAGAGGGAAAAAAAATAAACAACAAGAAAAAGCCAGACTTGGAAATGAACGCGCTGGTCATACTGGGTCTCCATTTTGAAGTATACCAGGTGAACATATCTCCTTTCAGTCAGTTTAAAAAAAAGAACTTCAATGATTAAAGTACATTCATGAGCTAAGGCCATCAAAAAATGTTGTAATGGGTGGCACCGTGGCTCAGTGGTTAGCATTGCTGCCTCACAGCGCCAGGAAACTGAGTTCAATTCCACCCACAGGTGGCTGTCTGTGTGGAGTTTGCACATTCTCCCCGTGTCTGTGTGGGTTTCTTCAGGATGCTCTGGTTTCCTCCCGCAGTCCAAAGATGTGCAGGGAAGTTGAATTGGCCATGCTAAATTGCCCCATAGTGTTCAGGGATGTGCAGGCTGGGTCGGTAGCCATGAGAAATGTAGGGTTACAGGGATGGGGTAGGTCTAGGAGGGACACTCATTGAAGGGTTGGTGTACACTCAACGGGCTGAATGGCCTGCTTTCATACTGTAGGGATTCTCTGATTTCTAAACAGCATTTTCTCTGGAGCATAGGAGTTTGAGGGGTGACCTAATAAAGGGTTATAAAATTATGAGGGGCATAGAATATCAAAATTCTTTTCTCCAGCATAGGGGAGTTCAAAACTAAGTGAGAGGAGAAAGATTTAGAAGAGTCCTGAGGGGCAATGTTTTTACATGGAGGGTAGTTCATATGTGTTTTGAATGACCAGACAAGTGGTAGATGCAGGTACAGTTACAACACTTTAAAAGACATTTGGTACAGTTACAACACTTTAAAAGACATTTGGTACAGTTACAACACTTTAAAAGAATAGGAAAGGTTTAGAGGGATATGGGTCAAATGCAGGCAAGTGGGACGAGTGCAGTTCTGAGAAACTTGGTCGACATGGACGAGATGGACCAAAAGATCTGTTTCTGTGCTCAATGACTCTAATTAGATACGTCTTCAGAAATCTATTAGGAAGGTAGCAATGAGAGTTGGAATAGACCTTTAGGTCCATTGGGCCTGGGGCATTTTTCACAAAGATCATGGCTGGTCATCTACCTCTAAGCTGTCCTTTGACAGCATTGGTATTCAGTAATGACGTGAAGCCCAATGTTTCAATATTGTCCATCATGACGATCCAAGTGTTGTAACAGAGGCCTGACTTTCCAGAGGAGCCTGAATTTGCACCATTAAGTTGCCATGGAGTGTCGAAGTGTCTCTGTGCATCACTTGACCTGATGGAGTGTAGCTCCAATGACACTCAAAAGGTTCTGACACCATCACAGGACAAAGCAGTCCATCACCACCACCTCACACGGTGTACCATTTATTAGGTGCTCTGCAGCGTTTGGCCAAGCCCTTTCAATAGTGTGTTCCAAAGTCATGACCTCGATCACAGAGGAGGACAAGGGCAGCAGATACAGTCGCTCCACCTCAGGTTCCCCTCCGAGTCACTCACCATCCTGACTTGGAAAATATCACCGCTCCTTCACAGTTAGTGGGTCAAAATCCTGGAACTTACTCCTAAACTGTACAGTGGGTGTATCTCTACCACATGCACTACAGTGGTTGAAGAACTCACAGCCACCCTCTTCACTTAGGGATGGGTAATAAATACCAATGGTGCTAACAACTCTGGAAAGGCAAGAAAAAAAACTCGTTTGAAGGCGAGGTGATGCCACCTGGCATTTTGTGATGGTGGTTGGAGATGGCAAGCTATTTAACTGCAGGATGCTTCACTGCCATTTGAAAACCTATCCACCATGGAACTTTCCAAGAGGACATAACGGAGAAACAGCTTGGCGAAAACATTAGATTCATTTTCTTTAGCTCTCCCAGTTGAGAAGTGCTTAATCACCATAGCCACCTCCATTTCTGATAAATTAGACTTCGGAACAAGGGCATCACTTACTTCCCACTCTGTATTCTCCAAATTGGGTGCATGTATGGAATAACTGAGTTACTGCATTGCCAGTTCCAGGTGTTTGAACACAGCCATGTCAGTGTAATACTGGAAGAGCACAAAAGCCCAGACCTAGTGTGAGTGACAGGATTCCTTCTCTTGAAGATTTAAGACCATCTGACAACATTGATGGTCAGATTTGCTGACACCAGTTTATTTTTAGTTCAACTGTATTTAAATTCTCAAACTGCCCACTGACCTCCAAACGTCTGAGCTATGATTGTAGCAAAATTACTGTTCCCCAACTGACAGACTCAGGGTCATACAGACCTGGACCCTTACTGAAAGGAATGACACGTTGATGAGGTTTTTTGTCTCGCACTCATCAGGACATGTGCAAGAATGCCAAATTTCAACCAATCACATTTAAAGCACAGGAGAAATGGGTGCAGATTGGTTGGGCAAGTGCTGGCCATAGGGTTGGCATGAAGAAAACAGTAGGGAACAATTAGCCCCACATGATCCAGGCTAATTGAGAAATATGCAAGGCTTGGACATATTCCTCTTGGTTGCAAAGGAATTAGAATTAGAATTAGCTCTGTTGTCCCATGTATTCACATGAATACAGTGAAAACATAGAAGATAGGAGCAGGAGGAGAATATTCAGCCCTTCAATCCTGCACCACCATTCATCATGATCACGGCTGATCATCCAACTAATAGCCTAATCCTGCATTCTCCCTTAACCTTTGAACCCATTTGCCCCAAGTGCTATACCTAGTTGCCTCTTGAATGCATTCAATGTTTTGGCATCAACTACTTTCTGTGGTCATGAATCCCACAGGCTCATCACTTTTTGGGTGAAAAAATGTCTCCTCATCTCTGTCCTAAATGGTCCACCCCAAATCCTCAGACTGTGATCCCCAGACCCACCATCAGGGACATCCTCTCTGCATCTACCCTGTCCAGTCCTGTTAGAATTTTATGAGTCTTTATGTGATCTCCTCCTCATTCATCTGAACTCCAGTGAAAACGATCCTAACCAAGTCATAGAGTCATAGAGATGTACAGCATGGAAACAGACCCTTCAGCCCAACGCGTCCATGCCGACCAGATATCCCAACCCAATCTAGTCCCACCTGCCAGGACCTGACCCATATCCCTCCAAACCCTTCCTATTCATATACTCATCCAAATGCCTCTTAAATGTTACAATTGTACCAGCCTCCACCACTTTCTCTGGCAGCTCATTCCATGCCACTCTCTGTGTGAAAAAGTTGACCCGTAGGTCTCTTTTATATCTTTCTCCTCTCACCCTAATACTATGCCCTCTAGTACTGGACTACCCCCACCCCAGGGAAAAGACTTTGCCTATTTACCCTATTCATGCCTCTCATAATTTTGTAAACCACTATAAGGTCACCCCTCAGCCTTCGATGCTTTAGGGAAAACAGTCCCAGCCTGTTCAGCCTCTCCCTATAGTTCAAATCCTCCAACCCTGGAAACATCCTTGTAAATCTTTTCTGAACCCTTTCAAGTTTCACAACATCTTTCCAATAGGAAGGACACCAGAATTGCACGCAATATTCCAACAGTGGCCTAACCAATGTCCTGTACAGCTGCAACATGACCTCCCAACTCCTGTACTCAATACTCTGACCAATAAAGGAAAGCATACCAAACGCCTTCTTCACTATCCTATCTACCTGTGACTCATCTCTCCTCATACATCAAATTTACAAGTTGCCACTTAGGGCACCATCTTAAGTACAAGGTACCGAGGTACAGATTCTTAAGTACAAATTCTCAGGGAATAAAACAATTAGAAAAGTAATGCTATGATCAGCATTAGAGATCGTAAGTTTGAAATTTGGCATTCTTGCACGTGTTCTGATGAGTGCAAGACAGAATGGTTCATTAGCAGCTTCTATTTTCCAGGAATACTGTCTTACCATCAGCTGACTGAAAGGACTGACCATTAATCAATTCCATGACCTGCCAGGTCTGTAGGATTCTCTGTTACTCTGGTGGTTGGCTGAGCCACCAATATGAGTTCATTACAGTTTAAATGTTGAGAGGAAACCTCCTCTCATGGGAGAATCTAGGACCAGAGTGCAAAGGCTTACAATAAAGGGGCACCAATTTAAGACTGAGATGAGGAAGAATTTCTTCTCCCAGTGGGTTGAGAGTCTTTGGAACTCCTTGCCACAGAGAGCTGTGGGGACAGAGTCCTTGTGTAAATATAAGCATTTATACATTAAAAAAAACATTTGATAGGTACCAGTGTGGAAAGGGTTTAGACGGAAATGGAGTAAAGGTGGGCAATTGGAACAGGCTGAGTGGGCACCATGGCCAGCATGGGGCAGTTTGGGCCAAAGGGCCTGTTTCCATGCTGTATTACTCTATGACTCTATACTTAAGGCAGAGAGAGATAGATTTGTGATTAGTTGGGGAATCGAGGGGAAAGGGCAGGAAAGTGGACATGAGGAATGTTGGAATTGCCACGTCTTATTGAATGGTAGAATAGGCTCAAAGGGCCGAATGGCCTCCTCCTGTTCCTGTTTCTTATGGCCCAAGGTCCAATGGCACTAAGTGGAGCTGGCCTACAGCGTGAAATGGCCCGATCCTATCCATTCAGAATTAACAAATTGATTTGGGGCTTCATTAATTAATAATGGATTGATCAGCCATTGCGTCGAGCATCAGTGAATCGTCAATAGCTCTGAAGGTTCATGTGGAGCAGTGACTCTGCCTCTAACAACAGGAGCATGTTCTGAGCGCAATCCTGTGGTGCGGGAGGTGGGGATTGGTGGAGAGTTAGAGCACTCGCAGACATTCTTTAATATATTAAAGTTGCTAAATTATCTGAAATTATAATTTTAAATCAGGCTGTAGTGCAGACAGAAAGAGAAGAAAAATCTATTCCTGGTCAGTCGTTAGTTAAATGGAAAATTACATGCATGTGCAAGTCTGAGTTCAGTAACAATGCTGTGTTGTTGCCAGCTCTCTGTGCTGTTTAATTTAACGTTGCTGGGTGCTGCTATTTCTGGTTTAATAGATTTAGGCAGTGACAATAAGCAATTTGTTTCTTGCTTTTGTCTTGACACATGCAATGACGCCAATGAATAATTCCTTCAGGGCCCCTGTCTTGTGGAGCTGAATGCCACCTTACACCAGCAAATGAGGATGCTGCTGCCTGTCATTAGGTTGCTGCCTCATCCATTTGTCTTCAGTCGCCTCTCTGCCAGTTAGAGGGTGGCATCACAGCAACCAGCCCTTCGCAAGTTCGCTGACCTACATTACATCCTGGTTTGGCCATATCTCTCTGAGTTCGAAAGGTCTTGACCTTATAGTCAAATATCCATTCTGCTTTTAGTGGCCTCCTATCACATGACAACGGTTTATAGTCGAGGCACTCCAGCGGACATTTGGTTTAACAATGAAGTGCAATGATAAGGGGAGAAAGCAGGAGGTTGGCACTAGGTACTGACGCTCGTTTGAAGAGCCAGTGTTGGCAGGATGGGCTAAACGGCCTTCTCTGCTTCATAAGACCCGTGTGATTCTGCAAACTTGCATTTCTGTAGCACCTTTAAAGTAATAAAATATCCCAAAGTGCTCCACAGGATGTTCATAAAGCAAAATTAGATACTACGTCATATAAGGCGATATTACTGTAAATTAGTGAAAGCTTAGTCAACGATATAGACTTACAAAGTCATAGAGCACGGAAACAGACCCTTCGCTCCAACCAGTCCATGTCGACCATAATCCCAAACGAAACTCATCCCACCTGCCTGCGCTTGGCTCATATCCCTCCAAACATTTTTTATTCATATACTTATCCTTTTAAATCCTTTCATGTACTTTTAAATGTTGTAACCGTACCTGCATCCATCACTTCCTCTCAAAGTTCATTCCATACATGAACCACTGTCTGTGTAAAAACATTGCCCCTCATGACCTTTTAAAATCTTTCTCCGCTCACCCTCACCCTGGTTTTGAAATTCCCATCTTAGGGAAAAGACACCTGCTATTCATTTTACCCCTCATGATTTTATGAATCTCTATAAGGTCACCCCGGAACGTCCTACAATCCAACGAAAGACGTCCCAGCCTATCCAACCTCTCCTTATAACTCAATCCCTCCATTCCTGACAACATCCTGGTATATCTCTTCTGAACCCTCTCTAACTTAATGACAACCTTGCGGTAACAGGGCGACTGGAACTGGGCACAGTCTTAATGGTTTTAAAGCACATCTGAAAGGAGTAAAGAGAAGGAGAGAGGCAGAGAGGGGAGTGTATTTCAGAGCTTGCGGTTGGGGTCACTGAAGGTTAAGCCAGCAAAGTTGATCAGGGATTCTCAAATGGCCAGAATTAGAGAAACACTGGTATCTCAGAGAGTTGTGGGGATGGAGGAGATGACAGAGCTTGGGAGGAGAAAGCCCATGACAGATCCATTGCTCGCTTGGGGACGATGCATATTAGTCGGCACAAAATGGGGTGAGAATGTACCGCAAACAGGACCTGGTGTGAGTTGGAACATGGATAGCAGTGATTTGGATAACCATTGCAGATAGGATGTGAAAGACAAGCCAAAAGTGTTTTGGATTGGTCAGGAATTGAGGTAACAAATTAAACCCTCTGTGATCCCTGGAGTGCTTTCATTCTGTATATACCACTTGGATCGGTAAGGCCAAAGGGCCTGTACTGGGCTGTAATAATCAGTGCTCTATATTTACTCCTTCATTGATGGCCACGTTTTCAATTGTTTAAGCTCTAAGCTCCATAATTCCCTTCCCTGAGTCTCTTCCCCTCTCCCTGTCCCATGCTCCTCCTTATTTATGTTGACCAAGTGTTTGGCCATTTGTTCTGGCGCATTTAATTTCATTTTTATTCATTCATGGGATATGAGTGTTGCTGACTAAGCCAGCATTTATTGCCCATCCCTAGTTGCCCTTGAGAAGGTGGTGGTGGTGGTAGTGAGCTACCTTCTTGAACTGCTCCATAGTGCCATGAGGGAGGGAATTCCAGGAATTTGACCCAGCAACACTGAAAGAACAGGGCTATACAGGTACACAATCATTTATCTGAAGCCCTGTTTTTTGGAACTCGGAATTTTTTGGACATTTTCACAGTGAAATTTTTAAAAATTACCTAACAGCAGATGTACGTGTGAAAGTGGAGATACAATTAACACCTGCCAGTGCTGGGCCACACCGTCGCGTCTCATCTGTGTGACATGGTTCGAGTGGGTGTGGGGTTGGATCACCTGTTCACTTGACAAAATGACGCTCCACACTCCACGATAAAGATTCGGATTTCGGAATCCGATTTCTGATTTCAGAATTTCAGATAAAGGATTGTATACCTGTAATTGCAAGTCAGAATGGTGAGTGGCTTGGAGGGGAATTTTGAAGTGGGAGATCTTGTCCTTCTAGATGGCAACGTTTGTGAGCGTGGAGGGTGCTATCTAAGGATTTTTGGTGAGTTTCTGCAGTGCGTCTAGAAGCTGGTACACACTGCTGCTATTGAGTGTCAGTGATGGAGGGAGTGGCTGCTTGTGGATGTGGTGGCAATCAAGCAGGGGCTGCTTTGTCCTGGATGGTGTCAAGCTTTTTGAGTGTTGTTGGAGCTGCACCATTCCAGGCGAGTGGGGAGTATTCCATCACACTCCTGACTTGTGCCCTGCAGATGGTGGACAGGCTTTGGGGAGTCAGGAGGTGGATAATTTGCTGCAGGATTCCTAGCCTCTGATCTGCTTTTATAGCCACTGTATTTTTCTGTTTGGGTCAGTTGAGTTTCTGGTCCTTGGTAATCCCCAAGACGTTGATAGGAGGAGATTCAGCAATGGCAGTGCCATTGAACATCGAGGGACAATGGTTAGATTTTCAGTTGCTGGAGATGGTCATTGTCTGCAACTTGTGTGGTGTGAATGATACTTTCCACCTGTCAGCCTACACCTGGATATTGCCCAGGTTGTGTTTTAGTATCTGAGGAGTCGTGAATGGTGCTGAACATTGTGCAATTATCCACGAATATTCCCACTTCTGACCTTATGAGAGGGAAAGGTCATTGACAAAACAGCTGAATATGTTTGGACCTAGCAGACTACCTTGAGGAACTCCTGCAGAGATCTCTTGGAGGTAAAATGATTTGACTTCCAACAACTACAACCATCTTCCTGTGTGTGCCAGGAATGACTCTGACTAGCTATAGCCTCCCCGCCCCCCCCCCCCCCCCCCCAAACCGCCGATTCCCACTGACTTCCAGATTGGTTGGAGATCCTTGAAATCTGGTCAAATGCAAGCTTTATGTCGGGGCAGTCAACTCTCAATTCACCCCTGGGAATTCAACTCTGTTGTCGATACTCGATCCAAGATTGACTGCCCTCTTGCAAATTACTTCAGGATGTGTTCCCATTAAGGGCGCTACATAACTGGAAGCTGTTCTTGCAGTGGGACTCAGTTTGTAGCATTCTGCAACCTGATGGTGTTGAACACAATATTTGGGCCATAACGAGGGAATGCCATGGTATTTGCAGCAAAGCTCCTCAGATAAGATTCTAAATTGGAGGGTCCTGTGTTTTGGGTTCTTACACTTCAACTAGGTGCTTAGCAAGCCATGGCATGAGATGTAAATGAGCAGGTTGTTAGTTTTGTACTAATAGCAACAAAACAATATCAAACAGATGTAGGTTTGCTCGCTGAGCTGAAAGGTTCATTTTCAGGACAGGAAATGACAACATCAACTTAAACAAACCCAAACACATAAATAGAAAGCAGGAAACATCAGCAGTGCTGCATCTGAAAGCTCACTGAAGATGTTACCTAGTAGGGTGACGAAACATCTGAAATGAACCTTCCAGCTCAGCGAGCAAGCCTATATCCAGAACCTCAAGCTGAGCTACAAATCTTCTCAAAATTCACTAATATCAAACAGACTCAACCTTGTTGTTCATTTCATGGTCCTGTGCTGAAGCTTGTTTCAAGTGCACAGAATTATCCTGGGAACTGTAAATCCAACTCGAAATGATTCATCATATTGGAGGTTCCTAATAGAAACACTAGAAGCAAGAGGACCCTTCCTGCTCTTCCATTCAATATGATCATGGCTGATCCTTTATTTCAATGCAATATTCCCACTTTCTCCCCATACTTATCCGCGCCTTTAAGATCTAAAACTTTATCAAAGTCTTTCTTAAATATATTCAGTGACTGGTCCCCAGAGCTTTCAGTGGTAGTGAATGTCGCTGGTTGAAGAGTGAAGAAACGTTTCCACATCTCAGTCCCAAATCATCTTCCCCGTATCCTGACACTATGTCCTCCTGGTTCTAGACACTACAGCCAGGGAGACATCCTCCCTGCATCTACCGAGGGTTGGCTTGTAATGAGGTAGCTTGTGTTTTAATGAGAATGGGGAACATAGTGGTTGAAAGGAGTCAATTAGAAGCATTTAAAGGGAGGCTCAGTGGGAAAGAAGGGAATGGAGAGTTAATACAGATAGAATCAGATCAGGGAAGATGGAAGGAGCCTTGGAAAACCATTTGTAACAGTTAGCCAATGTACGTGCTTCAAAAGATATTTGGTATTCAAAAAGGCTAATCTGCTCTTTTTCATTTGCTGATGGGCGGCACAGTGGCACAGTGGTTAGCACTGCTGCCTCACAGCGCCAGAGACCTGGGTTCAATTCCTGCCTCAGGTGACTGACTGTGTGGAGTTTGCACATTCTCCCCGTGTCTGCGTGGGTTTCCTCCGGGTGCTCCGGTTTCCTCCCACAGTCTAAAGATGTGCAGGTTAGGTGAATTGGCCATGCTAAATTGCCCATAGTGTTCGATGCATGAGTCAGAGGGAAGTGGGTGTGGGTGGGTTACTCTTCAGAGGGTCAGTGTGGACCTATTGGGCTGAAGGGCCTGCTTCCACACTGTAGGGAATCTAACAAAACACCTGTGTGAGCATTTTGTTTTCAATTGTAGTTCACTGCTGTCGTGACTAGTTTACTTGGAATGGTCTCCTTTCTTCTGTCTCTGGTATAGATTAGTTGGGCTGAATGGCTTGTTGCTGTGCTGCGCAGTCTATGTAATCCGATGTAGTTAATGGTTCCAGATCTAGATTGCGAGATAGTAAGCACCCTGGTCAACATCGGATCCTCAGCCAACATCAATAACGCACATAATCTGTTCATCTCACACTGCTGTTTGTGGGATCCTGCTGTGTGAATTGATTAATGTGGTTATGAGATAGCAAGACCCATAAGGCCTTAAGACATAGGAGCTGACGTAGGGCATTCAGCCCATCAAGTCTGCTCTCCCATTCAACGAGGGTCCTTTATTAACAACGGTGACTTCCTTGAATTTGAATCACTTTGACACTACTTGAGGTCCGCACAGATATAAATTGTTTGAGAAGATTTGTAGCTAAGGTTGAGGCTCTAGATATAGATTTGCTCACTGAGCTGGAAGGTTCGTTTTCAGATGTTTCGACACCATGCTAGGTAACATCTTCAGTGAACCTCCGAATGAAGCACTGGTGGTATAGCCCGCTTTCTATTTATGTGTTTGGGTTTCCTTGGGTTGGTGATGTTATTTCCAGTGGTGATATAATTTCCTATGGTGATGACATTTCCTGTTCTTTTTCTCAGGGGGTGGTAAAAGATTTCTGGTTGGAATGTCATGCTTCTAGGAATTCTCGTGCGTGTCTGTTTGGTTTGTCCTAGGATGGATGTGTTGTCCCAGTAGAAGTGGTGTCCTCCTCATCCGTATGTAAGAATACTTTTCCCCTTTTCTCTGACATTCTTTTCCTCATTCACTTCTCTCTTTCTTTCTCACACTCTATTCTCTTCACGCTCAAGGACCTCGATTTTGTTGGGCAGGGGTATTAAAGATTATTGAGGTAGTTGGGATGTGGAATTCAAAACACTGACAGGTCAGCCATGGTTTTTTTGAATGGAGCAGTGTTCTTGAGGGACTGAATGGGCTACTTCTGCTTCTAAGTTATATGTTTGCATATCTCCAATTTTCCTTTCTCCCACTGCCTTTTTCTCTTTCACTCTTTCTCTCCTTCTTGTGGTTTTGCTCTTTAGTTTGTTGTGAGTAAATGTTTTCCCTCACAAACTCCTGACCTGTTTAGGGTTTGGAACTTCCCTCCGTATAATGACCACGTTAGTGATCTGAATAAAATGGCTGCTGATGGCACTTAATGTCTCCAAGAGAATCATTATGTCTTCATAAGGTTCTTTTTTGTCATTTGTCAGCCCAAGCTTGAAGACTGTCCAGGTCTTGCTGCATTTGAACATGGACTGCTTCAGTAACTGATGAGTTGTGAACAGTGCTGAACATTGTGCAATCATCAGCAAATATCCCCACTTCTGACCATACGATGGAGGGAAAGTCATTGATGAAGCAACTGAAGATAGTTGGGCCTAGGACACTGCCCTGAGGATCTCCTGTGGAGATGTGCTGAAGCCGAGATCTTCCTGCGTGACTCAGACAAAACCATTTTCTGAAGCAAATCTTTTCATACACCTCCTGAGATAAAATATTGAGATTCATTGTCCCTGTTCACCATCGACAAGACACAAGTCAGGAGTGCTTTGGAATACTCCCTACTTACCTGGATGGGTGCAGCTCTAACAACATTCAAGAAGCTCAACACCATCCAGGACAAAGCAGCTCATTTGGTTGGCTCCCATTGCACCAACTTCAATGTCCACTCCCTCCACCACTGACACTCAATAGCAGCAGCATGTACCATTTAAAAGGTTCACTGCACCAAGACTCCTCAGACAGCACCTTCCAAACATGGGACCACTATCACTTTCGAAAGATGAGGGCAGCAGACACTCCCCTGCAAATTTCCCTCCAAGGCACACACCATCCTGACTTTTGGTTACATGTAGCGTGACATGAACCCATATGGAACCCATCTCGAATTGATGATTCTGCGTTGTTGTGTATCCTGAAGGCTGCCTTGGAGAACGCTTACCCAAGCATCGAAGGGTGAATGTCCTTGACCACTGAAGTGCTCCCCGACTGGGAGGGAACACCCCTATCTGGGAGATTACTGCACCGTATCCATTCATTTGTTGTCGTTGGGTCTGCATTGTCTCACCAATGTACCATGCTTTGGGGCATCCTTGCCTGCAGTGTATAGGATAGATTACATTGGGCGAGCCACACGGGTACTGCCGTGAACGTGGTGGTGGTGCTCTCATGTGTGATGGTGGTATCCATGCCGGTGATCTGGGGGATCTCTCTGTCGGGGAATGCTCCTGTGGTCAAGGATCTTTAGTTTCCGATCTTCGGGTAGGCGTCCTCCAAGGTGGCCTTTGAGATACACAACAACACAGAATTGCCGAGCAGAGAGTGATAGCCAAGTTCCACATGCATGAAGACAGCCTCAACCGTGATCTTGGTAAAAACAATGACTGCAGATGCTGGAAACCAGATTCTGGATTAGTGGTGCTGGAAGAGCACAGCGGTTCAGGCAGCATCCAAGTAGCTTCGAAATCGACGTTTCGGGCAAAAGCCCTTCATCAATCGTGATCTTGGCTTTATGTTACACTACATGTGATCCCACCACACTGTTCTGTGTCTGTAAAAGTTTCCTCACTGTCCTGTTTTGACACCATCACCTTGATAACTTGTTATGATCACTCAACCTTAATTAGTTTGTACAGTTTTGGATTCCTTGTTCCTTTGGTTAGACCCTCATCATGTGACTCTTATATCAATCATGTTCTTCCAGCCATTTGGTTTGTCTCCAGCAGCACCTTATTTTTAATTTGTGTAATTATCTCTCTGCCTCATTTAGTCAGATTATAGGCCATCCCTTTGCTTGCTACTCAGCTGTTGACACTTTACTCACACTGTCTGACACTCTTGATCACCTGCAGAGGCTTATTATTTAGTCTACAGACACCCCAATCACACCATTTACATGATTTTTTAATCTCTTCTGCTCACTGGTCTCTCTGCCTATAAATTCTGTGCCTGCGTGCTTCTCTCTCACTTCACTCGATGAAGGGGCAGTGCTCCGAAAGCTTGTGATTTCAAATAAACCTGTTGGACTGTAACCTGGTGTCTTCTGAGTTCTGACCTTGTCCACCCCCTAGTCCAACATTGGCGTGTCTACATCATGGCAGTGATAGGAAAGGAAGAGAATGAATATCTATGAAAGGGTGTGCTGGGCAGCGATGTGGCACTCCCTCAAATTCTGAGATAGTTATAAATTATATCCCAAGCTGAGACAGTGTTTCCAGCCAGTCAGAGGAATCTATCATAGCACACCAAAAGCACACGTCTCAGATGCTAAAACATGAGAAACATTTGACTTAAAGGCTTTTCATGCACATGACGTTCAGGCAAACTCAGTCTTTGAGGGGGGGGTTGGCTTATAGTGTGGGAATAGCTGGGTACATGTGAGCTGACTCTTCAACCACCCCCTACCCCCTCAACCTTCACACGCTGACCAATCCAAGACTCACTAAGTTAGGGCAGAAATGATATCGGATTGACTCAGCAGAGCTTCACAACCCTGTACACTTGCTGACTCGAAATAACACAATCATTCCTGCCTCTGCGTGATCAGAATGATGGAAACCTGACTCGAACTGGTGTTACAGCCCGTCCACTCACTGGGACAAGGGGGAAAGGGGAAGACGCTGAGACGGTTTTCTCCAAACTTCAAGGAGATTTTGGATTGTGATGCTCAGCAGCATGTCATGGGAGGCCCAGCTGAACACACAGCCAAGAGATTAATCCATCCCAATACATACCAGGCAGTTTAACCCTTTCAGGGAGAGTCCTTCTGACCCCACATTCTGTTCACATATGCTGTAGACTCCACTCACCGGGAGGATGTTGGGAGATGAGGTGAGCCATTCTGCTGCAGGAGAGAGATCACTTTGAGCGTGTTTGACGTGGAGCCCTGTGAGGACAGACAGGGCCCAGCTCACTACACTGGTGCCCCTGGCAATGCAGTGCTCCCTCGGCCGTGCCTCAAATGTCAGTCAAAATCTCTGGGAAGAAACGTGACTCTGCACCAGAGCCAAGAGCAGAGCTGACCCTGAGAGGGACAGCAGGAGGAGCAGATAAAGGTTCCCCGTGGAGACAAAGCTCAGCACATTCAGAGAAAAGTGTAAAACGATCTGGTGGATGAGAGATGGATGAATAGACAGACCGATTTTACCAAGGAATGGATTGGATAGAGCTGTTTTTGGGGGGATGGTTTGGCCAGGATTTAATTGAATGGCAGAGCCGTATTGAGGGGCTGAATGGCCTCCTCAGACTCGGATGCTGAGTGATTCACCAGTGAGATGTGATGGGTGGCAGTGCCGGGATTCTTCTTAACTGCGATGACTCAGAAAGGCTGCTGAGCTGTTACTGAGCCAGTGAGTTATTGATTTGAATGGTACTGTTTGTGGTGGAGGACATGACTGTAGAGTGATAGCCCAACCCACAGCTCCATGTGTCTAAGCTTGATTCAATCTGTGGTGCTCTGCTGCAGTAAATGATGCTGGAAGACTGGTTTTGACAAGCAGACAATATTTGTCTTTAAGATTTTTGCTCTTCTAGCATTTGTATCATGTCTCTTAAATGTTGTGCGTGACTTCATTCTAATGTTTCAACCACGGATCCCATGAATAAAATCAGCTAATCTTCCTCCTCAATTCTCCAATATTCATTCCCTTAAACATATGTCCTCTTGTCACTGGTTTATAACATTCTTTCACGATTTACTCTTTCAAACCCTTTCAAAGTACTACCATTTTGGGTTCCATCATAGCTGGTAATTTCCGACTTATTCTGAAACAAAAATTTATAGCAATATTAATGTTGAGAGTAAAATATTAATGACGGATAGAGGGGGGCCCAAAGAGACAAGTGGGAAAAGCTCCTTACTGAGGCAAAGTATCTGTCAGAAATACGAAATGAATATTTTGCTTCTGTCTTTACCAAATTAGAATATGATGACAATGAGCTAGTTGAAAGTGTGTGTGTGTTGATCAACTGAGCAGTTAGATAAAGTAGAGGGGCAGCATTCTAAATAGAGAAGTCACCAGGCCTGGACGGGATGCATCCTAGATTACTGAGACATGTAAGGGAGCAAATTGCGGAACCATTAACAGAAATTTTCCAGGCCTGTTTGAACACAGGATTAGTCCCCGGGGGGACTGGAGGATTGCAAATGTGACACTTGTTTAAGAAAAAGGCAAAGGATAACCCAGGATACTACAGGTCTGTCAGCTTGACATCAATAATGGGAACTCTAATTGGGACATAATACCGGATAAGGTAAGTATACACTTAGAGAAAAATAGGTTAATACTAGACAGTCAACAGCTTTGTCAAGGGCAGAGCATGTTTGACAAATTGGAGTGAGTTCTTTGACGAGGTGACACAGTCAGTAAGTGAGGAGAGTGCCATGGATGTTGTCTATTTGGATTTTCAGAAAGCATTTTATATCGTATGACATGGCAGGTTGGTTAGCAAATTAGGAACGTTGAGATTGATAGGTTCTTGGCAGTATGGATTAGTCGTTGGTTAAAAGCTAAGAAACTGAGGGTAGGTCTGGATGGGCATTTCTCAGACTGGAGACGAGCTGTAAGTGGTGTTCCCCACTTGGACCCTGGCTTTTACTGATTCATATAAATGATTTCAAGATGGGGTATTGAGGGCAAGATTTGGAGATGATGCTAAGCTAGGGAAAACGGACACTTGTGAGGATGATGCTGAGCAACTTCAGAGGGGCATTGACAAATAGGTCTAAAGGACAGACAACTGGCAGCTGAAATGTGCAGAGCAATGTGAGGGAATGCATTTCAGTAGAAGAAACGCAGAGGCAATACAGGCTCAATGGTGCAACTTTGAGGGAAGTACAGGGGCAGAGGGACCGTGGGGTTCATATGCATGATTTTCTGAAGGTGGCCAGGCAAGTCAAAACTGTTGTTAAGAAGACTTATTGGATTCTTGGGTTTATAAATAGAGACATAGAGTATAAAAGTAAGGAGGTGATGCTACACCTCTACAAATCATTGGTCAGACCACGTTTGGAGTAATGTGTTCAGTTCTGGGCAACTTATTGAAGGAAGGATGTTAAAACTCTGGAGCAAGTACAAAGGACATTCATTGGAATGATATCAGGAATAAGGGATTTTAGATCCATTGGAAGATCAGAGAAATTAGGTTTCTTCTCCTTTGGAGCAGAGAAAATTAAGAGGTGACCTTATTGAGGGGTTCAAAATTGTGAACGATTGTGACAGGGTAATGAACTGTATTACCAACACTAGTTGATATGTCAGTAGCCAGGGGTCACAGCTTCACGATTTTCAGCTAGAGAGCTCGGGGTGAGATGAGGAGAATCCTCTTTACTCAGACAGTTGTTGGGATTTGGAATGTGCTGCCGGGGAGAGTAGGTTTCAAAACAGAGGTGGATATATATTTAAAAGGCATGAAGTTAGAGGGCGACAGAGAATGGGACTAGTTGGGTAGCTGTTTTGGGAGCCAGTACAGACACCATGGGTTGAATGGCCTCCTTCTGTGCTGTAAGATTCAATGATTGTAGTAACCCCTCATTCCTAGTCTCATTCTAGTTTGATAAGGTTTTATGAAAATAAGGCCCTGTCCATATTTATCCCTGAACCATCATAATGAGAATGGATAATCTGGCTACTATCCCACAGTGCTTTGAGGGAGCTTGGCATGCTCAGATCCACTGTCTGATTTTCCAACATCACTACCATGATTATAAACAGTAATTCATTGAATGTAAAGTTACTATGGGGCATCCTGAGGTCAGGAAGGGTGCTATATGAATGCAAACTCTTTCCAAACCTCTGAGTGGATTATCCCCAACTGGTCCACCAAGGTGGAACATGAGATAGATCACTGAACAATCAGTAGGTGGGCTAAGCTGAGCTCTCCACTGCTCTGTGACCACTCACCTTTGGGACACTCCTGATATACAGAGTTGCTCCCATTTCACTACCTCAACTGCACTGGTGGTGGGGTGGGAAATTCCCACACAAGCACAGAGCTATGGGGGTTGGGGAGGGGAGGGGGGTGGGGAGCAACTGGATTGGAAGTTGCTAGCTGTCTTTAAGGGTGTTTAAATTGCCTGGTCACTCAGTCATTAGTTTTTTAAGGAGCTTCCTTCCTTCTCCCTCCTCCCTCTTTTCAAACCTGGCAACACAGCACAAATGGAAATGTGACAACACCTTCCCAATGAGCTTCTGTCCCTCCCTGTTTAACCTCAATGTTCCTGTCTCCTTATTTACCAAGAGTGTCAAGAGTGGAGCTCCCAGAGGCCAACGTTAGGGATAAATATCGACTGAGCCACATTACATGAAACCTTATCAATTAGGATGAGACTAGGAATGGGATGGCATTGGAATCATTGAATTTTACAGCACCAGAAAAGGCCATCTGATCCATTGCATCTGCACTGGCTCCTCAAAGAGCTACCCAGCCAGTGCCATTCTCCTGCTTGATCTCCAAATTTTACAGAAAACAATCAATCTCAAAGCAATTCAAAGCAGGTTAGGGAATGGGATAATAGTGTGTGGGTCGGCCATTCCGTTCACCAAACTCGCTCCACCATTTAAATCGATTGTGTCTGATTATTTACCACAATCTGCTATCCCCAAACCCTATCGTGCCATCAGTATCTAGACATCAATCAATCTCTGTCTTGAATACACTCAACAACTGAGCTTCGATAGCTGGGGCCGAGAATTCCAAAGATTCTCCACCCTCTGGGTGAAAACATTCCAACGCACCTTTGTCCTTAATGCCTTGCACGTTTTGTTCTGAGCTTGTGTTACCTTGGTGCTAGACACCACCTTTCTGCATCCGTCCTGTCTATAAGATCCTGTCTGGCTCTTCTATTCTCTGGGGAATACAGGCCCAGACTCCTCAGCCTTTCCTCACACACTATCCCAGGAACAAGTCCAATGAGCCCCTGCTGCCTCTCTCAATGATACTCACCTCCTTTCTTAGGTAAGGGACTGCTCCTCGTTCCAGGTGGGTTGTCACTGAGGTTCTATAGTGGAAGAAAAGTCTCCTTGAGGAGAAAGTGAGGATTGCAGATGCTGGAGATTAGGGTCGAGAGTGTAGTGCTGGAAAAGCACAGCAGGTCAGGCAACATCCAAGGAGCAGGAGAATCGATGCTTCGGGCATAAGCCCTTCATCAGGAATTTAGTCAATTCTCCTGTCCCTTGGATGTGGCCTGACCTGCTCTGCTTTTCCAGCACCACACTCTCAACAAAGGTCAATTTGAGCCTGTTCTTCAATCCTCTTGTGATAAAGGTCAATTCGCCATCACAATTGCTCACTGCACCTCCTTGTTTATTTTCAGCGACATCCAAGCTTAGGTCCCGAGGACACCATCCAATCTCTTGTCATTTAAGAAATACTCCACAAATCTCTCCCTCCTATCAATGTGGATAATCTCACACTTAGCCCACGTCATAATTTTGGCCATTCTCTCAGCCTCTCGAAACCTCTCCGCATCATTGTCACATATCATAGTGCCATTCTTTTACCCAAACTTACAAAAAATACATTCAGCCACTACTATGATATCAATTGTGAACAGCTGGGGCCCAATCACTGAGTATTACAGTCATGGACTGCTAACCCATCAATTACCATCTTTTCCTGCTGTCCGTCCCCTTCTCAGTAACCACTTCTTAATCCTCAGCAGTATATTATACTCTATCCCATGATCTTCAGTAATTTCCCATTTGTGTCTTTTTGAAAAGTTGTCTCAAATTCACCACAGCCACTGGTGGGACAAGATAGACTCTGTTGGTAATGTTCTCAACAAAGCCTGGTTTGTCAAACATGACTTTCCCTTCCTAAGTCATGTTGACATCTGTCCGATTAGATGATTATATTTGACTTGAGTTATTATTGCCACATGTATTGATATACAGTGAAATGTAATGTTTTGTGTGTCAACCAGACAAATCATACCTTATACAAGTACATCAGGGTAATAAAACAGAATGCAGAATATCGTGTTACAGCTGCAGAGAAGGTGCGGAAACAGATCACCTCTAATATACAAAAGGTCCATCCATAAGTCTGATAATGGCGGGGAAGAAGCTGTTCTTGAATCTGTTGATGCGTGGTTTCAAACATTTGTATCTTCTTCTGTCCAATGGGAGTGGGTGGAAGAGAGTATAACCGAGTGGTAGGGATCTTTGATGATGTTGGCTGGTTTCCTGAGGCAGGGCAAAGTGTAGATGGAGTCAGCGAGTCATAGTGTTACACAGCAAGGAATCAGACCCTTTGGTCCAACTTATACATACTGACCAGATATTCTAACCTAATCTAGTCCTATTTGCCAGTACCCGGCCCATATCTATCAAAACCCTTCCTTTGCATAGACCCATCCAGATGCCTTTTAAATGTTGTAATTGTTCCAACCTCCACCAGTTCCTCTGGCAGCTCATTCCACACAGGCATCACTCTCTGCATGAAAATGTTGCCCCTTAGGTCCCTTTTTAAATCTTTCCCCTCTCACCCTAAGCCTATGACCTCTAATTCTGGATTCCCCCACCCTAGGGAAAGACCTTGTCTATTCACCCTATCTATGCCCCTCATGATTTTATAAACCTCTATAAGGTCACCCTCAGCCTCTGACGTTCCAGGGAAAACAGCCCCAGCCTAGTCGGCCTCTCCCTATAGCTCAAACCTTTCAATCCTGGCAACATCCTTGTAAATCTTTTCTAAGCCCTTTCAAGTTTCACAACATCTTTCCTATTACAGGAAGACTAGAATTGAACACAGTATTCCAAAAGTGGCCTAACCAATGCACTTTACAGATGCAACATGACCTTCCAACTCCTGTACTCAATGTTCTGACCAATGAACCTTCTTTACCATTCTGTCTACCTGTGACTTCACTTTCAAGCAACTATGTACCTGCATCCCTTGGTCATTTTGTTCCGCAACACTTCCCAGAGCCCTACCATTAATGTGTAAGTCTTGTCCTGTTTTGTCTTAACAAAATACAACACCTCACTTTTAGCTAAATTAAACTCATCTACCCCTCCTCAGCCAATTGGCCCATCTGATCAAGGTCCCATTGTACTCTGTACTTCATTATCCACAACTTCATTGTACTTCATTATCCACTACACCTCTAAGTTTGGTGTCATCTGTAAACTTACTAATCATATTTCCTATATTCACATCCAAATCATTTATATAAGTAGTAAAAAGCAGTGGACCCAGTGTCGATCCTTGCGGCACACCACTGGTCACAGACCTCAAACCCGAGAAACAATCAGGGGCGGCACGGTGGCACAGTGGGTAGCACTGCTGCCTCACAATGCCTGAGACCTGGGTTCAGTTCCTGCCTCTGGCGACTGTCTGTGTGGAGTTTGCACGTTCTCCCCGTGTCTGCGTGGGTTTCCTCCAGGTGCTCCGGTTTCCTCCCACAGTCCAAAGACGTGCAGGCCAGGTGAATTGGCCATGCTAAATTGCCCGTAGTGTTAGGTAAGGGGTGAATGTAGGTGGGTTGCGCTTCGGCGGGTCGGTGTGGACTTGTTGGGCTGAAGGGCCTGTTTCCACACTGTAATGTAATGTAATCTAATCTAATCCACTAACACCACCTTCTGTCTCCTACTATCAAGCCAAGTTTGTATCCAGTTGGCTAGTTCTCCCTGGATCCCATGTGATCTAACCTTACTAACTGGTCTACCGTGTGGAACCTTGTTAAACGCCTTACTGAAGTCAATGGAAGAAAGGCTTGTTTTCATGATGGACTGGGCTGCTTCTCAACACACTGTAGTTTCTAATGGTCTTGGGCAGGACAGTTGCCATACTAAGGTGTGATGCATCTGGATAGGATGCTTTCTGTGGTGCATCTATGAAAATTGGTAAGAGTTATTGTGGACAGGTCGAATTTCCTTAACTTTCTGTAGAATTCTAAACATTCTAAACATTCTGAGATATTTTAAATATCCCGTTATCTCACTCCTTATAATGGACTGAATATTTTCGCTGCTATTGTCCTGACATCAGCTGAACACACCTACAGTTGCCTGTTTTGTATCTCCCTTCTTTCTTAAATAGTACGGTCACATTTAACCTTCCGGTCTGCAGACCGTGCTGTAGAAGCCACAGGATTTTGAAAGGTGACCATCAATAACCTTTTTTTAAAATCACTGTAGCCATTTATTTCAACGCTTTGTGTCCTGGGAGTTTGCCAACTTGCGGACCTATCATTTCTCCAGCACGACTTTCTTTCTGCTAATGGCAATTTCTTTCAATTCCTCATTCCCACTAGTCCCTTGGATCTCGTTTATTTCTGGGAGATTTCTGGTACCTTCCTCTGTGAAGTCAAGCACACAAAAAAAATGATTTAGCTTCTCCACCACGACCCTAGTTCCCATCGTAAATCCTCCTGTCTCTGTCCATAATGCGCCCATATTTCTCTTTGCTGATCTTTACACACCTGGATAAAGCGCAAACATACAACTGGGCACCGTCCTGCCCTCAGCCATTCGACGTGTTTTAGTAAGTGAACACTGGGTAGTGATCAGGACAGGATCCCTGTTTGATTTTCAGGGTCGCAGCAGATTGGGCTTCGACTCTGTGATCTTCCTGGTCAGGGTATCTCGATCTGAAAATGTGTTGCTGGAAAAGCGCAGCAGGTCAGGCAGCACCCAAGGAGCAGGAGAATCGACATTTCGAGCATGAGCCCTTCTTCAGGAATGAGGAGAGTGTGCCAAGCAGGCTAAGATAAAAGGTAGGGAGGAGGGACTTGGGGGAGGGGTGTTGGAAATGCGATAGGTGGAAGGAGGTTAAGGTGAGGGTGATAGGCTGGAGTGGGGGTGGGGACAGAGAGGTCAGGAAGAAGATTGCAGTTTAGGAAGGTGGTGCTGAGTTCGAGGGTTGGGACTGAGACAAGGTGGGAGGAGGGGAAATGAGGAAACTGGAGAAGTCATTTCCACTTCCCCCACCTTGTCTCAGTCCCAACCCTCGAACTCAGCACCATCTTCCTAACCTGCAATCTTCTTCCTGACCTCTCTACCCCAACCCCCACTCCGGCCTATCACCCTCACCTTATCACCCTCACCTTAACCTCCTTCCACCTATCGCATTTCCAACGCCCCTCCCCCAAGTCCCTCCTCCCTACCTTTTATCTTAGCCTGCTTGGCACACTCTCCTCATTCCTGAAGAAGGGCTCATGCCCGAAACGTCGATTCTCCTGCTCCTTGGATGCTGCCTGACCTGCTGCGCTTTTCTAGCAACACATTTTCAGCTCTGATCTCCAGCATCTGCAGTCCTCAATTTCTCCTAGAGGGTATCTCGATGCCACTCCACATGAAGTGTCCACCTCCAACATGTGCTAACTTGGTGATGAGACCTGTTCTCATTCATTGACCCTCCCTCGTGGAATGTCAGGCTTTGCATTGATCAGAAAGCTCTCTTCTCTAAAGAGTCATTGAAACACTCAAGAAGGCCAGTCAGCCTATGCTAGCTCCTTGCAGAGCAATCTAGTCACTCCCATTCCTGCTCTCCATCTCTTACAACCTAGTAAATTAATTTCCTTTATCTAGCTCACTGCACCTGATTGGCTTTTTATCACCACTCTTGTAGGCAGAGAGTTTCAGATCACTCAGCATATACTGCAAAAAACATGTTTTCCTCACCTTCCCCTTGCCCCAAACCACAAATCTGTGTCTGCCAGCTGTTGCCCCATCGGACAGGAACGTTTCTGCTTTGTCCATTTTGCCTGAAAGCTGTGCACTCCAACTAAGTCTCAGCTTCTCCTTCTTTGCTCTAACGGGAGCAAGCTGCACTCTCCAAACCTTGTAGGTGAAATCCTTTACCCTCAGTACCACCCCGGTCCATCTCCTCTGCAGCCTGTTTAAAATCAAGGAGATAATGAAATAATCTAAGGTGCTTCACTGGAGAAAAGAATTTGAGGCCAAACCACAAGAACTAGGACAGTGAGCACAGCTTGCTCAAAGACCAGAGGTGGAGTAATATTCAAACTGGGACACAACCTAGCACTGCACCTGTGCCTCAGTCGAGTACTTAACACTCAAGGTTCTTGCATCCTAAGCAAGATATGACAGAAGATTGGTTGCCACTTCCATTGTATATCCACCACCCAGTGAAATCCTTTCTCAAAGCCAGCTAGCACAGCTCTTTGGGCAGTGGGTGTGCTTGAATCAGAGAGTTGTACAGCACAGAAACAAACCCTTCAGTCTAACTCGTCCATGCTGACCAGATATCTGAACCTAATCTAGTCGCATTTACCAGCACTTGGCCCAGATCCCTCTAAATATTTTCTATTGATATACCCATCCAGATGCATTTTAAATGTTGTAATTGTAGCAGCCTCCACCTCTTCCTCTGGCAGCTCATTCCATACACGTACCACTCTCTGTGTGGAAACGTTGCCCTTTAGGTCCCTTTTAAGGTTTTCCCCTCTCATCCTAAACCTATGCCCTCTAGTTCTGGACACCCACACTTCAGGGAAAATACATTGTCTATTTATCCTATCCATACCCGTCATGATTTTATAAACCTCTATAAGATCACCCCTCAACTTCCGACACTCCAGGGAAAATAAGCCCAGCCTGTTCAGCCTCTCCCTATAGCTCAATTCTGTCAACTCAGCAACATCCTTGTAAATCTTTTCTGAACCCTTTAATGTTTTGCAATAACCTTTTGATAGGAGGGAGACCAGAATTGCACACAATATTTAAAAAATGGCCAAACCAATGACCTGTATAGCCGCAACATGACCTCCCTACTCCTATACTCGACGTACTGTCCAATCAATGAAAGCATACCAAATGCCTTCTTCACTATCCTATCGACCTGCGACTCCACTTCCAAGGAGCTATGAACCTGCACTCCAAGGTCTCTTTGTTCAGCAACACTCCCGAGGACCTTAACATTAAGTGTATAAGTCCTGCTCTGATTTGCTTTCCCAAAATGCAGCACCTCACATTTATCTAAATTAAACTCCATCTGCCACTCCTCAGCCCATTGGCCCATCTGATTAAGATCCCATTGTACTCTGAGATAACCCTCTTCGCTGTCCACTACATCTCCAATTTTGATGTCATCTGCAAACTTACTAACCATACCTCCTATGTTCACATGCAAATCATTTATATAAATGATGAAAAGTAGTGGACCCAACACCAATCCTTGTGGCACTCACTGGTCACAGGCCTCCAGTCTGAAAAACAACCCTCCACCACCACTCTCTGTTTTCTAGCTTCAAGCCAGTTCTGTGTCCAAATGACTAGTTCTCCCTTTATTCCATGAGATCTAACCTTGCTAACCAATCTCCCATGGGGAACCTTTTAGAACGCCTTACTGAAGTTCATTTGATCATGTCATTTGTTATTTCTTCAAAAAACTCAATCAAGTTTGTGAGACAGGATTTCTCACGCACAAAGCCATGTTGACCACCCCTAATCAGTCCTTGCCTTTCCAAATACATGTACATCCTGTCCCTCAGGATTCTCTCCAACAACTTGCCCTCACCGAGGTCAGGCTCACCGGTCTATAGTTCCCTTGCTTGTCTTTACTGCCATTCTTAAACAGTGGCACCACGTTTGCCAACCTCCAGTCTACTGGCACCTCACCTGTGACTATTGATGATAGAAATACCTCTATGAGGGGCCCAGCAATCACTTTGCTAGCTTCCCGCAGAGTTCTAGGGTACATCTGATCAGGCCCTGGGGATTTATCCATGTTGACGCATTTTAAGACAACCAGCTCCTCCTTCTATGTAAATATGGACATTTTTCAAAATGTCACCATCTATTTTCCGACATTCTATATCTTCCATGCCTGGCCCATATTCCTCTAAATCGTTTCTATTCATATACCCATCCAAATGCCTTTTAAATGTTGTAATTGTACCAACCTCCACCACCTCCTCTGGCAGCTCATTCCATACACGTACCACCCTCTGTTACGCCTTGGATCTTTTTAAAATTTTGCCCCTCGCACCTTAAATCGATGCCCACTAGTTCTGGACTCCCCCACCCCAGGGTAAAGACTTTGTCTATTTATCGTTTCCATTTCCCTCATGATTTTATAAACCTTTATAAGGTCACCCCTCAGCCTCTGAAGCTCTAGGGAAAACAGCCCCAGCTATTCAACCTCTCCCTGCAGCTCAAACCCTCCAATCCCTGCAACACTTTTATGAATCTTTTCTGCACCTTTTCAAGTTTAACAACAGCTTTAACATTTCCAATTCTTGTGATAGTAATCAGTATCCAGGGCTCCAAAAGGCTCCAAATGTTAGCACGTTTGCTCAGCCGCAATGTCAGAATGGAAACAATGGTTTGCAAACGCATTCTCTTAAATGAATTAAAGAGAGTGAACCTCAGAGAAGCAGTGCATCCATGCTGCTTTTATATCTCCAATCATCTTCCTTCATATTCATAGAATCCCTACACTGTGGAAACAGGCCCTTCGGCCCAACAGTCCACACAGACCCTCTGGAGAGTAACTCATCCAGATCCATTCCCCTACCTTTACCCCTGACTAATGCACCTAACCTACACATCCCTGAAACTATGGACAATTTAGCATGGCCAGTTCACCTAACCTGAACATCTTTGGACTGTGGGAGGAAATTGGAGCACCTGGAGGAAACCCACGCAGATACAGGGAGAATGTGCAAACTCCACAGACAGTTGCCTGAGGTGGGAATTGAACTCAGGTCCCTGGTGCTGTGAGGCACCAGTGCTAACCACTGAGCCACCGTACTTCAAAACACCTTACCAATATTTCTTAGCCGCTCATTTAAACATATCTCACTTCCCCTTCAATCCATCCATGCTATTTCCTTCACACCACCTCCCCCCCGCCCCCCCCCCTCCCCCCCCCCTCAACTGCATGTGGTACCACCTTCTCCATTCTCACTCCCACAAAGCTGAGGCCCCAAAATCTCTCTCTGCTGCAACTGGAATTCTCTACAGGTGGAGGCTGAGCCAATGAATACATCAAAGCTGAGAGTCATCGACAAGACAGCCGAGGTGTTATGAGGGCAGGCAGGAAAGTGGAATGACGTGCCACAATCAGGGTCAATAAGAAATAAGGCCTTTCAGCCCCTCAAGCCTGCTCCACCATTCAATAGGATCATGGCTGATCTGACATTCCTTACATCCTTTCCCAGTTACATTTGATTCCCCGACTGATCAAGAACTATCTATCTCAGCCTTAAATATACACAAGGACGTTTCCTCCAGGTAAGGAGTTCCAAATATTCTCAACGATCTGAGAGAAGATCTCAGCCTTAAATTGATATCTCTTTATTACGAGACTCTACCCTCTGACTCTAGAGTCTCCCATGAGGGAGATCATTCTCTCAGTATTGACTTGATGAGATAATTCTCATCAACCCCAGTGAGTAAAGTCCCAACCTTTATTCAGAAGACCATCTCTCCATACCAAAAGGATCAACCGAGTGAACCTCCTCTGAACAGTCTCCAATGAAATAATATCTTTTCTTAAATAAGGGGACTAACACTGCTCACAGTACCATGAACTCATCGAAGAGGTTTCAGGGGTTGAATGTCTATTTCTATTTGGATTCATTGTATCCTTGTGTTCGTATATTTATATAACACCATTCATGTAAGAAAACATTCCCAAGTTTTTCACAGGAGCACTGTAAAACAAAATACCAAGGGAGCCATTAGGTCAGGTGACCAATAATCTGATAAAACAGGATGATTTTAAGGAGTGTCTAATGGTGGAAAATATAGAAACATAAAACCATAGAAGAAAGGAGTGGGAGGAGGCCATTCAGCCCTTCCAGCCTGCTCCACCATTCATCACAATCGTGGCTGATGTCCAACTCAACAGCCTAATCCTGCTTTCTCCCCATGGTCTTTGATCCCATTCGCACCAAGTGTTGTATCTAGCTGCCTCTTGAGTGCATTCAATGGTAGAATGGGAGAGAAGTGGAGAGGTTTAAGGGAGGAGATCCAGAGTTTAGTGCCAAGTGCTTATAGAGCTGATCTACTGCTGCATGCCTTTCTCAACTCCAGCCTGAATCTTTCTGCTGTTCTGCAGCTGACCTTTCACCTTTCACCTCTGTCAACTTCAGCCCAACCGAAACCTACTTGCCTCTACCTGTCCTGAGCTGGATCCCACTCACTTGTTACCCCAGCCCTCCTGGCTTTCATTAAGATGTGCCTTAGGACCCACCCTTTCATCAGGCTTTAGGTCATCAGGCCCTCTCTTTGGCTTTGCACTAGAGCTCTGAGAAATACCTTTGGACCTTTACTTGGCCATTGAGATTTATGACCTTCAGCCTGAAAGTAGGGATGGGCGAGGGGGACATCAAAGAACTCTGAATGATAGCGTATGCCATTGGGAAGTGGGAACCCAAAAGAATGTAGTCAAGTGAAAGCTGGCTTAGGGATGTATTGCTGTTGTTCTCATCAGCAGTCATTCGCCTCATTGCTGAAGACCATCATGGTTCTTTATATAATTGGTCAGGCTGCTTCTGGACCTGCCATGAGTTACTGATATCCGGATGTGGGATTCACTTCTTGTGGAGCCTGCGTGCGACTTCGTTTGACATGGGGACCTTCAGGTGGTTTGGTGGTCAGGTTTTGGAAACACGAGGAGACACCACATCAACTTGATCCACACTGGCACAACAACCCTTCTTCCAAATCCGCAGCCAATGGGGTACATGGTCTTCCCTCACCCTTCACCTGATCTACTCCCAGGGGACGTTTGAATCAGACTTCACCTGGTACCTACAATCCTGTGCTTGTCTCCATGGGTGACCCTATAAGGAGCAAAGAGCTCCTGATGGTCTCACAGAACATGTCTTTGGAATGCACAACCTTCTCCAGTATATCAGGGGAGGTGAGCTGTGTGGAAGAGATTATTAGGCCCCGGTTCAAATCAGAAAAACAGCCAAGTTTGGACCAATTTCAGGAAACTCCTCACCCAAGGATGAGCCAACTTTTGAATAGATCCCAACGAATATAAAGAGCACAACAAAATCTTGGAATGCTCCTTAGTTACTGTCATTCAGGTCATTCTGGATAGTGGAACTAAGATGGACCGAATGGTCTATTGATTATCTCTGGAGGCCATTGTTTATTGCACATTGCTGAAACCACATGGAGGCCACACTGGGTAAGGATGGTGGATTTCCCATGAAGGGAGATTAGTGAACCAGATGTCTGTGCTTTTTTTTTAAACAGTCCAATCAATTACAGTTGTTACAGCCACCGTTACAAAGACTAATTTTACATTCCAGATGTTACTAACTGAATTCAAATTCCACCATCTGCCATGTTGGCTTTGAACCCACGCTCCCAGGAGATTTGGCCCAGCCTCTGGATAGGAGCTTAGTTAGCTGTATAACTGTCCCCCTTTACTAACCCAATGCTATGGACAGCACTATGCTCAGACAGTGCAGGGTGCTACACAATGCCATGCCTGGCTTCCACCTAAAATAGCTTTGTTTCTGAATCTCAATACCTGAGGTGCTGGGGGGAGAGCGTTCTCATGACAACAAGTAGACAGCAATTCATCAGACTTTGATGACTATATTATGGGAAGCACATGCTGAGAGGGCTCCATTGGTGAGAATTTCCAGCCATTGTTTTTTTTTTCTCTCATTAATCCCGGAGAGGCCCCAAGCCCAGCTCCTCCACAATGTGAGTTCACCAATTCACTGGGACCTAGTGCTTAAAAGGAGCTCATTACACTTGGTTCAGCTCAGTCACTGAACTCACCAAGAAATACCATGGAGCTGGGCTGTAAACCCACTTCAACTTAGAGTCATAGAGATACACAGCACAGAAACAGACCCTTCAGTCCAACGTGTCCATGCCGACCAGATATCCTAAATTAATCTAGTTCCATTTGCGGAGATCATTTGGCCCATATCCCTCCAAACCCTTCCTATTCATGTCCCCATCCAGATGCTTTTAAATGCTGTCTCCACCACTTCCTCTGGCAGCTTCATTCCAAACACTCACCGCAGTCTGTGTGAAAACGTTGCCCCTTAGGTCCCTTTTAAATCTTTCCCCTCTCACTCTAAACCTTTGTCCTGTAGTTCTGGACTCTCCCACCCTGGGGAAAAGACCTTGGCTATTCACCTCATCCATGCCCCCAGTGATTTTATAAACCGCTGTAAGGTCACTCATCTTTAAGAGTTGTAAATCAGAAATGTGACTCTCAGCTGTGGTGTCGAAAACCTACAGTGCAAAAGGTTTACAGCTCACTTGAGAGACTTGAGTATATAATGGAGCCTGATGCACTCAGTGCGTTTTTCTTTCCTGCCTGTCAGATCAATGTTAAACCCTGGCCCCAGCTGCCCTCTGAGACAGACTAGAATGAACCAATGGCTCTATTTCAAAAAAAAAGGCAGACAGGTTCTCCTGGGTGTCCTCTGGACATTCCACTACTTCCAATGGGCTATATAAATAAAAGTCATTGTTGTTGTCCTGGTCATCATTTATCCCTCAACCAACGCCACTAAAAACAGATCGTCTGATTGTGGTCCCTGTGGGATCTTGCTGTGCGCTCCCAGGCTGCTGTATCTCAGGCAGCGCAACAGTGACTACATTTCTGATAGCGTTTAATTTCTGGTGAGGGGTGTTCTGACGTTCTGGGGCCGTGTCGGGGAAAGTGAAACGCTCTTTGGTCTCAATTACATCAATGTTTCTTCCCATTATCCTTCCTCTAGGCTGGTACTGAGAGAGAGTGCACTGCTGTTGAGCCCAGGAGTGACTGCAGTAAGTGGTGCAGCAGCTCTGGGACAACATTTTACCGGCTTCCCACCATTCACTCCAGCAGCCCGCCCCCTCCAAGTACAATCAGAGGGGCCCAGCAGCTCACCAGCACCACCCTTGGCAGTGGCCATGGCTGGGACTGCAACCAAGAGAGGGAGCTTGGGGCAATCTTGAGGGGCCGAACAGCCTATTCCTGTTCCTGTTTCTGATGGCTTTATGGAACTGTGATGGGGCAGGTTCAATTGAGGCATTCAAGAGAGACTTTGGATGATTATTTGGATTGTGCAGTAATACCGGAAAAAAAGCAAGAGATGCCTTTTATAATGGAACCGGGCCAGGAATGATGGACCAAATAGCTCACTTCTTCCCCATCATAATTCTGTGATTCCGTGACTTAGTTGATCTTCCAGTAGGAAGCTCAATAAGCCAATTTCTAGCAAACGCTGGATGGACTGACTTTGGATGGTAAATGGAAGGCAACAAAATCTCAGGTCATGTTTAAGATCATAAGAAATAGGAACAGAAGAAGGCCATTCAGCCCATTGAGCCTGCTCCATCATTCACTAGGATTGTGGCTGATCCAACATTCCTCACGTTCACTTTCCCGCCCTTTCCCTGTAACTCTCGATTCTCCGACCGATCAAGAATCTCTCTATCTCAGCTTTAAATATACACAAGGAGTCTGCCCCCACAGCTCTCTGTGGCAAGGGCTTCCAAAGACTCACAACCTTCTGAGAGAAGACCTTCCTCCTCATCTCAGTCTTAAATTGGTGCCCCTTTGTGCAGAGACTATGCCCTCTGATTCTGGACTCTGCTATGAGGAGAAACATCCTCTCAGCATTGACCCTGTCAAGCCCCTTCAGAATTTGATATGTTTCAATGAGATCACCTCTCATTCTTCCAAACACCAGGGAGCAGCGTTCATCTGCCGGAGAATCTCACCTTGACCCTCAACACCAGCCCCATAGCTTCAGAGAACACCTCTGGGACACCCGCACCAACCAACCCAACCACCCCATGGCTCAACACTTCAACTCCCCCTCCCACTCCACCAAGGACATGCAGGTCCTTGGACTCCTCCATCGCCAGACCATAGCAACATGACGGTTGAGGAAGAGCGCCTGATCTTCCGCCTAGGAACCCTCCAACCACAAGGGATGAACTCAGATTTCTCCAGTTTCCTCATTTCCCTCCCCGCACTTTGTCTCAGTCAAATCCCTTGAACTCAGCACCACCTTCCTAACTTGCAATCTTCTTCCTGATCTCTCCGCCCCCACCCCACTCCGGCCTATCACCCTCACCTTGACCTCCTTCCACCTATCGCATTTCCAACGCCCCTCCCCCAAGTCCCTCCTCCCTACCTTTTATCTTAGCCTGCTGGACACACTTTCCTCATTCCTGAAGAAGGGCTTGTGCCCGAAAAGTCGATTCTCCTGCTCCTTGGATGCTGCCTGACCTGCTGCGCTTTTCCAGCAACACATTTTCAGCTCGGATCTCCAGCATCTGCAGTCCTCACTTTCTCCCCTTAGCCAAGAAAGCCCAGCAGAGTCTTGACTTCCTGCGCAGGCTGAGGAAAGCCCATCTCCCACCCCCTCATCCTCTCCTACATTCTACAGAGGGTTCATTGAGTGTACCCTGAGCTGCTGCACCACTACCTGGTTCGGGAATTGCACCGTCTTGGATCAGAAGACCCTACAATATTACAGACATTGATACCACACGCTGCATCCGAAAGGCTAACAGCATTGTGGAAGACTGCACCCACCCCTCACTCAAACTCTTCTCCCTCCTGCCATCTGGCAGAAGATACAGGAGCATTCAGTCTCTCAGTGCCAGACTGCACAACTGTTTCTTCCTCCAAGCCATCAAGCTCCCGAACACAGTGTAATTGGAATCTTTCCCATTTGAAATCCTTTTGTATTGCTGCGAGAAAAATGTCTATCATTTCATAATTCTTCTATCACACCGTAACTTGTGTGTTTTGCAATTCTGATTCACTTTATGCCATGTACAATTGTGTAGTTTGTGCTATCAATGTCGCACCCTCGGTCCTGTAGGAACGCTGTCTCGTTTTTGCTGTATCAGTTGTATGTGGTAGAAATGACAAATAAAAGTTACTCTACTCCATTCTACCTGTTTAGCCTTTCCTCAGAAGATAAACCCTCCATAGCTGGATTCATCTTTGAGAACTTTCGTTGAACTGCACACGTACTGTTTGAGACAACTGATTGCTGTTAATCAGATAACTTGGAACTAAAATGGACCACCCAACACTCCACAAAGGGCTCTCAGCTTTCAAAAGCATTCAGAGTTAGCACTGATGACTTTGCTTTTCTTGGTAGTGTAAACAAGAGGCTGGTGGAAAGGGAATTGAGGGATAACTTCTTCACTCAGAGGGTGGTGGGTCTATGGAATGAGCTGCCCTTGGAAATGGTTGTTATAACATTTGAAAGACACTTGGACAGGTATATGAGTAGAAAGGGCTTCGAGGGACATGGGCTAAATGCAGGCAAATAGGAGAGTTCAGTTTGGGAAACCCGGTTAGCATGGTCGAGTTGGGCCAAAGGGTCTATTTCCGTGCTGTGTGAATCTATGACTCCAGAAGGGATTCATCAGTCAAAAGCTCAGTCTCCGAATTTGGTGAGAAACAATCTGCGGATATTTCAATGGAATCTGCCTGATGTTGTTGCCATCTGAAGGGAGAAGGGGTTGTTAACGGTGTGAGCTGGCCTCAAGGGGGCGTTTTACTGAATTCCTATAGACCCCTTTGAAACGTTGACTCCAATATTCCTCAGTTTCATCATTTAACAGCATCTCCGAAAGAGGTGACATTTACCAAGCAGAAGGACAAAGAAAGTAAGACAGCAAACATTTGCATTTATGTATCTTCCACTTCTTCTCAGGTCATCCAAGAGGACTGAGGATGACTCTCTATCCCTCTGGCGTTTGGAATTGCAGTGCAATGGTAACAATTTCTCTCTCGATGTCAGCAAAAGGACTGATCAATGACGTCAGGAAGGAAGGAGGAGAACATACCCCATCGACATCAATGGAGCAGAGGTGGAGAGAGTAGAGAGTGTCACGTTCCTCGGAGCGATGCTAACCGACATCCTGTCCTGGACTTCCCACGTAGATGCAATGGTCAAGAAGGTATAACATCAGCTCTTCTTCCTCAGGAGGATCAGGTGGTTCAGCATCTCCAGAAGGACCCTCGCCACCTTTTACTGATGCACCATTGAAAGCAGGTGCATCTATATAATCAGGGTGCATCACGGCCTGGTACGGCAACTGCTCTGCCCAGGACCGTAGAAACCTACAGAAGGTGATGTGCACAGCATAGACCATCAGCGAAGCCAACCTCCCATCCATGGACTCCATTTACCCATCTCGTTGCCATGGAAGGGCTGCCAACGTCATCACAGACCCCTCCTGCCCCAGTCATCAGGTAGAAGATACAGAAACTTGAACACACACACACACACACACACACACACACACACAAATACTCACACACACACTCACACACAAACACACACACAAACACTTACACACACACACACACACAAATACTCACACACACTCACACACACACAAACACTTACACAAACACGAACACATACACACACACTCACACACACACACACAAACACACACACACTCACACCCACACACAAACACACACACACAAACACTAACACACACCCAGCACACACACACACTCACACAAACACAAACACACACACACTCACACAAGCACAAACACACACACATTCACACAAACACACACACACACAAGCACACACACACACACACTCATACACACAAACACTCACACACACAAGCACACACACACACGCACACACACACAGACACACTCATACACACAAACACACACACACACAAACACTCACACACACAAGCACACACACACTCACACAAACACAAACACACACACACTCACACAAACACAAACACACACACATTCACACAAACACACACACAAACACACACACACAAGCACACACACACATACACACAAACAATCACACACACAAGCACACACACACACACACACACACTCATACACATAAACACTCATACACACACACACACGTGCCCACACACACATAAACACTCACACACACAAGCACACACACACTCACACAAACACAAACACATACACATAAGCACACATAAACACACACACAAACACGCAAACGCAAACACATACACACACACCCACACAAACACTCACATACACACACTCACACACACACACAAACACACACACACTCACACACACACTCACACACACAAACACTCACACACACACACACACAAATACTCACACACACACTCACACACAAACACACACACAAACACTTACACACACACACACACACAAATACTCACACACACTCACACACACACAAACACTTACACAAACACGAACACATACACACACACTCACACACACACACACAAACACACACACACTCACACCCACACACAAACACACACACACAAACACTAACACACACCCAGCACACACACACACTCACACAAACACAAACACACACACACTCACACAAGCACAAACACACACACATTCACACAAACACACACACACACAAGCACACACACACGCACACTCATACACACAAACACTCACACACACAAGCACACACACACACGCACACACACACAGACACACTCATACACACAAACACACACACACACAAACACTCACACACACAAGCACACACACACTCACACAAACACAAACACACACACACTCACACAAACACAAACACACACACATTCACACAAACACACACACAAACACACACACACAAGCACACACACACATACACACAAACAATCACACACACAAGCACACTCATACACACACACACGTGCCCACACACACATAAACACTCACACACACAAGCACACACACACTCACACAAACACAAACACATACACATAAGCACACATAAACACACACACAAACACGCAAACGCAAACACATACACACACACCCACACAAACACTCACATACACACACTCACACACACACACAAACACACACACACTCACACACACACTCACACACACAAACACTCACACACACACACACATACACACACACACTCACACTCACACACACACACACACACACACACACAAACACTCACACAAAAACACACATATACCCCCCACACACACAAACACACACACACTCACACAAACACAAACGCATACATATGCATGCACTCAGGCACACACACAAACACGCGCACACAAACACACACACACTCACACTAACACACACACAGACAAACACACAGACAAACACACACACACAAACACACACATGCACACACAAACACGCACATACAAACACACGCACACATAAACACACACAAAAGCACGCACACACAAAAACACACACATACACACAGTCACACACATGCACACACATGCACACACAAACACCCACATACACACATGCACACACACACACGTGCACACACACACACACACGTACACACACACACACACACACACACACACACACCAACAGGTTCAAGAACAGCTTCTTCCCCGCTATTATTAGGCTGATGAATGAACTCTCTAACTTCAAATAATGTTGATCTTGTTAATGTTGGTCTTGCTTTGTGTACCTCTTGTACAGTGTAACCTACATGCCTCACTCTGTGTAAGCAGCCTACAATTTGGATGTCTTTGTTTATTATGATCTGCCCCTACTGCTTGCTAACAAAGCTTTGTGTCAAAGGTACATGTGACAATAATAAATCAAATCAAATCATCCTGAGATGACTAAGCATTGAATCCACACACTTTGGGGCTGGTGACTTTCATTGAAGTGGATGGGCGGTTTATAATCAGAGGTTTAACCACATGGATGGTCCAAAACTCATGAAGCAGGGATTCTTTACTGAATTGGCATCAGGTGTTTATGACCATAAAGAGAAATAAGGCTGACATGAATGAATGAGGGCTTCAGCAGCCAGGAAGCTAACACAAGAGTGAACCCCCTAAAATCATGGAGTCATCCAGTACAAAAGAGGCCCTTCAGCCTTTCAAGCCTGCACATGTGAGAAACACCGGTCTTTTCAACCTAATCCCATTTACCAGCACTTGAATGTTATCAAATGCCTCATCCAAGTCTTTTTTAAAGGATGTGAGGCAACTTGCCTCTACCATCTTCCCTGGCAGCACATTCGAGACTGTCACTGCCATCTTGGTAAAAAGGTTTTTCCTCACATTCCCCACGAAATCTCCTGTCCCACAGCAGACTCCAGTCCCCCTCGTGACTGACCCTTTAAATAAGGGGAACAGCTGCCCACATTCACGCTGTCCATAGGTAAAAACAAGGACTACAGATGCTGGAAACCAGAGTCTAGAGTAGATTGGTGCTGGAAAAGCACAGCAGGTCAGGCAGCATCCGAGTAGCAGAAAAAATTGACGTTTCGGGCAAAAGGCCTTCATCAGGAATATTCCTGATGAAGGACTTTTGCCCGAAATGTTGATTTTCCTGCTCCTTAGATGCTGCCTGAACTGATGTGCTTTTCCAACACCACTCTAATCTAGAATTCATGCTGTCCATGCCCCTTCATAATCTTCTACATGCCAATTAGATCACCCCTCGGTCTTTTCTGCTCCAATAAAATTGACCTCGAACCTGCCCAACCGTTCCTCAACACTTCCATTTTCCATCCTGGTGAACCTCCTCTGTATCCCTGCTAGTGCATTCACATCCTTCCTGTAACGTGGTGACCAGAACTGCTCACACAGTATTCCAGCTGTGGTCTCACCAAAGTTCAATATAACTTCCACACGGCCTCTCTGCTTCTGTAATCTATGTTGTGGTTAATAAAGGCCTAGTCTCTCATATACCATTTCACCACCGTACTAACATGCCCTTCCGTCTTCGGAGATCTACGGACCAACACATCAAGATCCCTTTGTTCTACAGAACCTCCTAGTGCCATGCTGTTCATTGAACACTTTCCTGGCAATTTACTCCTTCCAAAGTGTGGCTACTCACCCTTTTACACTTTGGAACTGGATGATATTGCAAATGCTGGACACATCATTCAGTGCAGTTTATTGTAGATTCCAAACAGTGTGGAAGCAAGCCTTGAGTCCAAACCAACCCTCTGAAGTGCATTCACCCTTCCTACCCTATCCCTGCAGGCCTCGTCTGCACGTTCCTGGGCACTACGATGTAATTTAGCATGGCCAATTCACATGTGGGAGGAAACCAGAGCACCCAGAGGAAACCCAAACAGACACAGGGAGATGTGTGAGCTCCACATGGACAGTTGCCCGTGGGTGGAATCGAACCCAGGTCCCTGGTGCTGTGAGGCAGCAGTGCTAACCATTGAGCCGCCGTGCCACCCAGCTCATGTGTTTGATTCTCAGAACTTACCCAAAATGATCATCCGTATAACCTGATGATTGCTCATCGACTGTGCTACCCTTGGAGCTGCCAATTCCAACATTCCCTCCCAATCTCTAGGAACCTCAGCCCATCCATAGCCTGTTTCCTGACTTGTGCCAAGTCTCATTTTCCCTGTGCTCACTGCTGAACTTTGGCTGCTGCTCTGGCAGTCTGTCTGTTAAAGTTGTAGCCCCTCCACGGTATTACCCCTTGCAATCTCTGTGATCCTCTCCGGCCCTTCCTTATCTGGTATACCTTTCTCCAGCCTCTCTTTACCTCTGCGGAGTCTCTTGTACATCCCCGATATCCTCCTCCGCACCATTAACGGCAACGCTTTCGGTTATCCAGACCCAAACCTCGGGAAGTCCTTCCTGAAATTTCTCCATTTCTCTCTTCCTTTTCGTAATCTGTTTCCTCACAGTCTGACGGAACTACCCTGATATGTCAATGTGTGGCCCACTGCAGGGTTATAATTGATGACACTGCCATGTGAAGTGCCTCGGGTAATTTTGCTTGGTTACAGGAGCTACATAAATGCAATATGCTGTTGTTATTAGACAATAGACAATAGACAATAGATGCAGGAGTAGGCCATTCTGCCCTTCGAGCCTGCACCGCCATTCAATATGATCATGGCTGATCATTCCTAATTAGTATCCTGTTCCAGCCTTATCTCCATACCCCTTGACTCCACTATCTTTAAGAGCTCTATCCAATTCTTTCTTAAAAGAATCCAGAGACTGGGCCTCCACTGCCCTCTGGGGCAGAGCATTCCACACAGCCACCACTCTCTGTGTGAAGTAGTTTCTCCTCATCTCTGTCCTAAATGGTCTACCCCGTATTTTTAAGTTGTGTCCTCTGGTTCGGCACTCCCCCATCAACGGAAATATGTTCCCTCCTGCCAGAGTGTCCAATCCTTTCATAAGCCTATACGTTTCAATCAGATCCCCTCTCAGTCTTCTAAACTCAAGGGTATACAAGCCCAGTCGCTTCAGTCTTTCCGTGTAAGGCAATCCTGCCATTCCAGGAATTGACCTCGTGAACCTACGCTGCACTCCCTCAATAGCCAGAATGTCTTTCCTCAAATTTGGAGACCAGAACTGTACACAGTACTCCAGGTGTGGTCTCACCAGGGCCCTGTACAGCTGCAGAAGCACCTCTTTGCTTCTATACTCAATCCCTCTTGTTACGAAGGCCAGCATGCTATTAGCCTTCTTCACGACCTGCTGTACCTGCATGCTTGCCTTCATTGACTGGTGTACAAGAACACCCAGATCTCTCTGAACAGCCCCTTTACCTAATTTGATACCATTGAGGTAGTAATCTGCCTTCCTGTTCTTGCCACCAAAGTGGATAACCAGACATTTATCCACATTAAACTGCATCTGCCATGCATCTGCCCACTCACCTAACTTGTCCAGGTCACCCTGTAATCCCCTAACATCCTCATCACATTTCACCCTACCACCTAGCTTTGTGTCATCAGCAAATTTGCTAATGTTATTGCTGATACCATCTTCTATATCATTTACATATATTGTAAAAAGCTGCGGTCCCAGCACGGATCCCTGCGGTACCCCACTGGTCACTGCCTGCCATTTCGAAATGGAGCCGTTAATCACTACCCTTTGTTTCCTATTAGCCAACCAATTCTCTATCCAATCTAGTACTTTGCCCCCAATCCCGTGCGCCCTAATTTTACTCACTAACCTCTTGTGTGGGACTTTATCAAAAGCTTTCTGAAAGTCCAGGTACACTACATCCACTGGATCTCCCTCGTCCATCTTCCGAGTTACATCCTCAAAAAATTCAAGAAGATTAGTCAAGCATGATTTCCCCTTCATAAATCCATGCTGACTCTGTCCTATCCTGTTACTATTATCCAGATGTGCCGTAATTTCATCCTTTATAATAGACTCCAGCATCTTTCCCACCACTGAGGTCAGACTAACTGGTCTATAATTTCCTGCTTTCTCCCGCCCACCCTTCTTAAAAAGTGGCACAACATTAGCCGCCCTCCAATCCTCAGGAACCAACCCCGATTCTATTGAACTCTGGAAAATAATCACCAGTGCATCCACGATTTCCCGAGCCACCTCCTTCAGTACCCTGGGATGCAGGCCATCAGGTCCCGGAGACTTATCAACCTTCAGACCTAACAGTCTCTCCAACACCAAATCCTGGCAAATAGAAATTCCCTTAAGTTCAGGTCCTTCAGCCACTGTTACCTCAGGGAGATTGCTTGTGTCTTCCCCAGTGAACACAGATCTGAAGTACCCATTTAATTCCTCTGCCATTTCTTCGTTCCCAGTAATATATTCCCCTGCTTCTGTCTTCAAGGGCCCAATTTTTGTCCTAACCATTTTTTTGCCTTGGACATACCTAAAAAAGCTTTTACTATCCTCCTTTATATTCTTGGCCAGTTTACCTTCGTACCTCATTTTTTCTCTGCGTATTTCCTTCTTACTAATCCTCTGTTGTTCTTTAAAAGCTTCCCAGTCCTCCGTTTTCCCGCTTATCTTCGCTAAGTTATACTTTTTCTCTTTTAACCTTATATGTTTCTTTACTTCCCTTGTCAGCCACGGCCGCCCATGTCTCCTCCTGGGATCTTTCTTCCTTTTAGGAATGAACTGATCCTGCATCTTCTGCATTATACACAGAAATATCTGCCATTGTTCCTCCACGGTCTTCCCTGTTAAGGTATTAAACCATTGAACTTTGGCCAGTTGCTCCCTCATAGCTCCATATTTCCCTTTATTCAACTGAAATATTGTCACTTCAGATTGTACCCACTCCCTCTCAAATTGCAGATTGAAGCTTATTGTATTATGGTCACTACTTCCCAATGGCTCCTTCACTTCGAGGTCACTGACCAATTCTGGTTCGTTACACAATACCAGATCCAGAATTGCCTTATCCCTGGTCGGCTCCAGCACCAGCTGCACTAAAAATCCATCTCTGAGGCACTCCACAAAGTCTCTTTCTTGAGGCCCGATACCATCCTGATTCTCCCAGTCTACCTGCATGTTAAAATCCCCCATAACAACTGTAGTAACATCTTTGCGACAAGCCAATTTCAGCTCCTGATTCAACTTACCTCCAACATCCAGACTACTGTTTGGGGGCCTGCAGAATTCTGTTTGAGAATTAGCGAAAATTAATTGCAAAGTTCCATTCAAGTCAATGGGGTCATCCAACTGGGATCATGTTTAACGTGGAATCCAATCTCTGGTGTTATCAGATACAGAGTGAGAAGGGGAGAGAGCTCCCTTTCACTGCACTCAGTTCTGCCCCATTTTTCCAGCTATTAGGAGATGATTTACTCAATTCCCTGGATCCTGACCCCACCAAACTTGCATGGCCCAATGTGCCTGAGGTGTTTCAGCTTTCCCTCTCTCCCTCCTTTTCCTCTGCCCAGACTGAACAACAATCAACACTTCGACACGTGTCAGAGCATCACAGGGATGAAGAAAGTACAAGGACAAAGGAATCCTACATGTCGGACAACAGAAAGTTCAACCATTTCTTCTTGAAAGTAAAGGAAGCCAAAACTAATTCTGGAGACTAACATGAAGTGTAACAATTACTAAAGAGGCTTAGTCGACAAATAAAAATGTTGTGTGTGACCCCATGGTTTAATTTATAAAAGCAAAATACTGTGGATGCTGGAAATCTGAAACAGACACAGAAAGTACAGGAGAAACTCAGCAGGTTTGGCAGCAGCTGTGGAGAGAGAAACAGGGTTACATTTCAGGCCTGAGATGTCTCTTCTTCAGTTATAGAGTCATAGAGATGTGCAGCACAGACCCTTCAGTCCAATGTGTCCATGCCGACCGGATATCCCAACCCAATCTAGTCCCACCTGCCAGCACCCGGCCCATATCCCTCTAAACCCTTCCTATTCATATACCCATCCAGATGCCTCTTAAATGTTGCAATTGTACCAGCCTCCACCACTTCCTCTGGCAGCTCATTTTCTGATACATATCACTGCAATTGAAATGATTAGCTGTTTTCACCACTCATGTCTCATCGTCTGAAGAGTGTTAATGAATGATGGGCCACTTAGATGCCCGATTTACCCATGCAATAAAAAATGTAAGCAAGCTATTCGACTGTGGTGGGCAAGAGCACTGTGCCCAGTCCCCACCTTCATTGGTTGCTCATGCCTGAGCGTTCTTTGCTCAGATGATGAGCCCTGTCTGGTCAGTCATAGTAGAAAGGTTATGGACAGGGCAGACAGAAGTCATCCAGCTCATCAAGTCTTCAGACCCTTCAAAGAGCATCCTACCCAGATCCATCCCATTCCAGTAACCCTGCATTCACTGTGGCTAACCCACCTGGCCTGCAACATCCCTGGACACTGTGGACAATTTCCCATGGCCAATCGACCCTAACCTGCACATCTTTGGACTGTGGGAGGGAACCAGAGCAAACCCACGCAGACATGAGGATAATGTGCAAACTCCACACGGACAGTCGCCCAAGGGTGGAATCAAACCCGGGACCCTGGTGCTATGAGGCAATGAGGGAGAAGAAATTTCATCTCTCAGAGATGAGTGGATCTATGGAATTCTTTAACAAGAGGGCTGTCGAGGCTGGGTTATTAAGTATATTCACGACTGCGATATATTTTTAATCAGTAAGAGAATCGAAGGCCATAGGGAAAAGGCAGGAAAGTGGTGCTGAGGTTATCAGGGCAGCCATGATCTCATTGAATGGCAGAACAGAGTCGATAAGCTCTGGAGATACCTCTGCTCCTAATCTGACTACCTTATGGTCTTGCAGTCTCACCCTGTTAACCTGCTTAGCTCAGAAGCAACTGTAACAATTGAGATGTAAAAATATATCGAAACACGTTCATGTATTTACATTTTTAAATCTCCCCCTTCCCACATTCAGCCATTGTTGTTTAATTAAGTGTCTCCAAGGCAGAGAGGGAAGCGATTGCAGGATCTCTCTCAGTTTCAGTCATCAAAGCCAGATGGGACCTATCCATAACTTGGTTGATCCCGAATCCCACCGGCATGTTGCTTTGATATCTGGCAGTGAGATCAGGATAACCTGAGGATTCAATGTGGCTGCCTCCCAGTCAAAAACACTTAGTTGCACTGTGGGTGGATTCAGTCTGTGGTCTGGGATGAGCTGGGGTGGCACGGTGGAACAGTGGTTAGCACTGCTGCCTCACAGAGCCGGAGACCCGGGTTCAATTCCCGCCTCAGGCGACTGACTGTGTGGAGTTTGCACGTTCTCCCCGTGTCTGCGTGGGTTTCCTCCGGGTGCTCCGGTTTCCTCCCACAGTCCAAAGATGTGCAGGTGAATTGGCTATGGAAAATTGCCCGTCGTGTTAGGTGCAGGGTTAAATGTAGGGGAATGGATCTGGGTGGGTGCGCTTTGGCGGGTCAGTGTGGATTTGTTGGGCCAAAGGGCCTGTTTCCCCACTGTAAGTAATCTAATCAAATCATAACCAACTGATAGTGACTGCCATGTTTATTGCCTATGATGTATTCTCATTCTTGATCAACTCCCTTGCTGGCAAGTTCACTGAGGATGGAGTATGGGTCAGATGAGAGGGCAGACCTGGTCAAATAACCAGGGTGTCCCTGGAGAGGGACCGTATGATTAGAGTGGTGCTGGAAAAGCACAGCAGGTCAGGCAGCATCCCAGGAGCAGGAAAATCGATGTTTTGGACAAAAGCCCTGATGAAGGGCTCCCGCCTGAAGCATCGATTTTCCTGCTCCTCGGATGCTGCCTGACCAGCTGTGCTTTTCCAGCACCACTCTAATCTTGACTCTAGTCGCCAGCATCTGCAGTACCCACTTCCGCCTGGTGAGCAAACGATGCTGAACAGCAGTGCAGACGACTTCAGAGACTGACGGGCACCATTGGGGCCCATCATCACTGCAGACAAAGCAATTTTAATTGACAAAGTTCCTGGTTCATTATGTAAGGTTCTGTTCGAATGGTAATTTGTGTTATATTTCAATCCAGTGCTCCAGGAGGGACTGTTTCATTTTTTTCTGACTTTCCTGTTTTAAAAGTGTAGAGGAAGCTTTACTCTGTATCTAACCTTGTGCTGTCCCTGTCTTGGGAGTGTTTGATGGGGACGGTGTAGAGGAAGCCCTACGCTGTATCTAACCCTATGCTGTTCCTATCTTTGGAGTGTTTGATGGGGACGGTGTAGAGGAAGCTTTACTCCCAGTTTATTTTAAGTTTAAAAGAAGGGAGGGAGCTTTACTCTTCAGCTAAACCCATGCTGTCCCTATCCAGGGACTCATTAAAGAGGACAGTGAGGTGAAGGCTTTACATTCAGTTTTAAAAGTGTAGCGGGGATTTTATTCTCTCCCTAAACCTGTACTGTCCCTGTCCTGGGAGTGTCCAGTGTAGAGAGAGCCTGACTCTTTATCTAAGTCCATGCAGTCCCTGCCCTGGGAGTGTCCAGTGTAGAGAGAGCTTTGCTCTTTATCTAAGTCCATGCAGTCCCTGTCCTGGGAGTGTTTGATGATCCGGTGTAGAGAGAGCTTTACACTTTATCTAAGTCCATGCAGTCCCTGTCCTGGGAGTGTTTGATGGTCCAGTGTAGAGGAAACTTTAATTTCTGTTTAAAAAGGGGAGATGGGAAGAGATTTAGCGGAATGGGTCAAGGCCTCGGGGAATAAGGCAGTGAGGGAGGAACTGAAGTTGTTTGCTTTGAAGCTGAGGAGATGGAGAGAGGATCTGGTCGAGGTGTATAGGATAACGACTGGTTTAGATCAGGGTTGAAGGTGACACAAGGATAAGGGGACAAGAATTTAAGAACTTGGCCAAGAGATTCAGGGGTGTTGTAAGGAAAAAGTGAGTGGTCATGACCTAGAACTCAGAGACCCAGGAGGGTGATGTTAGCAGAGGTGACAGACAATTTGAACATGAAATGGCATGGCTACCTGAGGGAAACAATCCTGAGGGATTATGGGTATGGAGCGGGGAAGTGGGACTGAACAAGTTGTTCTACAGCGAGCCAGTATGGGCTGGATAGACCGCCTGGCCTCCTTCACTGCCATAATGGCTTTCTAACTCTGTATCTCCTGTGATATCGGAAAGCAGTGCTAACCAGACGTTAGCATGATCATTCTTTGCTGAGAATCATCACCAGCTTTCTCAGAGATTGAAGCTTCATTTTCTTTTTCCATCCTCTTTTCCTTGTTGTGGTTCTGTTCGCTGAGCTGGGAATTTGTGTTGCAGACGTTTCGTCCCCTGTCTGGTGACACCCTCAGTGCTTGGAAGCCTCCTGTGAAGTGCTTCTGTGATGTTTCCTCCAGCATTTATAGTGGTTTGTATCTGTCGCTTCTGGTTGTCAGTTCCAGCTGTCCGCTGCAGTGGTCGGAATATTGGGTCCAGGTCGATGTGCTTATTGATTGAATCTGTGGATGAGTGCCATGCCTCTAGGAATTCCCTGGCTGTTCTCTGTTTGGCTTTTCCTATAATAGTAGTGTTGTCCCAGTCAAACTCATGTTGCTTGTCATCTGAGTATGTGGCTATTAAGGATAGCTGGTCATGTCATTTCGTGGCTAGTTGGTGTTCATGGATGCGGATCATTAGCTGTCTTCCTGTTTGTCCTATGTAGTGTTTTGTACAGTCCTTGCGTGGGATTTTGTATACTACATTGGTTATGCTCATGCTGGGTATCAGGTCCTTCGTCCTGGTGAGTTGTTGTCTGAGAGTGGCTGTTGGTTTATGTGCTGTTATGAGTCCTAGTGGTCGCAGTAGTCTGGCTGTCAGTTCAGAAATGTTTTTGATGTATGGTAGTGTGGCTAGTCCTTTGGGTTGTGGCATGTCCTCATTTTGTTGTCTTTCCCTTAGGCATCTGTTGATGAAATTGCGAGGGTATCAGTTTTTTAGCAAATACATTGTATAGGTGTTCTTCCTCTTTTTGCAGTTCTGGTGTACTGCAGTGTGTTGTGGCCCTTTTGAACAGTGTCTTGATGCAACTTCTTTTGTGTGTGTTGGGGTGGATGCTTTCGTAGTTTAGGACTTATTCTGTGCGTGTGGCTTTCCTGTATACCTTTGTGGTGAATTCTCCGTTCAGTGTTCTCTGTACCATCACATCTAGGAATGGGAGTTGGTTTTCCTTTTCTTCCTCTCTAGTGAATCGGATTCCTGTGAGTGTGGCATTGATGATCCGGTGTGTGTTCTCTATTTCTGTGTTTTTAATGATTACAAAGGTATCATCTACATATCTGACCCAGAGTTTGGGTTGAATTTGCGGTAAGACTGTTTGTTCTAACCTTTGCATTACTGCTTCTGCTATGAGTCCAGAGATGGGTGAGCCCATGGGTGTGCCGTTGATTTGTTCATGTATTTGGTTGTTGAATGTGAAGTGTGTTGTGAGGCACAGGTCCAGTAGTTTGAGTATGCCGTCTTTGTTGATAGGTTCCCCATCTTGTTGTCTGTTCTGTATGTCCAGCAGGTTGGCTATCGTTTCTCTGGCTAGGGTTTTGTCGATAGAGGTGAACAGTGCCGTTACATCGAATGAGACCATAGTTTCTTCCTTGTTTATGTGCATATTTCGGACGATGTCCAAGAATTCCTGTGTTGACTGTATAGAGTGCCTGGATCTGCTGATCAGGGGTTTCAGTTTCTGCTGCAGTTCTTTAGCCAGTTTGTGTGATGGTGTCCCTGGTAGTGATACTATGGGTCTGAGTGGGATGTTTGGTTTGTGCACTTTAGGTAGTCTGTAGAATCTGGGGGTGTTGTTGCTTTCAGGTTTCATTCTCTGTAGGTCAAACCTGGTTACCTGCAGTACACCAGAACTGCAAAAAGAGGAAGAACACCTATACAATGTATTCGCCAAAAACAGATACCCCCGCAATTTCATCAACAGATGCCTAAGGGAAAGACAACGGAATGAGGACATGCCGCAACCCAAAGGACTAGCCACACTACCATACATCAAAAACATTTCTGGACTGACAGCCAGACTACTGCGACCACTAGGACTCATAACAGCACACAAACCAACAGCCACTCTCAGACAACAACTCACCAGGACGAAGGAACCGATACCCAGCATGAGCAAAACCAATGTAGTGTACAAAATCCCATGCAAGGACTGCACAAAACATTACATAGGACAAACAGGAAGACAGCTAACGGTCCACATCCATGAACACCAACTAGCCGTGAAACGACACGACCAGCTATCCTTAGTAGCCACATACTCAGATGACAAGCAACATGAGTTTGAGGGAATTCCTAGAGGCATGGCACTCATCCACAGATTCAATCAATAAGCAAATCGACCTGGACCCAATATAACAACCACTGCAGCGGACAGCTGGAACTGACAACCGGATGCGGCAGATTCAAACCACTACAAATGCCGGAGGAAAGATCACAGAAGCACTTCACAGGAGGCTCCCAAGCACTGAGGATGTCACCTAGACAGGGGACGAAATGTCTGCAACACAAATTCCCAGCTCGGCGAACAGAACCACAACAATGAGCTCCCGAGCTACAAATCTTCGCCCAAACTTTGAATTCCTCTTTTCCTCCTTAAATCTAACATCCAAATGACTGTCAACAGTCCTGACGTGGGTGAAATATCACAGCTATACTCTGTCTCAATTACAGACAATGGGTTATCTAGACAGGCGGGCAGTAATGAGCACTTTCAAGCCTCACTAAATAATTTCATTGAGTGTGATGGTGTCAATCTAAGAATAAACATGATTAAATTAGGAAAGCTATAATATGTATATATAGCCAGAGAGAGATCGATGATAGATATAGATGGAACGATACAGATTAAGACAGATGATAAATAGCGAGATGAAGCCTTTTTACTGTAAAAGGATTCAACATGACAATTTAAAGAATCATTGTATGTCACTGTGTGGAAAGTGGGAACATGGAACTTCAGATGAAGCTCAGGCTGTTCAGCCCCTCCAGTCTTCTACATCTTTCTGATCTCAATCCCACTTTTCCCTCTGTCTTTCATCACATTTGACTATTGAGATCTTGTCTGTCATGAATCTCTCCCACTCAACTTTGAATGAATTCAGTGACACAGTGGGGCTCAACACGTTATGTCTGGGTGCTTTGTTCGGTTCTGCCTGAGAGCCAGGAAGCGCCGTGATTTCCCAGCCTACACCGTTTCCTCGATCCAAAATCCGATTGACTGAGCTTCCTCTCCCATGGCTGTCAGCACATTTGCAGTCGCTACACTTTACACCTGATTCACTGCGTGAAGCAATTTTGATATGACAAGGCATTAAACCATCACTGTTATGAAGACCAGCCTGGGGGCAGCTCCTTTACCTGAGCTGAAAAGATCATCAGAACACAAGAAATAGGATCAGGTGTCGGTCATTCAGCCCATTGAGCCTGTTCTGACATTGAAGAAGATCATTGCTCACCTGACTGCAGTCTTAGCGGCACTTCTTACATTGTTCCTTTATATTCCTCAGAGAATCGAACACAGAACTGTTGAATTGTTGAACACTATGTTCTTGTTCATAGGAGGGCTGGAGCCTCCAATTCTGAGATAAGTTGATTTTCTTTGGGAAAAGGTATCAGAGACATGGAGAGCACAGTTGGAGTAATGTGTACAGTAACTGATCACAGGAAAGACATAGTTGCTCTGGAGAGAGTACAGAAGAGATTTATAAGAATGTTGCCCGAGCTTGATAATTGCAATTATGATGAAAGATTGGATAGGTTAGGGTTGTTTTCCTTGGAATAGGTGAGGTAAAAGGGTGATAATTGAAATCAAAACTATGAACAGACAGAACGGCACGGTGGCACTGCTGCCTCACAGCGCAGAGACCCGGGTTCAATTCCCGCCTCAGGCGACTGACTGTGTGGAGTTTGCATACTCTCCCTGTGTTTCCTCCAGGTGCTCCGGTTTCCTCCCACAATCCAAAGATGTGCAGGTTAGGTGGATTGGTCATGCTAAATTGCCCATAGTGTTAGGTGAAGGGGTAAATGTAGGGGTATGGGTCTGGGTGGGTTGCACTTTGGCGGGTCGGTGTGGACTTGTTGGGCCGAAGGGCCTGTTTCCACACTGTAAGTAATCTAATCTAAAAAAAAACTTGGATCTACCCCTAAATTACCATAATCTGTGAGGCTACAGACCAGGTGCTGGAGGGTTGGATTAGAACGAGCGGCTGTTTTCTATTCAGTCAAGATGGGCTGAATGGCCTCTTAATGTGCTGTAACTTTAGAATGGTTCTATGATCCAAGTAGACTTGAAAAGCATAGAACAGTCATGGGCTGATTAAGGTTTAAAGTGGTCTGAGGCCCCTTCTCCTGTTTCAGTGTAAAAGATAAGAAGGGCTGAATGGCCTGCACCTGATCTGATATTAATGTCCAAAGCAAAAGCCTCACCATTAGATGTTGTAAGACCATCAGCACAGTCTTAAATGTGGGGGTCAAGCTGTGGATAACTGCCTGAGTCTACATTTGCCTCATTTATCACTATCTCTTCTGTCAGGGACATTTTTAATGACTGGTCTACATCTGCTCTCCTACCCCACCTCCTTCTGGCTTAGCTCATTTATCTTCCGATCAATCTACGCGCTGTCATTTATTCACCTTCAAAAATACTCTCCAGTCGTTGCTTTCTGAACGCTGCTCACCATGCTCCCATCAGCTTTGTGTTCCCAGCTCTGCGTCAAGATGATAAATGCCAAATGGTAGAAGCTGAGGTTCAGGTGTCTGCCCCTGGGGAACCCCATCAATTACCACTCTGCCGCTCGATTAATACCTGTCTTTGAAAGCTAGATTTCCGATTGTCTGGCACCGCTTCTACCCAATGTGCATTGCAGCCAATGAAGCAGGTCAACCCACAGCACTGAGCATTGTGGGTCAACCCACAGCAAGGAGTCTGCAGCAATTCAAGAAGGCAACTCGCCACCACCTTCTCAAGGACAGACAGGCATGGGCTATCAATACTGGCCAGCCAGTGACATCTAAGTCCCAAAAATGAACAAAAAAAAGTAGTTTCTGAAGCATAGCCAGCGGTCTGGTGTAGGTAGGTAGCACCAGACCCAATTTGTGCTCAGCAAGTTCCCCCATATGACCATGTGATAATGACCATGCTTTGGTGAGGTTGAATGAGGGTTTAATGTTAGCCAGGACACTAGGAGAGGCATCCTGTCCCCCTCAACATTGTTCCAGGGACTTTTTCCATCCACCAGGGATGGATGACTGTCATTCCCATTCCATGAGGCTGGAGCGGAAGGCATGGTGATCATCTATTGCTTCGTTAAATGATCCATTGCGTCCTGAGATCATCCAAGGTGCTACATAAATGCACACCCTTTTTCTCAAGAGGAAATATGGCCAATAAAAGTAGATATAGAGGACTGAGGCTTTTGTCATGTAGTGGTAATGTCTCTACCTCTGATCCAGGAGACCCAGCTACAAGTCCACCTTCTCCAGAGGTGTGTCATAATATTGCTGGATAGGTTGAGTGTAAGAGACTGTGGGATAATCTTATAGCTGTCCATAAAATCATGAGGAGCATAGATAGGGTATATATAGCCAACAGCTTTTCCCCAGGGTAGGGGAGTCTAAAACTAGAGGGCATAGATTTAAGGTGAGAGAGGAGAAACGCAAAAGGGTCCAGGGGCCAGTTTCTTCCCACAGAGGGTGGTGAGTGTCTGGGAAGGGCTGCCAGAGGTAGTGGTGGATCTGAGTACAATTTTGTCATTTAAGAAACATTTAGACAGGTACATGGATGAGATAAGTGCCAAACACAGGGAAATAGGACTAGTTTAAATTGTGAAAACTGGCTGGCATGGACAAGTTGGGCTGAAGGGCCTGTTTCCATGCTGTGGAACTATGACTCAATGACTCTAAATACTAGCAAATGGGATTAGATTGATTGGGATATCTGATTGACATGGATGAGTTGGGCCAAAGGGTCTGTTTCCGTGCTGTACATCTCTATGAATCTATGATTCTATAACCCTGGTTAGACCACACTTGGAATATTGTGTCCAGTTCTGATCGCCTTGTTATAGGAAGGATGTAGTTGCTTTAGAGAGGGTGCAGAGGAGATTTACCAGGATGCTGCCTGGATTGAAGGGCTTGTCTTATGAAGAGAGGTTGAGTGAGCTTGGGCTTTTCACACTGGAGAGAAGGAAGAGAGGTGACTTGATAGAGGTGTACAAGGTAATGAGAAGCACAGAGAGAGTAAATAGCCAGAGACTTTTCCCCAGGGCAGAAATGGCTGTCATGAGGAGTCATAATTTCAAGGTGATTGGAGGAAGGTGTAGGGGAGATGCCAGAGGTAGAGAGGTAGAGAGTGGTTGGTGCATGGAATGCGCTGCCAGCAGTGGTAGTAGCGTCAGAGATATTAGGGACATTTAAGTGACTGCTGGACAAGCACATGGACAGCAGTAAATTGAGGGGTGTATAGGTTAGGTTGATCTTAGATAAAGGTAAATGCTTGACACAACATCAAGGGCCAAAGGGCCTGTACTGTGCTGTATTGTTCTATGATCTAAGTGAGGAGATTGTGAATAAAGATTAATATTGAACCAAACCAATATTAAAGGAGAATGAATACCAGGATAAAGTTTGTAGTGGGGAAATGAGTAAAATTCTGCTTCTGCCCTTTAGCATCCTGTTGCATCAACAAATCCCTGAAACTGGAATTGTGCTGCCACAAATACTGGAAATAATTTTTATCAGCCTCTCTGTGTCAGGATCTTTGAGACCAGCAATAACGTCCGAGCCAACACCCTGATCTCTAGACCTGCTTCAGACCCCTGCGCATGGCTCATGCTTACAAAGCCACTGGAACAACTTTCAAAGACAGGCCACTTGCAACAACATCAACTTGAATTCATGTAGTGCCTTTAATTTTGCAAACCACTGCCAAGGAGCGTTGCAGGAAGGTAAGCCAGACAGGATTGGTGACTGGATCAAAGGCACTGCATCAGATTGGAAGACCTCAGTGAGGATCTGTCTTGAAGGGGCAGGGAGTGGTAGAAATTTTGAGAGGAAATTTCAGAGTTCAATGGTGCGGGCAAGGTCATCGAAAATGGGGATAAAGTAAGATTAGATTCCCTACAGTGTGGAAACAGGCCCTTCGGCCCAACAAGTCCACGCCGACCCTCTAGAGAGTAACCCACCCAGACCCATTTCCCTCTGACTGATGCACCTAACAGTACGGCCAATTCGCCTAACCTGCACATCTTTGGATTGTGGGAGGAAATCCATGCAGACACGGGGGGGATATGTGCAGACTCCACACAGACAGTCATGCAAGGCCGAAATCAAACCTGGGTCCCTGGTGCTATAAGACAGCGGTGCTAACCACTGAGCCACCACACCACCCCTAAGTGAGTCACTGAAACCTAAAGGAGCCACAGCCCCAAGGGATGGAGAGATCCCATAGGTTTGTGAGGTAGAGGAGGTCACTCAGGTAGGGAGGAGGTGATACCATGGAGAGATTTGTAAAGCAGGATGAGAATTTTAAACGTGAAGGCACTCTAGGAGTAGGAGGTAATGTTGGGAAGTGAAAACGGGGTTTCTGAGTGAACGGGAATTGGTGTGGGTCAGGGCCTGAGAAATTTGAGTTGGTGGAGGTTACAACAGATGCTGAAGTAGCCCCTTGGCCTTCAGCAGATTAGGTTACAAGCATGAACATGTTGCTGATATTTTAAAGAGAATTGTTCCCCATTAATACTGGGAGTTCCTATCCTGCTGACATTTAAATATTCTGCCTTGTCTCAGTAATGCTTCTATTCCTGTGTCCTTCTATTGCCATTAATCTTGAGCAAGACAGCAAATCCTTTCTGATGTCCCAAAGGATTTGTTGAATGGATCAATTTCTATTGAGTGTGAGTGCTGTAATTAACAATTACCTTTTGTTTTATGTGACAGTTTACTGGCGTGGTATGGAGGCCTATCATTGAGCTCTTTCCTAGCTGTTTATTTCAATCCTGTTCTTTATGATGGTATGATTAACACAGCTTTATAAATATTGACTCCAATGGGGACCACATAACCGTGGTGATGATGGGATCAAAGCCTCCTTAAACAGCTAAATCAATGTTGTTCTGGAAATCACACATACACGCACACACACACATACTCACTCTCATACACATGTTCAGTCACTCATGTGTGTAACCATTCACACACACGCGCTCACATGCTTACACATATACTCACTCTCATGCACATGTTCAGTCACTCATGTGTGTAACCATTCACACACTCGAGTACACACGCACACACATATACTCACTCTCATGCACATGTTCAGTCACTCATGTGTGTAACCATTCACACACACGCGCACACATGCTTACACATATACTCACGCTCATGCACATGTTCAGTCACTCATGTGTGTAACCATTCACACACACGCGCACACATATACTCACTCTCATACACATGTTCAGTCACTCATTTGTACATGGATTTTAGTAAGGCATTTGATAAGGTTCCCCATGATAGGCTTATGCGGAAAGTCAGGAGGCATGGGATAGATGGAAATTTGGCCAATTGGATAGAAAACTGGCTAACCGGTCGAAGTCAGAGAGTGGTGGTAGATGGTAAATATTCAGCCTGGAGCCCAGTTACAAGTGGAGTTCCGCAGGGATCAGTTCTGGGTCCTCTGCTGTTTGTAATTTTTATTAATGACTTAGATGAGGGAGTCGAAGGGTGGGTCAGTAAATTTGCAGAGGATACGAAGATAGGTGGAGTTGTGGACAGTGAGGAGGGCTGTTGTCGGCTGCAGAGGGACTTAGATATGATGCAGAGCTGGGCTGAGGACTGGCAGATGGCGTTCAACCCTGCCAAGTGTGAGGTTGTCCATTTTTGGAAGAACAAATAAGAATGCGGAATACAGGGTTAATGGTAGGGTTCTTAGTCAGGTGGAGGAACAGAGGGATCTTGGGGTCTATGTACATAGATCTTTGAAGGTTGCCAGTCAGGTGGATAGAGTTTGTAAGAAGGCCTATGGAGTATTATCGTTAATTAGCAGAGGGATTGAATTCAAGAGTCGTGAAGTGATGTTGCAGCTGTACAGGACTTTGGTTAGGCCACAGTTGGAGTACTGTGTGCAGTTCTGGTCGCCTCACTTTAGGAAAGATGTGGAAGCTTTGGAGAGGGTACAGAGAAGATTTACCAGGATGTTGCCTGGAATGGAGAGTAGGTCGTACGAGGATAGGTTGAGAGTTCTCGGCCTTTTCTTGTTGGAACGGTGAAGGATGAGGGGTGACTTGATAGAGGTTTATAAGATGATCAGAGGAATAGATAGAGTAGACAGTCAGAAACTTTTTCCCCGGGTACAACAGAGTGTTACAAGGGGACATAAATTTAAGGTGAAGGGTGGAAGGTATAGGGGAGATGTCAGGGGTGGGTTCTTTACCCAGAGAGTAGTGGGGGCATGGAATGCGCTGCCCGTGGGAGTGGTAGAGTCAGAATCATTGGCGACCATTAAGCGGCATTTGGATAGGTACATGGATGGGTGCTTAATCTAGGTTAGAGGTTCGGCACAACATCGTGGGCCGAAGGGCCTGTTCTGTGTTGTATTGTTCTATGTTCTATGTTCTATGTATGTAACCATTCACACACACTTGCACACATGCTCACACATATACTCACTCTCATACACATGTTCAGTCACTCATGCGTGTAACCATTCACACACACGTGCACACATGCTCACACATATACTCACGCTCATACACATGTTCAGTCACTCATGTGTGTAACCATTCACACACACGCGCACACATGCTTACACATATACTCACTCTCATACACATGTTCAGTCACTCATGCGTGTAACCATTCACACACACGTGCACACATGCTTACACATATACTCACGCTCATGCACATGTTCAGTCACTCATGTGTGTAACCATTCACACACACGCGCACACATGCTTACACATGTACTCACGCTCATACGCATGTTCAATCACTCATGTGTGTAACCATTCACACACACGTGCACACATGCTTACACATGTACTCACGCTCATACGCATGTTCAATCACTCATGCGTGTAACCATTCACACACACGCGCACACATGCTTACACATATACTCACACTCATACGCATGTTCAATCACTCATGTGTGTAACCATTCACACACACGTGCACACATGCTTACACATATACTCACGCTCATACGCATGTTCAATCACTCTTGTGTGTAATCATTCACACACACGTGCACACATGCTAACACATATACTCACGCTCATACGCATGTTCAATCACTCAAGTGTGTAACCATTCACACACACGTGCACACATGCTTACACATATACTCATGCTCATACGCATGTTCAATCACTCTTGTGTGTAACCATTCACACACACGTGCACACATGCTTACACATATACTCACGCTCATACGCATGTTCAGTCACTCATGCGTGTAACCATTCACACACACGTGCACACATGCTTACACATATACTCACGCTCATGCACATGTTCAGTCACTCATGTGTGTAACCATTCACACACACGCGCACACATGCTTACACATGTACTCACGCTCATATGCATGTTCAATCACTCATGTGTGTAACCATTCACACACATGTGCACACATGCTTACACATATACTCACACTCATACGCATGTTCAATCACTCATGTGTGTAACCATTCACACACACGTGCACACATGCTTACACATATACTCACGCTCATACGCATGTTCAATCACTCAAGTGTGTAACCATTCACACACACGTGCACACATGCTTACACATATACTCACGGTTATACACATGTTCAATCACTCATGTGTGTAACCATTCACACACACGTGCACACATGCTCACACATATACTCACTCTCATACACATGTTCAGTCACTCATGCGTGTAACCATTCACACACACGCGCACACATGCTCACACATATACTCACTCTCAAACACATGTTCAATCACTCATGCGTGTAACCATTCACTCACACGCGCACACATGCTTACACATATACTCACTCTCATACACGTGTTCAGTCACTCATGCGTGTAACCATTCACACACACGTGCACACACATATACTCACTCTCATACACATGTTCAGTCACTCATGCGTATAACCATTCACACACACGTGCACACACGCACACACATATACTCACTCTCATACACGTGTTTAGTCACACATGGGTGTAACCATTCACACACACGTGCACACACATATACTCACTCTCATACATGTGTTCAGTCACATATGGGTGTAACCATTCACACACACGTGCACACACGCACACACATATACTCACTCTCATACACGTGTTCAGTCACATATGTGTGTAACCATTCACACACACGCGCACACACATATACTCACTCTCATACACGTGTTCAGTCACATATGGGTGTAACCATTCACACACACGTGCACACACGCACACACATATACTCACTTTCATACACGTATTCAGTCACACATGGGTGTAACCATTCACACACATGTGCACACACGCACACACATATACTCACTCTCATACACATGTTCAGTCACTCATGCTTGTAACCATTCACACACATGTGTGCACATGCTCACACATATACTCACGCTCATACACATGTTCAGTCACTCATGCGTGTAACCACTCACTCACACATGCACACATGCTCCCACATATACGTAGACTCAATCACACTGCAAAATCCTGCTCATGCATTGTCCCACAATACGGGATGTTAATTTCAGCTGTGGATGGAGTGTAATTGCAGTAATTACATTGCTGGTGAAATGGTTACTGGGGAGGTGATGGCCTAGTGGTATTATCACTGGATGTTTAATCCAGAGACACAAGTAATGCTCTGGGGACCTGGGTCTGATTCTTACCATGGCAGATGGTGGAATTTGAATCCAATAAATGTCAGGAATTAAGAATACAATGATGGCCATGCAACATTGTCAATTGTTGCAAAAACCCATCTGGTTCTCTGATGCCCTTTGGGGAAAGAAACCTGCTGTCATTACACGGGCTGGCCTACATATGATTCCAGATCCATAGCAATGTGATTGACTCTTAACTGCCCTCTGAAGCAATTAGGTTGCTAAATGCGGGCCAGGCCAGAACTCATGAATGACTTTTTTAAAAAGTGAGGAGCTTCACTTGAGGATTGTCTTTTACTTGGCGTGATCATGTTATGATGATCTCCTGTGCTAAAGTTGATCTTCCCTTCTTAAGGTTGATCAGTATTGCTTCTAGACTTCTGCTTCACTTCCCACCTGAATGGCTTTCTCCAGAGTCAAATCTTCCTTTGACTCTTGATAGATCTGACAAAGATTCATCAGCAATTCTGTCTCTTCTGAGTTTTACACATTGTTGGCTCCTGATGCAATCTGTAGCTGTTCTGGTGTGAGGGTTTTGACAGCTCTGTGGAGGTTTGCGGTCGTACTCACTGCTGGGCATCTTTCACCATTGATGGCAGATCCTGTCTCCTAGAATCTTGCACAGATTTCTTAATTATAGGGTTCTTGAAGATTCAGTCTTGTTGACATCCATGACTTGCTGTCTCGTTTTAAGAAACAATGTTGCCCATCACTGCCATCATGATCTAAGATAAATCCTCACCACAGCTCAGCATGGGGTAAGATCTACCTGGTAGATCTGTTGCCACCATCTCCTTTATTGGTTGGGATTTATAGGGCCTGTTGATCTGGTATGGATGAGGAAAACTAGTTTAATGAGAAAGGCTCTTGTCTTAATCCAGACAGAGTTTATTGCACAGTAGTAACTAGATACCATTTTGGTGTGATAGACATTATTACTGAGACTTTGGGGACACCTTAATATTGCAACTTCCTCCTTCATTGTCCAAGGTTCCCCTGCCCTAGTCTCACATACAGTCAATTGCATCCATTCTCTCAATTATGATCTCACAAACTCTCTCGCATTCATACACACAGCCCAGCTCAAGCTTACTCACACTCACACAAGCACACACATGCAGTCTCATGTACAAACTGTACCACAGTCATACACACACAGCTCGCACACACATTCACTTGCACAAATGCACTCTCACATGCTCCAGCTCATGCTCACACACAATTACATAGTTCCGCATGCACACTCATGGACACACACACAGACACACACACACACAGACACACACACACAAACACACACACACACACAAACACACACACACACGTGCATACCCACATTGCCTCACACAATTGTTGAAAAAACCCATCTGGTTTATTGATCCTGTTAGGGAGGGAAATCCATTGTCCTTACTGGGTTTGGCCTATATGTGATTCCAGATCCATAACAATGTGATTGACTCTTAACTGCCCTCTGGGGCAATAATTCACACTCTCACACTCCCTCACATTCACAGACACACACACATTCATACACACACTCACTTCACACTCTCTCACACACACATTCACACACACACTCAAATACTTCTCTCTCACATGCACACATTCACTCTCACAAACAAAGTCTTACACACTCAGCTAATCACTCACACGCAAACGCACACCCACATGCATAAACACATACGTTCATACATACACTGTCACACACACCACCTCACATTCACATTCTCTTACATTCACATACACACATTCACGCTTCTCTTACACACACCCACATTCACTCTCACACACACCAGCTCACATACTCACTTACACAAACACATGCACACGTTTATACACACACTTACTTTGCAAATTCATACACGCACACATTCACACACGCACACACACGCACACTCAGACAGCTCTGTCACACACACATTCACTCTCACTCATTCGTAAATGAACCCCCACACAAATATACACACGCATATATGAACACTCACACACACATAAATTTACACATATGCCCTCACACATTTCCATTTACTTGACACATTAATTAACAGATTATGTAGCTGAATTGCTTTCCTCTAACTAGATGATATGGAGATTAGTTGTTGCACAGCCTGGGACACTGTCCCGGATTTTGACTGGATATATATGAAGTACAATATGCCCCTTTTTAATGGACTGGCAGGAGCATATCTACTTCAGTCACATTATGCCAGAGTGTCGGATTTGGTTTGACGTCTTAAAGGACATTGTTAAATGGTCAATGTTTTCCTTAGCATCTGGGCGAGAGGGCAGCAGAGTTATCAAAATTATCAAGCTATGTTGATGGAGAAGAGCAGATGACATTGCTGATTGGAGGCCCTTGTATCTTGAGATGTTTGTTGTCTGGAAGTGTCAGGGTGTATGAGGGGAGTTGGCGGTGGCTGGGGGCAGAGGGGGAAGGGGCTGGCGGGGAGAATCCATTTTCTTCAGACGACCTTAGAAGATGGTTATGTCACAGGAGTGACCCTATCGGCGGCCTGTCTTGTGAGGCCCTTGAGCAGATCACAATGCACCCTTAAGTCCATAATTAGCAGCACATGATGCATGTGGGGCTCCAGTGCCCGGCTTTGATACAAAGGTCCGATTCACTGGGCCCAAGAGTCTCAAGCATCCCGTCACAGTGTTGATGTTTACTGATCAAAGTCAAGGAACAATGTAGCCCTTGTACCGCGGAATTGCAAACAAGACTTTGCACTCTGTCAGCAGCCATCTTATTGAGTGCCAACATTGTCTATACATTGGCTTCATGTGGAATTTGTTGCAAGTTATGCTGAGGTTCTGTTTACAAAGGCTGAGTGTGCCATCGTGATTGGTATCCAGTTCAGAATGCCCCATTCTGCTCAAGATAGAATTAGTTAAAGTTGGCACTTGATGGTTCCATTTCCTCCAGTTTTGACCTCAGGATGTGGTCGTGACAGCAGTGATTCACTGTCCTATCACTGTGGCTTCCAAGAATTGGCTTTCCAAAGCATGGTAAAAACAATGACTGCAGATGATGAAAATCAAATACTGGATTAGTGGTGCTGGAAGAGCACAGCAGTTCAGGCAGCATCCAACGAGCAGCGAAATCAACGTTTCGGGCAAAGCCTTTTGCCCGAAACGTTGATTTTGCTGCTCGTTGGATGCTGCCTGAACTGCTGTGCTCTTCCAGCACCACTAATCCAGTATTTCCAAAGCATGAATGATCTGAAGTATGCTGGCACCTGTAACTGTTGTAATTGTTTACTGCAAGAGCTTGGAGGAGCAACCTTGCACTTATATGGCACCTTTCATGATCTCGTGGTGCCCAAAGTATTTCTTAACCAAGGTAACACTTGCACAGCATGGTCAATGTTGAAGTCTAGGCTTTAGTGAAACACGTGGTTGTTTTACCTCAGCATTTACTGAAAGATAACTCACTCGGTTCAGATATAAAACTGTTGGCACGTCAATGTGCTGAGATTTCCAAATGCCCCTTAACCTTCTGTAGCCACTCTATCTTGAATTCACTGGAACTTATGTCTTTAGCCTTGAAAGATAATGATAGTGAGAGAACCTCTGGAAACAGGTACGAGAGTGCAACAGATAATGTTAACCTGGAGTGTTAATTCAGTGCGTGTGTGTGTGTGTGTGTACACATGCGTATGTATATATACGTGTGTGTATGCTTGTGTGTGTAAGCATGTGTGTGTGCACGTCTGTGCTTGTGTGTGTGCATATGTATGCAAGCGCATGTGTGTGTGCAAGTATGTGCGTGTGTGAGTATGTGTGTGTGTACAAGTGTGCGTAGGTGTAAGGGGTACTAGGTTTCTAGGCATGTGTTAAAAATCTGTGGAAGGAAAATAGAGATTTCAGCAGGATTGCTGCAGATAGAGGGACCAACAATCAGGATGATCACCTGGGAAATGCAGGAGAGATGGTTACACTGCAGCATGGGTTCAAATCCCATCAGGGCGGTGGTGGAATCTGAATTCAATTAATAAATCTTGAATTGAAAACCTCTAGGCTCAATAATGCCCTTAGGGAAGGCAATCTACTCTCCATTCCTGGTTTGGTGATGGCCTAGTGGTATTGCCACTGGACTGTTAACAAAAAGACAAAGTAATGTTTTGGCCTTTAAATCCTGCCATGGCTGATGTGAAATTTCAATCTGGAATTTAGAGTGTAATGATGAATCAACAGATGGAGAGATGTACAACATGGCAATGTTCCCTTTTGTCCATGTTGGTCTGATATTCTAAATTAATCTGCTCCCATTTGCCAGCATTTGACCCATATCTCTCCAAGGTGAAAGTGAGTACTGGAGATCAGAGTCAAGATTAGAGTGGTGCTGGAAAAGCACAGCAGATCAGGCAGCATCAGAGGAGCAGGAAAATCGATGTTTCGGGTAAAAGCCCATTCATCCTGATGAAGAGCTTTTCCCTGAATCGTCGATTTTCCTGCTCCTCGGATGCAGTCAGACCTGCTGTGCTTTTCCAGCACCACTCTAATCTTGATCCATATCTCTCCAAACCCTTCCTATTCATATACTCATCCAGGTGCCTTTTAAATGTTGTAATTGTACCAGTCTCCAATACTTCTTCTGGCAACTCCTTCCATACATGCGCCACCCTCTGCGTGAAAACATTGTCCCCTAGGTCCCTTTTATATCTTTCCTTTCTCTGTCGGGAAATCAACCATTTGGTTCACTGATGCCTTTCAGGGAAGGAAATCTGCCATCTTTACCCAGCCCGGCCTACATGTCCCTCCAGACCCACAATCAAGTAGCTGACATTCAGGTCGCTTAGCAACCCACTCAGTTCAAGGACAATTAGGGATGGGTAACACTTGCTGGTCTTGTCAGTGGTACCTGCGCCCCGTGAAAGAAAGTGCTTAAAATGCCAGTATGAAACTGTCTCTCAAATTCAATTACAACAATTAAGATAGTTAAAAATCACACAGCACCAGGTTATAGTCCAACAGGTTTAATTAGAAGCACCAGCTTTCGGAGCGCCGCTCCTTCATCATCAACCACCTGCAGCGCTCCGAAAGCTAGTGCTTCCAATTAAACCTGTTGGACTATAACCTGGTGTTGTGCGATTTTTAACTTTGTACACCCCAGTCCAACAGCGGCATCTCCAAATCATAATGATTAGCATGTTTAAAGTCACTTTAAATTTAGTTACAAAGATCCTAAAGTCATTTCACAGCATTGCAACAGATAGAAAATCAATTCAAAGCCAAAGAATAAAGTACAGGTGCTGAAATGCTTTGTCAAAAATGTTGGTTTAAGAAGGGTATTCTCAGGAGAGAATGTGGTGCAGAGACCTAGGCAGGGATTGACTCAGACTAGAAAGCTGAATGAACAATTGCCTCTGTTAGAAGGGGCTGGAGGGGATGTGAAGAAAATGAGAAATACACTAAAGTTTTGACTTGGAGCTCAGTTGACTTCTGAGAAGGGCGTGGGTTTGGACAGGGTTTGGGAGTGGAGAGTGACGATGCTCTGGAGAGGTTTAAACATTGTGATGATGCTGTGACTTTAAGAGGTATGTTTTGTCCTAGTTTCTTTTAGAGAGAGATTGGGGGCATGGTTAAGATATTACTGTCAGGGGTTCGGATGAGTTCAGCTTTTCTGAGGGGGAGCGATGGGACCCTGAGTGGGAGATCCTATTGAGTAAAGCTGCAGCAAGGCCTCTGAAGGTGGTGGATTGTGGGAGGGAAATCACAGCTGGGGAACATTGCTATAAAAGACAAACTCAAATGTTCACAAACTTGTCCAATTCATTCAATACTGGATTACAAACAGCTCAGAAATGAGGGGAATCAGTGTGGTAAGTATAAAGACAGGCTCTGAGTACTCTATGCGAAAATAAACAACTTGTGAAGCCTTGGGGTGTGTTTTTAAAGCTGGAACAATAGAAGCAGCCTGAATGGGTGTTGTCAAGCTCCCATGCACAGAATCAAGGATCTTTAGTTTAGCTTTCAGCAGTTGCTGCTGGGATCTTCAATAAGTGGAAGCTATTTTCCTGTCTCTTCAGTACAGCCAAGAATTGGGGATCCTCTTCAAAGGCTGTTGAATTGCATGGGAGACAATTCTGATTTCGGAATTTGTATTTGCCAAGGATGTTCCTACATTGGAACAGTTTATTAGTAGTAGTTACTGTGTTTAATATTCTGTTAAGTTTTTCAATAGAGTTAAGTTATTCCAAGTTCCTTTCTTTTGTTGCGTTTCAACTCCAATGTTTGAATAAATTGTGTTTTGCTTAATGTCAAGTAATTTGACTAATCGAATTGCATCAGGAACAAAGAACCTGGCATTATCATTTGAAATAAGAAAAGGCTAGGGTCTAGGCTACCTTCTTAATATATTTTGAGGGGTTCTGGTCTGGTCCATCTCAACACGAGGATACAGGTTAGAGCATCAGTGGACTGGGAGCAAGTGGAGGAGGAGAGAGTGTGAGGACAATGTGTGAACGGGACTTGTTTAAGGTATTACTGTCAGGGCGTCGGATGAGTTCTGCTTTGCTGAGGGTGTTTGATGGGGGAGTCTGAGTGGGAGAGCCTGTTGGGCAAAACTGCAGCAAGGCCTTTGAAGGCGGTGGATTGTGGGAGGGGAAATCACAACTGGGGAACACTGCTTTAAAAGACAGATTCACACATTCACAAAATTGTCCAATTCATTCAATGCTGGATTACAAACAGCTTAGAAATGAGGGGAATCAGTGTGGTAAGTGTAAATCGCCTTGATAACTGGTAATTTTATGTCCAACCCTGTGTTTAATCATTGTCTCTATTTAACCTCAGTTCAAGGTAAGTAACCTACGACAGGTGGAGGTGCTGGGGGGTGTGCAACAATTACCCTTTGTAGCCCTGGGCTAGGGAGGCTTTTAAAGAAAATCAGTCAAGGTTTCTACTTCTTAGGGTTTACTACCCTTGTGAAGTTGGACAATTCTCCCGGCATCTACCAAGCCCCCGCCCCAATCGGTTTATTTTATGTCGATCTTTATGACCAAAGGGAACTAAATTAGTGCTGCAGTGCTTGTTCACCTGCACTGGGATTTCAGTCAAGCAACTCTTCAATGTTAAAATCAACATCTTATTGGGTATAGTCCTCCAGGAAGTTTGCCCCTTCCCATCTCTATAATCTTCTCCAACTCTCTGAGATCTGTACTCCTCCAATTTTGGCCTTTTACATATTGAGATTTCCTTCCCTGACCACTAGCAGCATCACTTCAATTGCCAAGACACTAAACTTGGGAGTGTTCTCTCCATCTTTTTCCTTCTTTGTCCTCCTTTAAGATACTCATGAAAAATCTACCCCTTTGAAGTCACTTGTGCTAATATCTACTTTTGTGACTCGGTGTTAGACTGAGTTTGATGACCCTGGGGACAAAGCATTTTGAGATGTGGTAGGTGTTAACTAAATGCAAGTTAGCAATCTCAGCTGCAAATAAAATTACTGAATCTCGTTAAAAGGTGATGAAACCAAATTTCTTTGCTTGCACGAAACACCTCACAGTTTGTGCTGAGATCTGCCCTTGACAATAATGAACACTGAGTTATAAATTCAAGGTCAGACTTCTAGGAACAGGAACTTTGCTATCGTTTGCTGATTACAGGAAAAGAGAAGTCAGATTCAGGATTTTTCTACATGACTCCGAGAAGCATTTGGAAACTTGCTGAATCCGCGTATATGCAGTGCCAAGACTGCACTGCCTTTACAGCAACATTCTACATTTATATTGCACCCGTGCCATTTTTAAACATCCCAAGGCCTTTCGCAGAAGTGAACAGAGTAAATGGGGAAGCATTGATATGCCGTGGTGTGTACTGGTGCCCTGTAGTAAGGAGCAGTAAGAAGGAGGCCAGAGCTAATCAGATAGGCCGACTGGTTCAAATCCTACCAGCTGGAGACCTTTGAAGAAAGCTGTTCCCAGAAATAATTGCAATCATTACAAAACACAACTCATTCATTAATGTCCTTTAGGGAAGGAAATCTGTTGTCTTTACCCAATTTGGCCTACGTGTGACTCCAGACCCCCAGCAATGTGATCGATTCTTATTCTCCCTATGTCTGTATGGGTTTCCTCTGGGTGCTCTGACTTCCTCCCACAGTCAAAAGCTGTGCAGGTTAGGGTGGCTGGGGAATGCAGGGATGGGGTAAGGTGTGGGCCTGGGTGGGATACTCATCAGAGAGTTGGTATGGACTTGATTTGATTTATTGTTGTCACATGTACCTAAGTACAGTGGAAAGCTTTGTTTTTGTGAGTAGTACAGGCAGATCATGGCAAACAAGAACATACAGACCATAGGGTGCTTAGACAGCGCAAGGCATACAGGGTTACACTGTACAGGAGATGCACAAAGCAAGGTCAACATGATTTGAAGTTAGAGAGGTCCATTCAGCAGTCTAATAACAGCAGGGAAGAAGCTGTTCTTGAACTTGTTGGTGTGTGTTCAAGCATCGGTATCTTCTGTTTGACGGAAGAGATTGGAGGAGAGCATTACCAGGCTGGGAGGGGTCTGTGATGATGTTGGCAGCCTTTCCATGGCAACAAGCTGTGCAAATTGAGTCCATGGATGGGAGTTTGGCTTCTATAATGGTCTGGGCTGTGCACACTACCATCAGCAGTTTCTTATGGTCCTGGGCAGAGCAGTTACCATACCAGGCTTTTATGCACCTGAGCAGAATGCTTTCTATGGTGCATCTGTAAAAGTTGGTGAGGGTCCGTATGGACATGCCGAATTTCCTAAGCCTCCTGAGCAAGAGGTGATGTTGTGCCTTTGTGACCCTGGTACTGATGGGCTGAATGGCTTGTTTCCACACCATTGGGCTTCTACAGAATAATCTTTTGACTTGATGCCAGACTATTAGCTTGGGTTCAAGTTGAGGAGAAGGATACGTTAAGAAATATCTTTGGGATTGAATGCCAGAGTGACTCTATTTATTGTAGAAAAAGATAAGATACTGTAGCCTTGCTCTCTCACTAGAGAGAGAGAGTCAAGTGGTGGTGAGTCTAACCTGAAGGTCACTCCACCTCAGCTGAGGGGACAGTTGGGAAGGTGGGACCTTTGTGGCAACCTCAGCCAGTCTGGGAATTGAACCTACACTGTTGGCATCACTCACCATCTGAGCTAACTGATCCCCAATATTTTCTGCACATGAATACTAAATCCCACTACACATGGTCATCATAGCTAGACAAGGCTCTGAATCAGAATTATGTTAGGTGAGGGATAATCGTACATTGTGCGCCTTCCTTGTGTGTGTTTGTGACGGTATGCTCGTGTGGGTCCAGCCTAGATGGTTACAGTCTGCTGATGTCCTACCAGAGTGCACAGTGACTCCAAACAGTGCCCAAACTGGTCTGTTTATGCTCAGTGATGTGCAGTTCTGTGATCTCATCACAAGATTGTTCCAGAGGCCTAACACCCTTAAAAAAACAGAAGGTTTTAGGGATGGAATGGCAGCAGTACTGTAGGTGCTTCAGCCCCCAAATGGACTGCAGCTTTTCAAGAAGCCAGTTCGCCAACGCCTTCCTGTGAGTAATTAGGCGTTGCCGATATGTTGATCGCTTGACCATTCTCAGACTTCTTTGGCACCATCAATAGCTCCCCTGACCCTGAGCTACAAATGCTCAGCAGGTCTGGCAGCCCCTTGTGGAGAGAGAAACGGGACTGCCAGTTCCAGGGAATGATGTTGGAGGCTTCGAGAGAGATGAGCTAGAATGAGTACAGAATGGAACATCTGTTGGCAGATTGTGTCCCACACCCTGTAGTCCAGGCAACAGAAAGATTATCGGATGCCTCACCTCTTTTTTTATTCCAATTAACTGATCAGGAACATTCTCCTTCTTCTCCCTTCTTCATATCTGGCAAATGATGTCAACACTCCCACCTTGACTACACGTGACTCCAGTCCTACACTGGATGATTTTCAGTGACAGTGAAGGAAACCAGTGATGGTTAACAAGTGATAACTTACTGACTCGGATCATCATCACGAACAAGTCATTCAAGAAAAGGCTGAGTGTCTGTGACCAGAAGACCATAGCATTTCAGGAGAAGGACTAGGCCAATTGCTCACTGAGTCTACTCTGTGATTCAATAAGATCTTGGCCAATCTGATCATCCTCAAATCCTCTTTCCTGCCTTTTTCTCATAATCTTCAATTTCCTTCCTGATCAAAAGTCTGTCTAAACCAGCCTGCAATATATGCTTAGTGACCCAGCATCAACAGTTTTCTGTGGGAAAGAGTTCCACAGATTCACTACGGTCTGAGAGAAGGAATTCCTCCTCATCTCCATCTGAAAAGAGCGACTCCCTACTCTGAGATCAACCATGGTCCAATCGAATTGTGGAACAGGCTTGTGGTGGACGCTGGTACAATTACAACATTTAAAAGGCATCTGGATGGGTATATGAATAGGAAAGGTTTAGAGGGATATGGGCCAAGTGCTGGCCAATGGGACTGGATTAGGTTAGGGTATCTGGTCAGCATGGATGAGTTGGACTGAAGGGTCTCTTTCCCTGCTGTATATTTCTATGACTCTATTACTGAATGGCCTCTTCCTGGATCACACAATGTTCCCAATGACATTTTATTGGCACTCTGTGATTCCTCTAATGCTCTTAATCCCGATGGAGACTGTGGTCTAGATTGATGATTGGTAAGAGGTTCAAGCCCAGAGAATGGGGTTGAAAAACACACCAACCTTGATTGAATGACAGATCAGAATTGTTGATTAGATTCCTTACAATATGGAAACAGGCCTTTAGGCCCAACAAGTCAACACCGACACTCCAAAGAGTAACCCACCCAGACCCATTCCCCATAACACTAGGGGAAATTTAGCACGGCCAACTCACCTAACCTGCACATCTTTGGCTTGTGGGAGGAAGCTGGAGCTCCCAGAGGAAACCCACGCAGGCACAGGGAGAATGTGCAAACTCCACACAGACAGTTTCCTGAGGCTGGAATTGAACCCAGCTCCCTGGTGCTGTGAGGCAGCAGTGCTAACCACTGAGCTACCATGCTGCCCTTGGGCTGAATGGCCAAATTCTGCTTCTATATTTTATAGCCTTATGTTAATACATGGTGGTCCTGGGCCCAAGCCCTATGGTCCTCAGACGCCATTGGCTGGAGCACTAGCTGACTAACAGTGCAGTCTGGTAGATTCATGACCCTTGCAAATTGCTTGGACAGAAAATGTCCTGACGCAGATCAAAGCCAGCAGAGCTTCACAGCAAGAATCTGAACCTGAGTCCGAGCTGTGGTCTCTGAACTAATTGCAACGCTTAACAAAGGCAAGGGGTCCAGATTGTCACATTCCTTCAAAGTTTTAATGTTTTACATTCAGGGAAACTGAGTCCATGATGAATGACTGCCAGTTCCAGGGAATGTTCTTGGAGGCTTCTGAAGAGACGAGATGTAATAGCTACAGTATGGAATATCTGTTGGCATCTTGTACTGTAGCCCAGGCAACAGAAAGATTATTGGATGCCTCATCTCTTTTTTATTCCAATTAACTGATAAGGAATATTCGCTTCCTTTTCTCTTCCCTGATATCTGGCAGTAACTCTTGCTTCCAGCCCCGGGGTCACAGAGGCCTGGAGTTCTGTCTCCCTCTCTCCAGCATCACCTGCCTCAACTATCGCACTCCTGGTCATCTGCAGCATTGACGTGCACATTAAGGGTCAGTTGGGTAGGAGAAGCCAGCATTCATATGCTTCTGGAAGCTTTTTTAAAGCTGAATTGAAATTCTCCAGCTGGTGTTGGCTTTTAGAAGATAGGTTGCCTGTGCTCAAGTGAGGCTCTGCAACTTCATCGGAACATCTTTTCCACAGACTCTTGCCTAATTCATTCCACAAGTCCAGCCAAAAACCAGAGGACAGATACTTTTCCTGTTAAGGGCTGGGATCATGTGGGAGACGTTGGTCCTTGCCTGGGCTTCGTGAATGAAAAGGCAGGTAACTTGACCCTTTGAGATAATCATATAATGTGGAAGCAGACCATTTAGCCCATCATGTTCACACTAACCCTGTGAAGAACTGCTGACCCAAAGCCACTATCCTTGTAACCCATATTTCCCAATCTACCTTACCTGCACATCTTTAGACTATGGGAGGAAACTGGAGCACACCCACACAGAGAGAATGTGCAAACTCTGCACAGACAGTCACCTGAGGGTAGAATCAAACCCAAGTCACTGGTGCTGTGATGCAGCAGCACTCATCACTGAGCTACCCCAGCATCTACCTCACTGCCAGCCAAACTCAAACCCCAGGTGGGACTTGAACCGACAGAGAGCAGCTCCTTATCCATTAGGCCACTAGGGGCTGCATTCAATTTGAGCATGTCCTGCCATTCAATAAGTGTCACTGCACAGCTGGCACTTTCACCAGGTCAGCACAGTGCTCTGAAAATGATGTATTTTCTGACTGATGCTTGCTTCCCTGTCGCTGCCCCTTCTCTAGGTTTAACATTGTGACTGCCTCCATTGTTCAGTAAACTCAGCATAATGCCCCATCGCCAGACCCAATGGCTCAGTGAAGAGGAGACCAGGAGGGAATGATACAGCAACGAACAATAATCACTCTGAGAAAATCCAAGAAGTCACATTCCACACAGACAGACTAAATCGAAACAGAAATTGCTGGAGAAACCCAGCAGGTCTGGCAGCATCTGTGGAGAGAGAAACAGGGTGAACGCTTTGAGCCTGTTTTGATTCTTCCACTCTTACTGTTTATTCCAAGTTGTGAATGTAAATGCGATGCTTGTTTCTTAAAGCTGTCTTTGATATTATGAGACAGGCTTGCCATGTTCCTGACCATGGATTAGATTTTAGACTGTCAGTTGGCACCATGATGTGAAGGAGCCGGTGTTGGACTGGGGTGTACAAAGTTAAAAATCGCACAACACCAGGTTATAGTCCAACAGGTTTAATTGGAAGCACTCATTTTTAGAGCACTGCTCTTTCATCAGGGGGCTGTGGAGCAGGACAATAAGACACAGCATTTATCGCAAAAGGTTATAGTGTCATGCAGCTGAAATGTATTAAACACAATTGGATGAAGTCTTTCATCTTTTAGAATGGTTTTGCTCATTTCGGTTCGTTAATGTGTAAATCCCAGAACTCCTTTTAAGTCACATTCTCAAGGTAACTTCAGGTTTTCTAAAAAAATGTGTCACTTTAGATAAGTCCCACTTCAGAAATAGAACCAGTCTGACTCAAGGTGGGGACACAGACAGACTTTCACCTCACACCTTTAATGCATGGTGTGAGCTGAGATGACACACTTTATTAGGAAACCTGAAGTTATCTTGAGACTGTGACTTAAAAGGAGTTCTGGGATTTACATATTAATGAACCGAAACTAGCAAAACCATTCGAAACGATGCAAGACTTAATCTAAGTTTGTTTAAGATATTTCAGCTGCAGGATACTGTAACCTTTTGCGATTAATTGTGTGTCATATTTTCCTATTCCCCAACCACCTGATGAAAGAGCAGCGCTCCGAAAGCTAGTGCTTCCAAATAAACCTGTTGGACTATAACCTGGTGTTGTGTGATTTTTAGCTTAAGTTTGCACCATGAGTATCTTCATTTGTTGTTCTCTGGAATTTACTGTTTGGTTTCTGGTTACACTGAGCCTGAGAATCAGTGGTTAGATTAGATTAGATTACTTACAGTGTGGAAACAGGCCTTTCGGCCCAACAAGTCCACACCGACCCCCGAAGTGTAACCCACCCAGACCCATTCTCCTACATTTACCCCTTCACCTAACACTACGGGCAATTTAGCATGGTCAATTCACCTAACCGGCACATCTTTGGATTGTGGGAGGAAACCGGAGCACCCGGAGGAAACCCACGCAGACACGGGGAGAATGTGCAAACTCCACACAGTCAGTCGCCTGAGGCGGGAATTGAAACCAAGTCTCTGGCACTGTGAGGCAGCAGTGCTAACCACTGTGCCACCGTGCCGCCCAACCTGTGGTCTCCTGGTTGGGTGCAGGAAACAGTGGTCAATTCTGTGTGAACACATTTCTGTTCTCCTCAATGCCAATCGCCCTGTTTAGATGTTGAACAGTAGTCACCAGGAAGGATGGGCAGAGGGTGTGATGCTGGAAAAGCACAGCAACCGAGGAGCAGGAGAATTGATGTTCGGGTATAAACCCTTCATCATCTTCTCGTTCTTGATGAAGTGCTTATGCCCGAAATGTCGATTCCTCTGCTTCTCGGATGCTGCCTGACCTTCTGTGCTTTTCCAGCAACACAGTCTCGACTCTGATCTCCAGAGTCTGCAGTCCTCACTTTCTACTAGGATGGGGCGAGGCCAGAGATAGACCAACTGGAAGGGCAGAAGGAGAGGCATGGAGAAAATTGTTAGTGTGGCTGGAGGAATGAGGCCATGCAGCTTTTAAACAAAGACAGGGAGGGCACTACCAACAACAACACAATAACTTGCATTTCATTCACACACCCTTAATATGATAAATGCATTAACTCACTAATGCTTAGAATGGGAGATTGTTTCTTTGAGGAAAGTGGAGCAGGTTAATATCCACTGGGGCTTAAGAGAGAGAAAAGCAAAGAGGGTTGGGCTGGTCAGTGGCAAATGGAATTTAATCCAGATATATGTGAGGTGAAACAAGGCGAGGGAATAAATGATGAACATAGGAACAGGAGGAAACCATTCGGCCCCTCGAGCCTGTTCTGCCATTCAATGGGATTATAGCTGATCGGTGGACTAACTCCACTCATATCCCTGAAAAACTTTGTTTAGCAAAAATGTATCTATCTCAGATTTAAAGTTAATAATTTATCTAGTATTCACTACCACTGGTTTAAGAGAGTTCCAAACCTCTCCCACCTTTGTGTGTAGAGGTGCTTCCTAATATCTCTCCTGAACGCTCTGACCCCAAGTCTCAGACAATGGCCCAAGTTCTAGAATCACGAACAAATGGAAATAGTTGACCTACCCTGTTGTTTTTCTGTTAATATGTTGGAGACTTTGATCAAATCACCCCTTAACCTTCTAAATTTTATAGAAAACAGGCCTAAGTTGTTGCATCTCTTTTCAATACTTAATCCCTAAATTCAGATATCGCTTGCTCCTCATCCCTAATTGCTCTACAATGAGCAATCTGCGTTTTTACAGCATATTGTGGTGGTTTCGTTGTCACCATTAACCTGCGATGAACTTTATTAAGTTCCTGATTTATTATAAATCAAATTTAAATTCAAACAGGTTGGTCAGTAAGGTTAGTTTTAAGGGTCATCTGAAAGGAAGAGAGAGAGAGAGAGAGAGAGAGAGAGAGAAAGAGAGCTCAGGACCTCAAAGGAACACAGCCAAGGAAATCTCAATATAAATGATGTCAAAAGAAGAGGAACACAGAGATTTTGGAAAGTTGGAGGTCTGGAGGGGATATACTGAGAGAGGAAAGGGTGAATCCACAGCAGCATTTGAAAAAAAACCAAGAATTTTACCAGGGAAAGATTTAAAACAGAGCTGGGCAGGTGGGGACTCAGCTGTGGAGAGATTTAAACTCTTCTATCCCAATCATTTCTCTTCCATCTTTCCATTTGAGTGAAACATTCCCTGCCCATGGTTTTACTCTCCTTGCTCAGTTCGAATTTGTGCTTCCTCTGCCTACACCCCCATGCAGACCAACAGCCCCTCACACCTCCGCAAGCTGGGCAGTTCAAGGGTAATAGGTTAGAGGTATCAGCCTGAGCAAAGAGCAGAGTTCCCATTGCTTTCCTCTCTCCTGTCTCAGGGATGTTAAATGTGAGATACCACATGTCGAATCACTCAGGTGATCTCATCCCCCACCACACCAACCTCCACCAACCTAACCCCCACTCCCACTCCCAACCTCAACCCTGGCAACACCACCACCCTCACCCTTGCCCTCACCCCCATCAACACCCCCACCCCCATCAACACCCCCTGCCCTAACCCCCACCCCACCCTCATTACCATCAACACCCAAGCCCTCACCCTCACCCCCACCCCGCCCTCACCCCTGTCAACATCCCCATCTTCACCCTCGGCAACATCACCACTCTCACCCCCACCCTCACCCTCACATCTACTTACACAGTACTGGGCTCCATTAGCTTAATTGGCTGGATAGCTGCTTTATGACGCAGATGTGATCAACCATGTGCATTCAACATCTGCACTAGGACTCTCGAGTCAATCACGAAGGACTTTCCTTCTCAATCTCACTTGAGGTACAGTGACACCCTTCCCGCCCACCCCGGTTAAACCAGCACCAGACACTCTTTCACTCCAATGGGAGAGTGGGACTATGGCTTTTTAAAAAATCATACATAGGACGCAAACATCGTTGGCATTTATTACCCATCCCTAATTGCCCAGAGGGCAGTTAAGAGTCAACCACTTTGCTTTGGATCTGGAGTCACATGTAAACCAGACCAGGTAAGGGGAGTGGACCAGAGAGGTTTCCCCCTGACATTTGCAATGGTTTCATGGTCATCATCAATCTCTTGTTTTGAGATTATTATTGAATTTAAATTCCTCCATCTGGCATGGTGGGATTGAAAACCCAGGCCCCAAGAACATCACCTGGATCTTAGATTAATAATCCAGCGATGATACCACTCGGCCATTGCCTCCCCTTTGCTGTTTTGCCGTATTGATTGACCCACCCAATTTGCACTGTATCCTTGTACCCTGCCCTAGGGCACGGCACTGCATTGAGCCTCCATTCTCTATCATTTGTTCCATGTGATAGGAACTTGTGTACAAGTATTTGGCACAGAATGTTTCTCTTTTGTATCCGGCTTGCTATGAACAGGATAAAAACAGCACACTCACAATTCTCTGCCTGCAGCCTTAGCCACACATTCACTGAACAATTGGTTCCACAGAGCCAGGAACAATCATTGAACAAAAGAAGTACATAATCTCTATTGATGGCATCAGTCACCTACGCCCTGTTGTTAGCTGCACAATAATTCAATCCTTTGGCTATATATAGTGAATTGAAAAATACAGGAGAGAGCCACTGCGCCCTGGGGAGAGAGGGGGATGCTTTCCAGTCAGTTGTCTTGTTGTTCTGTCCCTATTAAACCAACTGGGATCTTGATGTAAACCAGTCCACGTGAATATACTGCACACTCCCCATGTTATCAAAAGGAGACATTTGAGAAAGTGCAAATAATTTCACAAAGAAGAGGTGAGAGTAGTGAGGTTGTAGGCGACTGTGAAAGAGTGATCCGGTTGGGAGGGAGAGTGGGGGTGAATCTCCTCTTTGGAGATGGTTTTCTTTCATGGCGTGTGGGTGTTACCCATCGCCATCTGCCCTGGAGCTGGGCGATTTTGGTGCGTCTGCTGGAGCCCTCCTGTTTGTCCTCAATGTCACAGTTGCCTCTGGAGGACAGATGAGGAAACTACCCCCACAATCTGACCCCTCCACCCCTCCCTAATTTGATAAAATTGGACATGTTGATCTGGCATTTGTTTTTGGGCATTTTGATAGTCCCTAAGACATAGAGTCATTGAGACATACAACACAGAAACAGGCCTTTTGGTCCAACTCGTCCATGCCATCATGTTCCCAAACTCAACTGGTCCAATTTGCCTGCCATTGGCACCTCTCCTTCCGAACCTTTCCTAACCATGTACCTATTCAATTGTCTTTTAACTGTTGTAACCTGCCTCTACGACTTCCTCTGGCAGCTAATTCCACATACCGAACCACCCTCTGTGTGAAAAAGTTGCCCCTAAGGTCTCTCTTAAATCTTTTGCCTCTCACCATAAAAACATGCCCTGTTGTTTTGAACTCCCCCTCCCTAGGGAAAAGACCTTTGCTGTTTGCCTTATGTGTGTCCCTTATGATTTTATAAACCTCTATAAGGTTCCTACTCTCCAGTGAAAAAAGTCCCAGATTATCTGACCTTTCTCTATAACTGAAACCCTCCTGTCCTGGCAACATCCCAGTCAATCTCTTCTGAATCCTCTCCAATTACTTTAATATCCTTCCTTCCTACCAGGACTGCATACAGTACTCCAAAAGTGGCCCCACCATCGTCCTGTACAATCACAATATGACAACTGGAGTATTGTGCACAGTTTAGGGCCCCATATCTCAGGAAGGATGGATTGGCCCTGGAGCATGTTCAGAGGAGGTTCACGAGAATGGTCCCAGGAATGAAAAGCCTAACATATGAGGAACATTTAAGGACTCCGAGTCTATAATCAATGGAGTTTAGAAGGATGAGGGGGGAATCTAATTGAAACTTACAGAATAATGAATGGCCTGGACAGAGTAGATGTTAGGCAGATGTTTCCATTGGTAGGAGAGACTAGGACCCGAGAGCACAACCTGAGAGTAAAGGAAAGACCTTTTACAGAGATAAGGAGAAACATCTTCAGCCAGAGATCGGGGAATCTATGGAATTCACTGCCACATAAGGCTGTGGAGGCCAGGTCATTGAGTATATTTAAGAATGAGATAGATAGGTTCTTGAGTAGCAAGGGGATCAAGGGTAACGGGGAGAAAGAGGGAGAATTAGGTTGAGAAACTTATCAGGTAGGTAAAAACAATGACTGCAGATGCTGGAAACCAGATTCTGGATTAGTAGTGCTGGAAGAGCACAGCAGTTCAGGCAGCAACTAAGGATCAGCCATGATTGAATGGTGGAGCAGACTCGATGGGCTGAATGGCCTAATTTCTGCTCCTATGTCTTATGGTCCAAAATCCTATACCCAGTGGTCAGAATAATGAAAGCAAGTGCACTAAACACCTTCTTAATGACTCTGTCTATCTGTGACACAAACGTCAAAGAACTCTGTACATGAACCCATCAGTCTGTCTGTTTGATAACACTCCCCAGGACCCTACCACAAACAGTGAAAGTTCTGCCTATTCATGGGACGGGCGGGGGGAGAAGCTGCATTGTCCCTAATGTGCCCACTTGTGAAGGAGTTCAAAACATGGGACACACCTAATGCAATCCCTCATAAGTTCAACAGGGAACTCAGAGACAAATTCTTTGCACAGGCAGGAATACTGAACTCTCCACCACACGAGGTGGTCGTGGTGAATGATGTTGATGAATTCAAGGGGAAACTCAATAAACACAAGGAAGAAAAGAGGCCAGGGGAACCTCAGCACGTGGATTAAAGGTGACTGGCAGAGTAAGTGATGGAGACACGAGGAGAAATGTTTTCATCCAGCAAGTGGCTAGGATCTGGAATCTACTGCCTGAGAATGGATGGTGGGGTGGGGGGGGGAAGCAGTGGGGGGTGGGGGGGCAGGGGGGTAGGCAGGTTCAGAAGAGACCTTCAAAAGAAGTTCCATTATCATCTGAAAAGGAGAAATTGCAGGGTTATGGGGAGAAGATGGGGGAAGGGGTGCAGAGCGGGATAAATGCATAAGTCATAAAATGTTGGAAGTCATTTGACAGAAGCACCTTAATAACGATACTGGGCAAGGAGCCGCATAAAGAGATACTCGGGATAATTGCTGAAAGTTGGTCAGAGGCTAGTTTGAAGGAGAGCCTGAAAGGGGTTCACCATTAGTTTGACAAGGGGCAGTTCGGGATGGGCAAGAATTCCTGGCCCGGCTAGTGACACCCCCAATTGGGAAAAGAAAATAAAAATCCCATTGTCATTTGTGGAATCTCATTCTGGTGAAAGGCCACAAATCCCTTCTATGTTGAGATATGTTTTTACAAAGCTAACTGTCTTAGAATCATAGAATCAGATAGTATAGAAACAACCTTTTAGTCCATTGAGTGTGCACTGCCAATGGAGGAAGGCCATTGTGTGGACCACCTTCAAATCTTATTCTACTGTAAAGGTGCTATACAAATATAATTTTTTAAAAATTTCAAAATATACTTTATTCATAGAAATAAATCTTTGGTAACTGTACAATTGGTCATGCCGTTCATATATATACATTGCACGTCTTAACATTACAGAGAACAGATTGAGTTAATCGAATTTACAGTTATCGTATTTACAGTTCTGTCTATTAACCATCCAGTCTCTTAGTGCTTAGCTGAGGCTTCAGTAGAACCCAACTACTGAGTGGGCCGAAAATGTGTTGCTGGAAAAGCGCAGCAGGTCAGGCAGCATCCAAGGAGCAGGAGAATCGACGTTTCGGGCATGAGCCCTTCTTCAGGAATGAGGAGAGTGTGCCAAGCAGGCTAAGATAAAAGGTAGGGAGGAGGGACTTGGGGGAGGGGCGTTGGAAATGCGATAGGTGGAAGAAGGTTAAGGTGAGGGTGATAGACCAGAGTGGGGGTGGGGGCGGAGAGGTCAGGAAGAAGATTGCAGGTTAGGAAGGTGGTGCTGAGTTCGACGGTTGGGACTGAGACAAGGTGGGGGGAGGGGAAATGAGGAAACTGGAGAAATCTGAGTTCATCCCTTGTGGTTGGAGGGTTCCTAGGCGGAAGATGAGGCGCTCTTCCTCCAACCATCGTGTTGCTATGGTGTGGCGATGGAGGAGTCCAAGGACCTGCATGTCCTTGGTGGAGTGGGAGGGGGAGTTGAAGTGTTGAGCCATGGGGTGGTTGGGTTGGTTGGTCCGGGTGTCCCAGAGGTGTTCTCTGAAACGTTCCGCAAGTAGGCGGCCTGTGTCCCCAATATAGAGGAGGCCACATCGGGTGCAGCGGATGCAGTAAATGATGTGTGTGGGGGTGCAGATGAATTTGTGGCGGATATGGAAGGATCCCTTGGGGACTTGGAGTGAAGTAAGGGGGGAGGTGTGGGCGCAAGTTTTGCATTTCGCTTTGATTTTTGCTTCCCCAGTCCCCAACGCCTTATCTTCACCATGGACATCCAGTCCCTGTACACCTCCATCCCCCATCACGAAGGACTCAAAACCCTTCGCTTCTTCCTTTCCCGCCGACCCAACCAGTACCCTTCCACTGACACCCTCCTTCGACTGACTGAACTGGTCCTCACTCTGAACAACTTCTCTTTCCAATCCTCCCACTTCCTCCAAACCAAAGGAGTAGCCATGGGCACCCGCATGGGCCCCAGCTATGCCAGCCTCTTCGTCAAATATGTGGAACAGTCCATCTTCCGCAGCTACACTGGCACCAACCCCCACCTTTTCCTCCGCTGCATCAATGACTGTATCGGCGCTGCCTCGTGCTCCCACGAGGAGGTTGAACAGTTCATCCACTTTACCAACACCTTCCACCCCGACCTCAAATTCACCTGGACCGTCTCAGACTCCTCCCTCCCCTTCCTAGACCTCTCCATTTCTAACTCAGATGACCAAATCAACACAGGCATTTACTATAAACCAACCGACTCCCACAGCTACCTAGACTACACCTCCTCCCACCCTGCCCCCTGTAAAAACGCCATTCCATATACCCAATTCCTTCGTCTCCGCTGCATCTGCTCCCAGGAGGACCAGTTCCAATACCAAACAACCCAGATGGCTCCTTCTTCAAAGACCGCAATTTCCCCCCAGACGTGATCGACGATGCTCTCCACCGCATCTCCTCCACTTCCCACTCCTCCGCCCTTGAACCCCGCCCCTCCAATCGCCACCAGGACAGAACCCCACTGGTCCTCACCTACCACCCCACCAACCTCTATATACATTGTATCATCCATCGTCATATCCGCCACCTCCAAACGGACCCCACCACCAGGGATATATTTCCCCCCCCCTCCCCTATCAGCGATCCGAAAAGACCACTCCCTCCGTGACTCCCTTGTCAGGTCCATACCACCCACCAACCCAACCTCCACTCCCAGCACCTTCCCCTGCAACCGCAAGAAATGCAAAACTTGCGCCCACACCTCCCCCCTCACTTCCCTCCAAGGTACCAAGGAGTCCTTCCATATCCACCACAAATTCACCTGCACATCCACACACATCATTTACTGCATCTGCTGCACCCGATGTGGCCTCCTCTATATTGGGGAGACAGGCCGCCTACTTGCGGAACGTTTCAGAGAACACCTCTGGGACACCCGGACCAACCAACCCAACCACCCAGTGGCTCAACACTTCATCTCCCCCTCCCAGCCCACCAAGGACATGCAGGTCCTTGGACTCCTCCATCGCCAGACCATAGCAACACCACGGCTGGAGGAAGAGCGCCTCATCTTCCGCCTAGGAACTCTCCAACCACAAGGTACGAACTCAGATTTCTCCAGTTTCCTCATTTCCCCTCCCCCCACCTTGTCTCATTCCCAACCCTCGAACTCAGCACCACCTTCCTAACCTGCAATCTTCTTCCTGACCTCTCCGCCCCCACCCCCACTCCGGCCTATCACCCTTACCTTAACCTCCTTCCACCTATCGCATTTCCAACGCCCCTCCCCCAAGTCCCTCCTCCCTACCTTTTATCTTAGCCTGCTTGGCACACTCTCCTCATTCCTGAAGAAGGGCTCATGCCCGAAACGTCGATTCTCCTGCTCCTTGGATGCTGCCTGACCTGCTGCGCTTTTCCAGCAACACATTTTCAGCTCTGATCTCCAGCATCTGCAGTCCTTACTTTCTCCTACTGAGTGGGCCCCTGTAATACGATAGCAAAGGAACCTTCTTTAACCCCCAGTTTATGGGGTTACCATTGTCCATTTGACTGTCCTGCCTCTGGGGTAGCTGTCTGCATCCACATGGTGAGCACGAACTGCTGGACACTTGCAGGGCTGAGGTAGCTATCCAGCTCCTCACTGGGGTCATTTACCTGCTCTGGTGTCATTGAGCCGAGGCAAGGGTCCGCACCATCCAGTTCTGTGTCCGACAGTGGGACTGTCAGAAGATCACGGCTCTCAGTTAGCTGTAGTAGTTGTGGGGCAGTGGGTACTTCCTGGTTCCCACTGGGTGGAGGGTGGACTTCGGGGGGTCCGTTGTTTCCTGATTGGGAGGAAATGCCCTCCTCTTCACCGACGGCGCTCTGTCTCGTCTTCTGCTGATGACCCACCTTGCACCCGTCTCCACTATCCAAAGAGCTGGCCGTCCCTCCCTCGTGCAGCTGTCGTTTTCCCTTTTGCTGGGAGGCTTTGGGGGCCTGGCAGGATTTTCTCTTCCTGTTTTTAACAGGTATCCACTCCTCCGCCTGCTTGATTACCTTCTCCTCCATTTCTTCCATCTGCCCGGCTAGAGCTAGGATCAGCTGCTGTGTCTCTCCGCTGGCTGCCACCTCCTCCACTCCAGCCTGTTCTTCTTTCTGGGTGTCACCAGACTCCGTTTCCCTGCTGTCCGGGTGGACCTTACTGGTCTTTCGGGGTCCACGGGGTCACATAGCCACCTCCAGCCATCTGTGCGTAAGTGGGCCCCCCCCCCCGTCTTGGGCAGGTCTTATACATGTGGCCCGCCTCTCCACACAGGTTGCAACTCTTTGCTTCCTGACAGTCCTTAGTCAAGTGACCCTCCTGTTTGCAGTTCCTGCAGATGGTCACTTTGCAATCTGCCGCCATGCGTCCCGACTTCCCACAGGTTCGGCACACTTTCGGCTGCCCTGCATATATCAGGTAGCCTCTGCTCCCTTCAATTGCGAAGCTCGAGGGTGGGTGGAGAATGTTCCCGCTGTCATCGACCCTCAGAGTTACCCTGACCTGCCGCTTACTGGCCTAGGTCCCGAAAGGGTTGACCACATCGGTGCTTTCTCCCTCAACTTGGATATACCTTCCCAGGAAGGTCAGGACATCAGCTGCTGGAACATTGGTGTTGTACATATGGATTGCAACAACCCAACTCCTCTGTGCAGGAAACACACACGACGGGATCGCCGACAGGATGGAGAACAGAGGCTCCCCTTCCTTATCCCTGAAGACCTTCAGGAATGTAGCTCTCAGACACACCTATGATGGCCAGTGAATGTGGATCCAGATCAGCCATCTTCTCAGTTATTTGCGAAATAACAACTTGCTTTTCAATGTTGCCATTTGGCCTTGCCAGCAGTATATAGCCAATGCACTGAGATCAAAGAAATCAGTCATTCACTATTCCTGCAAAAGTGATGTTGTGTTGAAGATTTTCTCATCAGGACAGATGTAAGAATGCCAAATGTCAAAGGGAGTAAAGTGTGTATGCATGAGAAAAGGGTGCTGATTGGTTGGCATCAAATCCATCCAGCCATTACCACGAGGAGTGCAACAGGGAATGGTTGCCCCAATGCTTTTGGTCAATTTTTAAAAATGCTGTAATGACTGAACATGACTGTCCGTGTGGAGTTTGCACATTCTCCCTGTGTCTATGTGGGTTTCCTCCAGGTGCTCTGGTTTCCCCCCACAGTCCAAAGATGTGCAGGTTAGTGTTGATTGGCCATGGGAAATTGTCTCATTGTGGCCACGAATGTGTAGGTTAGGTGGATTAGTCATGGGAAATGCAGGGTTATAGGGATAAGGCAAGGGAAATGAGTCTGGGTGGGTTCCTCTTTGGAGGACTGGTTTGGACTTGATGGGCCGAATTCCACGCTGTAGGGATTCTATGATTCTATGCCCTTCCTATTTGAATATCCCCATGGATGAATATCTGTAGCTTCCAGCAAATGTTAGGCAGCCCAGCCCAGTTCATTGTTACTGTGGGGTCTTACTGTGAATAAATTAGCTACCTGGTTTCTGACAGTCTCTGCGCTTCGAAAGTACAAAACCTGCAGAACAAAACTGGCTGCAAACTGTTCTGAAAACCCTCTGTATGTAGTTCGGGAGCTATATTGGTTCTCCACCCAGTTCATCAATAAAACCTTCCTCTTCCCAGTGACAAAGTGCATTCATTGGGGAATGTAGTGTTGAGTTGACACGGTGCTGCACAGAAGCCGTGTGCTGGTCTAGTTGTGTTATCCATGAGCTGTCAATCCCGAAATGTTGAGGGGAATTGGGTTCAAGTCTTGCCATGGCAGATGTCGGAAGTTGAATTCAATAGCAGGAAATTCTGCGATTAAGAATCTAATGATGACTGTGGGGAAAACCCATCTGGTTCACTAACATTCTTTCGGGAAGGAAACTGCTATCTGTGTCTAGCCTACAAGTAACTCCACACCTGTTTGACTCTTAAGTACCCTCTGGGCAATCAGAGAATTTTAAAAAAACACTTAATTACCCTGGGATCTCTTTATAACCGTGGGCAGAGTGTTTATGCTACATTCTCAGGGCAAGGTCATGGTTAAGCAAATGGTCATTTTTCCAGCCTTCCCCAAGTGAAGCCACACTGTCTTTAACCTTGGCACAAAGGTTAGCATACACGCATACAAACACAAACCAAAAAATGGCTACCCTCCTCCAACAGTGCCCCCTCCGTCCTGCCCGATTGGAATATGACAATTTGACCTTGAGTCATTGGGCTCAACCTTCTGGTCACTGTCTGTGTCAGAAACATTCCAATCCCCTAATTCAGGGGGTCACTGCTTCATTCTGATGTTCGATTTTGTAGGTGTTGATGCCTGCCTAGAATCAGGAAATGGAATTGAGTAAGAGGAGGCCCTTCAACCCATCATGATTGAGCCTATTCCTCAGGATACCCCACAATTGCTATCCCGAAACTGTTTCCTTCAGACTTTGTTTTCTGCTTAGTGGTGTTGAGTGGGAGAAAGTGAGGACTGCAGACGCTGGAGATCAGAATCGAGAGAGTGGTGCTGGAAAAGCACAGCAGGTCAGGCAGCATCCGAGGAGCAGGAGACTCGATGTTTCGGGCATTAACCCTTCATCAGGAATGAGGCTATTCAGTGGGACAGGGTAACACTGCTGCTGTCACAATGGAGTCTTACAGGAATGAGTGATTAATCTCACAGGCACGGCAATGAGCAACTAACTCTTAGAGAGAAGTAACAGGGATGTTGAGAAAACTGTTTCCTTCAATATTGTTAAAAATACTGGGGTGGTGGGGGTGTTGGGTGGGAGAGTGGTCATTAAAAGCTTGTTTAATTGACAGTTAAAACTCACCCGAACTGGACAAAGATATGCCTGGTTTGTTTTCCAATTGAGGGCATGAGGCTTACTAGGTAAAAGAAAGCATTGTATTTATATGGTGCCTTTTGTTGTCTCAGGAGTGCCCCAAAGCACTTTATAGCCAACAAAGTACTTTGTTGCTGTTGGACTGTTTTGTTGCTATTCACCAGAGTTTTGTAACCTCTGCAGCTCTGATGGTGCAGCGCTCCTGAGGTATCTTTGGCAGTCCCTCTGGACCGAGCATGACTGGCCTTCCGCTCTGGGGTCTGAGATGGCAGAGAAGTCCAATTTGCAACCTGTGGGCCCTAGGTAACCCCCCCCCCCCCCTCTCCCCACCCCCTCCAGCCCATCCTCGGATCCAAGCCTCTTGCTGTCTCCACAGCTTCAATCACTGTATCATTGGTGACTGTCCCTTCTGCTGTCCTTTAAGCCCTGGAAGTTCATCTCTAAACCTCCCTGTCTCTCTGTTTTTACTAACATCTATCACACAGGTTGAGTTTTTCCTTTTGTTTCCATGTCTTCATCAGAGAGTGGAACTCACCATGTCACTGGGTAGAGTAGCATAGGGATAAAAACCCAGAAATTGCTGGAGAAACTCGACAGGTCTGGCAACATCTGTGGGTGGAAAGCAGAGTTAGCATTTCAAGTCAGGTGGCAGTTCTGAAGAAGGGCGTTAACTCTGCTTTCTCTCACACAGATGCGGCTAGACCTACGGAGTTTCTCCAGCAAATTCAACTTTTTGTTTCTGATTTCCAGGATCCGCAATTCTTTGTTTTTTAAATTCCCATTTAAAGGAAGCTGGATAAGGGAGGAAGAAATGGAAGGATATGGGGTGCAATGTACTCTGTCAGGCGAAAGTGAGGACTGCAGATGCTGGAGATCAGAGTCAAGATTAGAGTGGTGCTGGAAAAGCACAGCAGGTCAGGCAGCATCCGAGGAACAGGGAAATTGATGTTTCAGGCAGGAGCCCTTCACCAGGAATCTGCTTTTCCATCACCACTCTAACCTTGGCAGTGTACTCTGTGCAGAGCTCAAACAGCGGTGTAAACCAGGATTTTCCCCTCTGTGCATTATACAAAGGGCAATTCTATGACACCTATCGGAAGGATATTGTGAAACTTGAAAGGGTTCAAAAAGTTTTACAAGGATGTTGCCAGGGTTGGAGAGTTTGAACTACAGGGAGAGGCTGAACAGGCTGGGGTTATTTTCTCTAGAGCATTGGAGGCTGAGGGGTGACCTTATGGAGGTTTATAAATCATGAGGGCCATGGATAGGATAAATAGACAAACTATTTTCCCTGGGGTGGGGGAAGTGCAGAACTAGAGGGCATATGTTCAGGATGAGAGGGGAAAGATATAAATGGGACCTAAAGGACAACATTTTCATGCAGAGGGTGATACGTGTATGGAATGAGTTGCCAGAGGAAGTGGTGGAGGCTGGTACAATTACAATATTTAAAAGGCATTTGGATGGGTATATGAATAGGAAGGGTTTGGAGGGATATGAGTTGAATGCTGGCAAATGGGGACAAGATTTGTTGAGGATATCTGGTCAGCATGGACGAGTTGGATCAAAGAGTCTGTTTCCGTGCTGTACGTCTCTCTGACTCTATGTTCCTTGGGGCTTTCTGCTGTCTAACGGGCGCCACATAAATGCAAGCTGTTGCTGCTGCAGCTGGTATTGGAGCCAAACCCTTGATAGAGCAAAACCCTTGCCTGTACAAGGACACATTGTGGCTGCCCGCCCCCAGCCTTCTTGGTTTGAGGACTGACCGGTCTGGGTGTAGTTGCAAATGCGAGGCGGTTTGTTTTGTTATTTCTCTGATCATTGCTCTGCAAATCAGCTGTTACCATATGTGGGAGGAGGATATCCTGCTCAAACCACTGGGAAGATGGATGGATCTCGGGAGATTCTGGGAAAATGAGCAGGTGGAAGACAGGGTGAGACAGGAGAAGTCTGTAAAAAGAAAACACCAAGGCAGCAAATTTCTCCTCCGTCTCTTTGATGACCCACCGGCCATGGATTGATGGGGAGTGAGCTTTTTAAGGTTGGGTCTGCTGCTAAAGGCCGGTCTTCTCCAGTTCGGGATGTGGCAGTGGCAGAGGATCCAGGGCTATGGGTAACTCCTTTCCTGGCATGGTTTCTGCTGGAAGGATGTTGGGAATCGATCCCACGAGGAGTCAGTGCTGTCTCTGAGTGTAGGTCGGTGAGAAAACGCAAGCTTCCGTTTGCAGGCAGAGCAACAGGAAACAACCTACAGACCAACACTGGATTGAGGCCATTCAGCCTCTGCTCTGCCATTCAATCAGATCATGGGTGGAGACAAAAAAAATGCTGGAAACCAAAGTAGACAAGCTGGAAGGACACAGAATGCCAGGCAGCATCAGAAGATGGAGAAGTCATCGTTTCAGGACTCTTCAAGAAAGGTTACACCTGAAACGTCGACTTCTCCCCCTCCTTGTGCTGCCTGGCTTGCTGTGTTCTTCCAGCCTCCTGCTTGTCTACATTCAATCAGATCATGACTAACCTAATACCGTTTCCTCCCTGTCCCCCATTTAACCCTTTCTCCCACAACAATCAGATATCTGTCTATATTCAATTATCCTGTCTCCCCTGCTCACTGGGGAAAGAACTTCTAAAGAGGATCAACCCTCAGAGAGAATAAATTCCTCTTCATTATAAATGCCTCAATATAGACCCCACCTATTCCACCTTCCCTGATAAGACAGCCCCATCATTCCACCATTCAACCCTTCTGTGAACTGCTTTCAATGTAGATATATCTCTCCTCAAAAAAGGAGGCCAAAGCTGTGAGGTGGGAACTCACAAATTTCCTCTACAGCTGTAGCAAAAATTCCCTGCTGTTATATTCCATCCGCATTGTAATAAAGGTCAGCATTCTGTGTGCCTTCCCAGTTATTCGCTGTGTGTTAATGTTTTGTGTTCATGTCCCAGGACACCCATCTTCCATCAGCATACTACAATCTTGCTTCGTTGAAACACAATTCTGCTATTTTACTTGTAGAATCATTGAATCCCCATGGAGCAGAAAGAGGCTATTTGGCCCATTGAGTCAACACTGACCCTCTGAAGACCATCCCACCCAGACCTGCCCTATTCTCCCTGCCAAAGTGCACAACCTGACATTTTCCCACTTTACACATTACACCATGTTTTGTCCACTGGTGTAATCTATCTAGGGCTCATTGTATAGAAACATAGAAACCAGGAGCAGACCACGGGGCCCATCATGTTTACTCCACCATTTGATCTTTGCTGATACATTTCTCAACCCCATTCTCCTGTCTTCTATCCATTTCCCCATGCTCAGCAAGAACCTATCTATCTCTGGCTTAAATCCACTCGGTCTCCACAGCCCTCTGTGGCATTGATTTCCACAGAGTCACCACCCTCTGGCAGAAGAAATAAACATTGCCATGGGCCAGTTGGGCTGAGCGGTCTGATTCCGTGCTGTACAGTCGATGCAGGGTTGTTGACTGAGTTTGTTGTTGATGATGTCCACGTGTTTCAAGTTCATCAATGGTGGCTGAACTACTCAGTGGTGGCGCACTTTTGCAAAGACAACAGTGCAACCTTGCGCGTCCGATACAAAGGACGGAAACAAACCTGCCAGCTGTGCCCAACTGAGTGCTGCTCAGAGATTTTCAGCTGTGTCAGCCGTGCCAACACATACCATCTGCACTCATTTGGCCACCTGTGTCAAGAATGCCAATTATCCCAGTGATGCCAATCAATTTCTACTGTGCTATTTTTGTGCTTGCACGTTGAGTCTGTGCCAACCTTACTGTTGGTGCCAACAGGAGGCATGTGCCAGTTTTACCCTTTCATGGCCATAATTGTATCCATTTGTAGCATCATAGCAATTGCATCCCATCTTCATAGCAAGTGTCAACTATGCCACAGCACAGAGGGCATGATGCAAATCAACAGGTGTAATCCACTGCAGCTATATGAATGCAGTATCCAGGCTGAGATTCACAATGCAGCAATAAGCTAATGTTTTTCGCCCACAGTCCACAATCATTGATGATAGACAGTAGATGTTAAAAGTGGCTTAACCAATGTCCTGTACAGCCACAACATGACCTCCGTGCTCTGGCCAATAAAGGAAAGCATACCAAACGCCTTCTTCACTACCCTATCGACCAGTGACTCTACTTTCAAGGAGCTATGAACCTGCAGTCCAAGGTCTCTTTGTTCAGCAACACACCCCAGGACGTTACCATTAAGTGTATAAGTCCTGCTCTGATTTGTTTTTCCAAAATGCAGCCCCTCGCATTTATCTAAATTAAACTCCATCTGCCACTTCTCAGCCCATCAGCCCATCTGATCAAGATCCCGTTGTAATCTGAGGTAACTTTCATTCGCTGTCCACTACACCTCCAATTTTGGTGTCATTTGCAAACTTACTACCATACCTCCTATGTTCACATCCAAATCATTTATATAAATGATGAAAAGTAGAGGACCCAGCACCGATCCTTGTGGCACACCTCTAGCCACCAGGCCTCCAGTCTGAAAAACAACCCTCCACCACCACCCTCTGTCTTCTACTTTTGAGCCAGTTCTGTATCCAAATGGCTAGTTCTCCCTGTATTCCATGATAGGTTGTAAAAGATCCATCATGCTTGCCTTCATCAGTCAGAGCATTGAGTACAGGAGCTGGGATGTCATGTTATGGCTGTACAAGATATTGGTAAGGTCACATTTGGAGTACTGTGTTCAATTCTGATCTCCCTGCTTTAGGAAGGATGTTCTTAAACTTGAAAGGGTTCAAAAAAGCTGGACTGGACTGGAGAGTTTGAATTGTACGGAGAGGCTGGGGCCTCTTTCCTTGGAGCGTTGGACGCTGAGGTGTGACCTTGTGGAGGTTTATAAAACCACGAGGGGCTTGGAAAGGGTGAATAGCCAAGGTCTTTTCCCTGGGGTGGGGGAGTCCAAAGCCAGGGGGCATAGGTTTAAAGTAAGAGGGGAAAAATGTAAAAGGGGCCTGAGGGCTAACTTTTTCGTACCGAGGGTAGCACGTGAATGGAATGAGTTGCAGGAGGAAGTGGTGGAGGCTGGTACAATTGCAGCATTCAAAAGTTAAAAATCACACAACACCAGATTATAGTCGCTCCGAAAGCTAGTGCTTCCAATCAAACCTGTTGGACTATAACCTGGTGTTGTGTGATTTTTAACTTTGTACACCCCAGTCCAACACTGGCATCTCCAAATCACGAGCATTTAAAAGGCATTTGGTCAAGTACATGGATAGGAAGGGTCTAGAGGGATATGGACCAAATGCAGGTGAGTGGGACTAGTTCAGTTTAGGAATCCTGGCCAGCATGGATGAGTTGGGCTGAAGGGTCTGTTTTTGTGCTGTATGATTCTGACTCCTTGACTCGTCACTGAAGAGCAGGTGAGTTATTGCCTGTGTCCTGGCCAATGTTTGTTCCTTGAACAGAGCTGCCAAAACAGGATCTGTCTGTGTTCCCAATGGTTTGTCTCTCCCGATACTGGCTCCAGTGTTTCCTACACCTCAGTGTCAGAAGTCACACGACACCAGGTTAAAAGTCCATCAGGTTTATTTGAAATCACGAGCTTTTCAGTGCACCTAATGAGGGCCCAGCACTCTGAAAGCTTGTGATTTTAAATAAACCTGTTGGACTACAACTCGGGTGTCGTGTGACTTCTGACACTAGTATCTCCACAGTGTCTTACACTGCAGAGCGAGAGTATTGGCTAACCCTCTGGAATGTCCTGAGGTCACAAAAAAATTGCTTTGTCCTCTGCTCCCAGTGAGTTTGACATTCAGACTCTCTCCAACAAATGTCATGGATGAAGGCAATCACAAGTGTTAGATACTGACAGAATGCAAATGACATCCTCTGGCATCAGACATAGATATTCCTGCTCTCGCTCAAGGATGTTGAAGGTAAGTGCCAGGCATGTGGTGTGCAAAATAAGTGGAGATTAGTTTTTACATCTGAAATATTTCACCCCGGAGATGATATTTCCTGATGGAAATGATTGGAGCCATGAATAATATGATTACTGCGTCTTCTGACCTTTCACTCCAGAGTAACCACCTTTTGGAGTATTTAAATAGAACATAGAACATAGAACACAGAACAGCACACTCCAGGCCCTTCGGCCCACGATGTTGTGCTGACCTTTTATCCTACTCTAAAATCAAATTAATCTACATACCCTTCATTATACTATCATCCATGTGCCTATCCAAGAATCACTTAAATGTCTCTAATGTATCTGACTCCACTTCACCATTCCATGCACCCACCACTCTCTGTGTAAAGAACCTACCTCTGACATCTTCCTAAACTTTCCTCTAATCACCTTAAAATTACGCACCCTCATGGTAGACTTTTCTGCCCTGGGAAAAAGTCTCTGACTATCCACTCTATCTATGCCTCTCATCATCTTGAACACCTCTATCTAGTCACCTCTCATCCTTCTTTGCTCCAATGAGAAAAGCCCTAACTCCTTCAACCTTTCTTCATAAGACATGCCCTTCCACATCTTTCTTATAATGATGCAACCAGACCTGATCACAATGTTCCAAGACTGGTCTAAACAGGGTCTTATAGAGCTGCAGCATAATCTTAAACTCAATCCCCCTTCTAATGATAACCAACACACCATACGCCTTCTTAATAGCCCCATCAACTTGGGTGGCAACCTTTAGGGACCAAATGACGTGGTCCCCAAGATCCCTCAGTTCCTCTACACTGCCAAGAATCCTGCCTTTAGCCCTGTAATCTGCACTCAAATTTGACCTTCCAAAATGAGTCATTTTACACTTTTCTAGGTTGAACTCCATCTGTCACTTCTCAGCCCAGCTCTCCGTCCTGTCAATGTGGCGTTGCAACCTACACACTATCCCCAACTCCATCGACCTTTGTGTCATTGACAAACTTACTAACCCACCCTTCCACTTCCTCACCCAAGGCATTTTTAAAAATAACAAAGAGCAAGAGGTCCCAGAACAGATCCCTGTGGAACACCACTGGTCACCAAGCTCCAGGCTGAATACTTTCCATCTACTACCACCCTCAAACTTATATGGGCCAGCCAATTCTGTACCCAGACAGCCAAGTTTCCCTGTATCCCATGTCTCCCTTCTTTCTGAATGGGCCTACGATGGGGAAAATTATTGAATGCCTTGCTAATATCATCTACACGATATCCACTGCTCTACCTTCATCAATGTGTTTTGTCACATCCTCAAAGAATTCAGTAAGGCTTGTGAGACATGACCTGCCCCTCACAAAGCCATGCTGACTATCTCTAATCAAACTATGGTTTACCAAATAATCATAAGTCCTGTCTGTCCGAATCCTCTCCAATAATTTGCCCACAACCAATGTTAGACTGACTAGTCTGTAATTCCCAGGATTATCCCTAGTCCCTTTTTGAACAAGGGAATAACATTTGCCACCCTCCAATTCCAGTGGACAGTGAGGATACAAAGATCATCACCAAAGATGCAGCAATCTCTTCCCTCACTTCCTGTAGTAACCTAGGATATATCCTGTCTGGCCCAGGGGACTTGTCTATCCTTATGTTTTTCAAAATTTTCAGCACATCCTCCTTCATAACATCAACCTGTTCGAGTGTATCAGCCTGTTTCACGCTGTCCTAACAAACAAGGTCCCTCTCACTTGTGAATACTGAAGCAAAGTATTAGAATAGATTCTCTACATTGCGGAAACAGGCCCTTTGGCCCAACAAATCCATACCGATCCTCCGAAAAGTAACCTACCCAGACCCATTTCCCTCTTACTAATACACCTAGCACTATGGGTAATTTAACATGGCCAATTCACCTGGCCTGCACATCTTTGGACTTTTGGGAGGAAACCAGAGCACCCGGAGGAAACCCACGCAGACACGGGGAGAATGTGCAAACTCCACACAGACAGTCGCCTGAAGCTGGAATCAAACCTGGGACCCTGGCGCTATGAGGCAGCAATGCTAGCCACTGAGCCACCGTGCCACCCCATTATTCATTAAGAACCTCTCCTACTTCCTCTGACTCCGGGCATAGGTTCCCTCCACTATCCCTGATTGGTCCTACTCTCACTCTGGCCATTCTCTTGTTCCTCACATACCTGCAGAATGCTTTGGAGTTTTCCTTAATCCTACTCGCCAAGATTTTTTCATGCCCCCTGCTAGTTCTCCTACGTCCATTCTTCAGTTCCTTCCTGACCACCTTGTAACCCTCTAGAGCCTAGTCTGATCCTTGTTTCTTCAACCTTAAATAAGCTTCCTTTTTCCTCTTAACTAGATATATCATATCTCTTGTCATCCAAGATTCCTTCACCCTAGCATCCTTCCTTGCCTCAGTGGGACAAACCTATCCAGCACTATCAGTAAGCGTTCCCTAAACAACCTCCACATTTTTGTCATGCAATTCCCAGAGAACATCTGTTCCCAATTTATGCTTCACAGTTCCTGCCTAATAGCATTGTAATTCCCCCTCCCCCAAATAAATATTTCACCATACCATCTGCTCCAATCTCCCTCCATGACTATAGTAAAGGTCAGGGAGTTGTGATCTCTGTCACTGAAATGCTCTCCCACCAAGAGATCTGACACCTGACCTGGTTCGTTGCCAAGTATCAAATCAATATGGCCTCCATTCTAGTTGGCCTATCTATGTAGAGTCTACTATATCTTCTTGGACACACCTGACAAAATCTGTTTCATCTATTTGCACTAAGGAGGTTCCAGTCAATATTAGGGAAGTTAAAGTCACCTATAACAGCAACCCTGTTACTTCTGCACTTTTCCAAAATCTGCTTGTACTAAATATTAAACCCCACCTTTGCAGTCAACTGGAGACACCACCCCAGCAACCCTTCCTTTGTTTGGGAGCTCCAGCCGGACCTGCCTAGAATCTATTCTGATTAGATTTTCCTTCAGCTCCTACCTTACGTTTAAAATCAATTTCCCAAATCCAAAATAGGACATGCCAGAAGGTACCAATCCTCAAACGTCTTCTTTAGCTTGCTACTTGAATTCAAATCCAACCTCGTCTCCACTGCATTGTGAGAGGATGTTTCCCAAACCCATCTCACAAATGATTGATTGGTTTTCATCACATGATCTGAGACATAGTGAAAGCTGTGGTTTTGCGTGCTCTACAGGCAGATCGTGCCATCCAAAACGCATCTGGGTAGCAGAACAGAGTGCAGAGTACAGTGTTACAGACTCAGAAAAGGTGCAGAGGAAGAGAGATCGGAATTCATGTTTGAGAGTTCCATTCAAAATCTGATAACAGTGGAGAAGAAGCTGCTCTTGAATCTGTTTGTATGTGTCATCAAACTTTTATACTTTCTGCCCAATGGAAGAGGGTGGAAGAGAGTATAAGCGGGTGGGAGGGGTCTTTGATGATGTTGGCTGCTTTCCCGAGTCAGCAGGAAGTAGAATCAATGGGTCAAAGGCCAGTTGACCACCAGGTCCAACATGCCACAGTGAGAAATCATAATGACCTCCTCAGGAGACAGACACGAGGTGCAACCGATAGGGCATTCTTTGTTGTCCAGTACTTCCCAGGGGCCAAAAAACTGCCGTGTTGTTCGCAGCCTGCAACACAATATCAATGGGGATGAACACCTCGCCAAGACCTTCCCCACACCTCTGCCTCTCGCCTTTAAACAAGCATCAAACCTCAAACAGATCATTGCTCGCAGCAAACTGCCCGGCTTTCGGGACAACACCATACGACTTTAACACGGTAGATGCTGCAAGACGTGTCAGAGTGTTGACATAGATACCACCATTACATGTGGGGACACCTCCCACAATGTATGTGGCGGGTACTCATGTGACTTGGCCAACATTGTCTATCTCATGAGCTGCAGGCAAGTTTGCCCTGAGGCATGGTACATTGGTGAGACCGAGCAAAGGCTACGGCAACGGATGAATGGACACCGCACAACAATCAACAGACAGGAGGGTTCCCTCCCAGTTGGAGAACTCTTCAGCGGTCTGGGACATTCAACCTCGGACCTTCGGGTGACCATCCTCCAAGATGGACTTCGGGACAGGCAATAACACAAGGTGGCCGAGCAGAGGCTGATAGCCAAGTTCAGTACGCATAAGGATGGCCTCAACTGGAACACTACAGGTGACCCCATTGAACTATACACTCCCACACACACACCAAGACAGATACATACTCACAGACAGACACTTATACAGATACACACACATACTTCTACAGACCCATACACTCACACAGGCCCTCTCTCATCCACAAGTTCTCTCTCATACGCTCACACATACACTCCCACACTCACACACGCACTGTTTCAGAGACTTACACCTCTTTACACTCACACCTACACACATATACACTCTCTCCCAGATACTCATACCCCTCTGCCCACCATGCACACACACCCACATGCACATACACACACACAAGTTTGTGGGGTGAAATTGTACTTGCAGAATTACATTTTATTTTGCTCAAAAACTGTTAACTCCATGTAAGATTCAGTAAATCCATTTTTAAAAATAGAATCAGTCTGAACATTGGGGCACAGACAGCCTCACACAGGGCACCGCACACCTTCAATGCACTATCTGGGCCGACATGGCACCTATTGTTAAAGTTCACTTGAGAATGTAACTTTAAGAAAGTTCTGGAATTTACATATGAAAGAACTGAAACTAACATGCCCATTCTAAAAGATGAGAGACTTAACAAACAATCCAAGTCTTTTTCAATATATAATTTCAGTTACATCACATTATAAACTTTTGCAATAAATTCTGTGTCTTACGATCTTATACTCCATAACCACCTGATGAAGGAGCAGCGCTCCGAAAGCTAGTGCTTCCAAATAAACCTGTTGGATTCTAACCTGGTGTTGTGTGATTTTTAACTTTAGACTGGGCTGTGTTCACAACTCTGCCGTTTCTTACAGTCCTGGACAGAGCAGTTGCCATATCAAGCTGTGATGTAACCAGGCAGGATGTTTTCTCTGGTGCATGTATCAAAATTGGTAAGAGCCCTTTGTGCACATGCCAATTTTCCTTAGCCTAGTGAGGAAGCAGAGCCACTGATATACTTTGACATGGGTGGACCAGGACGGATTGTTGGTGATTGTCACTCCCAGGAACTTGAACCTCTCAACCATCTCCACCTCAGCTCCGTTAATACAGACAGAGGTGTGTCCCCCAACTCCGTTTCCCGAAATCAACGAGCAGCTCATTCATCGGGGTCTGAGCCCCATGTGGCTTGCACAGACCTGATCTACTCTGGCTGTCAGTCACCCGAGCCCCCAAGGAGTCCAAGTTGCCGTGACAATGTGTGCACTTTTCCATGTATGCTGTAGTCCTGAGTTACCTCATCATCAGCCTGAAACAACAGACTGGACTTCACTTCAATAGTTCACCTGAAAGATGTCAGGGCTGACAGTGCAGTATTCTCTCAGCACAACACTGGCAGTGTCAGGCTGGAGCTGTGCAGTTCAATGTCCTGAAGTGGTTCTTGAACCCAAGACTTCCTCACACTGAGAGTTCCAAACTCTCTGTTTAAAACAAACATCGAAAGCGCTGGAGAAACTCAGCAGATCTGGAAGCATCCATGGAGAGAAACAGAGTGAACGTTTTGGGTTCAGTATGAGTCTTAGAATTGTCGAGATATACAACATGGAAACAGATCCTTCAGTCCAACTTGCCCACGCCCACCAGATAACCTGAATTAATCTAGTGTGCCAGCACTTGGCCCATATCCCTCTCAACCCTTCTTACTCTTATATCTATCCACTTGCCTTTTAAATGTTGTAATTGTACCAGCCTCTGGCAGCTTGGATACATACATACACTACCCTCTGTGGGAAAAAGTTGCCCCGAGGTCCCTTTTAAATCTTTCCTCTCTCACTTAAAGAAAATGCCCTCTAATTTTGAACTTGCCTACCCCAGAATAAAAAAAACAACCTTGGCTATTTACCTTATCCATACCCCTCATGATGTTATAAACCTCTGTAAGGTCAACCTTCAGTGCACAACCTCAGGGTACAACAGCACCTTGATGAGATGGACTGATTTGGCCGAGGACCGGCAGGTGGAGTTTAATTTCGATACATGTGAGGTGTTGCATTTTGGAAAAGCAAACCAGGGCAGAACTTTTCTTTAGAGATAGAAAATGGTTTTAGTGACATTTATGTATGAACATGGGAATCACTTCAATCCCGCATTAAGGAAATATTCTGATTTGCCTTTGCCAATATTGAGCTCCATTTTCCTTCGTTTTACATCCCCAAATCCTGTCTTTGACTTTGTTTAGGACTTCCTTTGGCCAAACACGCAGTGTACCGCATTCCTAACTGAGCCGACACACTTCGGAAAATAACTTAACACATCAGCTACCCCCAAACACCTCACCCAGCAGCTGCGGTGGGAGGTGGACTGAGATACCTGTGGGGGACTGTGGAGGTGCTGCACTGTCAGAGGGTCACCTTTCAGAGGAGACCACCAGCAGAGATGTTGTGTAGGCCTCTCTGGCGGATGTCAAAGAAGTGCCACTAACCCCAGTTCAAGGCCCGGCAGAGACATCCTGGCAAACGTGCATTGCTGAGCCCACAAGGGTGTTCTAATCTCTCGCTCTCTGTGGGATCTTGCTGTGCGCACGCTGGCTACTGAGTTTCCTGCATCCCAACAGCCTGACCCCCAAGTTCGAAGAAGGACCCTTCGTCGGGTGAAGAGAGCTTGCAGGTGTGGCGAGGCGCTACGCCAAGGCAGGATTTTTCTCTTTGGGCTTCCCCAGGTACAGGCAAATTGAGGAAAAGCCTGTTCAGCAGAAGAGACACGCAAGGTTTGTCTTACTGAGAGCTGTGGGCTGGGGAGACCACAGGGGGGCCATGAGTCACGTTTCCCAATATCCGACCCACCTCATCTTCCTGCTATGACACTGGCCACAGGAAACCGCACAGTGAATCCACTCTCCAGGCATGAGCTAGCAACCTTCTGTTCTGAAGGTCAAAGCTGCAAACAGAGAAACCAGCAACCTTGGGAATAGCTTTAAGGCAGAGGCAGATCAAATCTTGACAAATAAGGGATGCACTCAGTATCTGGGTACAGGCCAAAAGTGGAATGGAGACCCCAAATAGGTCTGACTGAATGGTGCAGCAGGGGCTGAATGTTCTACTCCCACTCAAAGTTAGTATGTTTTCAGGTTGTTTAAAGGTTGTATTTCATCTCTTAGGTTCAAGTGATCGCCTAAATAACAAGGCAAGCTTTCTCGCTGATGCATTCATAATGGATAGACACAAACTAGTATCAGAGTCAAAAAGTGTGGTGCTGGAAAAGCACAGCCAGTCAGACAGGAGAGTTGATGTTTCAAACATAAGCTCTTCATCAGTCCTCACTTTCCACAAGCTATTATCAGTCAGTCAGGTCAATTCAAGGAAAACGTAGTGATGCTGGAATTTCTCTTTCCCAATCCTGCACCAAAGAACAATCCTGCACCAGTACTGCACAGGAAAAGGCCATTCGGCCCACCAAGACTGTGCTGACACATGATGCCTTTTGAAAGTGGTGTCCTTCCTCATCCTTATGTAACGATACTAGTGAGAGAGGGTTATGTCGTTTTGTGGCTAGTTGATGTTCATGTACCTGGTGGCTAGTTTTCTGCCTGTTTGTCCAATGTAATGTTTGTTACAGTTCTTGCAAGGTATTTTGTAAATGACATTAGTTTTACCTGTTGTCTGCATAGGGTCTTTCAAGTTCATTAGCCGCTGTTTTAGTTTGTTGGTGGGTTTGTGGTCTGCCATGATGTTAAGGGTTCTGAGTAGTCTGGCAGTCATTTCTACAGGAAAACAACATCTATGGACCAAATATTGAACTACAGAAGCAATCATCCCAACACCCACAAACGAAGCTGCATTAGAACATTATTTCAATGAACGACCGCACATAGGAGCACAGAGGAACTACACAGAGCAGTGGAAAATAATCTGTACCGTGCATTCAAAAAGAATGGGCATCCAATGAACACAGTCCGCCGATTTCTCAGCAACAAACCCAAACAAGCAGACAAAACGCATCCAGAAACCCTAGCCACTCTCCCCTACATCAAAGACATCTCAGAAATGCCTGCCAGACTACTCAGACCCCTTGGCATCATGGTAGCCCACAAACCCACCAACACACTAAAACAGCAGCTAATAAACCTGAAAGACACTATACAGACAACAAACAAAACAAACCTCCAGCTCATTGACCAAACCTATCTCCAGGTTTGAGTTATAGTGTGAGGCTGGGACCTTTTTCACTGGAGCGTAGGAGGTTGAGGGGTGACCTTATCGAGGTTTCCAAAATCATGAGGGACATAGATGGGGTGAAGGACAGGTGTCTTTTCCTGAGAGTTGGGGGTCCAGTTCAAGACTCTAGGACTCAATGACTCAATCCCTTGCCCTTTCAGGTATCTTAAGGTTATTCTTAAATGTTGCAATTTAAGACCATTTCTTCTGGCAGCATATTCCAGTCACTTACCATCCTCTGTGTCAAAAACCTGCCAATATCCGATTGTCCTTGTGGGGAAAGGGGAAAGACAACAATAATGGAAAGTTCACAGTGTATCCTTCAACCTCTGGAAGATGAACAGGTAAGGGTTATGGAGGGATCTCACCCATTACCACAGGGAGCTTTGTGTTATCTCCGCTGGGTAAAGTCCGTTACGTGCCTATCAGGAACCTGAGTGGTCACTATAAGGACTCCCTTGGGTGTAAGGACTGCCTGGGGTGGAAGTCATACCTCCTGGGAACTCCAGGTCTTTTTCAATATATCACTTCAGTTACATCACACTGTAAACTTTTACTATAAATTATAAATTCTGTGCTTACAATCTTAAACTCCAATACCACCTGATGAAGGAGAGTGCTCCGAAAGCTAGTGCTTCCAAATAAACCTGTTGGACTATAACCTGGCGTTGTGTGATTTTTAACTTTGTCCATCCAACACCGGCACCTCCGCTTTATGACTGCTGGGGACTGTCAGCCAATCAGCTCTGGCTTGCTATCACCACCACCAGGAATGGTGGCACACGCTGGCATTGCACCCACCAGAGCACCAGGAGGTGGGTGGGCTGGAGGTCACCACAGTGGTGAGGGCTGGAACAAGGGCTGGGGTCCAGTCTCCAGCCTCTCTTCCCTTCCTACAAACTCCACCTTCCTGATTGGGTCCCTCAATCAAGCAGTCACCACCCACCCACCCAATGCCTGCCCCAAATCCACCCTCCTGTCCCCTTTTGAAAGCTGGAATAACCATGGGATGAGACCCTCCCATGGTCGCTCACTGGGAGATTTGAGGATCTCAGTCAGGGTCTGGGGGGGGGAATCTCATCTATGAGCCTCCCATCCTCTCGGACGTGCATTGGATGAGGGCGGGAATAGGGTGGAGTTCCCACCTTGCAGCTTCTTCTCTGATACAGTATCCTTCCACTTCCAAACGCTGAGAATGGAGAGGGGTACGGGGGGACGGGAGCATTTAATCCCACCGAGAGAGTCAGCCTTGCCACAACGGAGAGCAGACTCTACTCTGAGTCGGTAAACTCTGGGCTATAATCCCAGCAGGAGCTTGAGCACACAGTCTGTGCTGATGCCCGCTTGTACTGACAGGTGAGAGATTAAATGGAGTCTCTATTGACTGTTTCCAGTTGATGTAAAAGATGACATTGTTTTGAGAAGAGCAGAGGCATTCTCCCTGATATTGGCGATAACATCACACAATGCTAGTTTGAGAAGCGCACAATGCAGTTAAAGATTCAGATGGTGGAGGTCAAAAGGCAGTTTCCATCATTCTGTACACGTTTTAGATTAGATTAGATTAGATTACCTACAGTATGGAAACAGGCCCTTTGACCCAACAAGTCTACAACAGCCCTCTGAAAAGTAACTTACCCAGACACATTCCCCTACTGTATATCTACCCCTGACTAATGTAGCTAACACTACGGGCAATTTAGCATGGCCAATTCATCTAATCTACACATCTTTGGATTTACCTAGCTGCCATTCGGCTTTGGTGATGGTGAGTTGGCCCAGTTACTGCTCTGGGCGCTTTCTTCACTGTGTTTTACTATTTCAAAGCCATGTCGCTGGTCTGATAACCAGTAGCTGGGATCCCATGGAAACAGCTCGCAGACCACTCACCACCATGACCAACATGAACTGATATCAGGGGCAGCTTCTGGGAGATTCAGGCACAGCAGGACTGAGCAGACATGTGCCAACAGCTGAACATTAAAGACAATTTCCACTAATGGACACTGCTTACTTCAGTCAGACTTCACTGGAACCTTCTTCACTGACATGCTCACAAAGCAGAGAATCAGAGAGAACAGAAAAGACCCTTCAGAACATCTATTGTGTGCTGATAGACTCATGGAATGATACAGTACAGAAGAGGCAGGTCTGGCTGTTAATCAGGTAGACTACGCTAACCTGGGCAACAGGCACCTCTCAAGCAGCATCAAAAACAAACTACCTGGCCATGTAGATGGCCATAGAGACGCACAATACAGAAACAGACCAGATGTCTGAAATTTATCAGTTCTGTTTGTCAGCATTTGACCCATATCCCTCTAAACCCTTCCTATGTTCTTATGTTCTTATTCATGTACCCATCCAGATGCCTATTAAATGTAATTGTACCAGCCTCCACCACCTCCCCTGGCAGCTCATTTGTCATTTACATAAATGATTTGGATGGGAGCACAAGAGGTACAGTTAGTAAGTTTGCAGATGACACCAAAATTGGAGGTGTAGTGGACAGCAAAGAGGGTTACCTCAGATTATAACAGGATCTTGACCAGTTGGCCAATGGACTGAGAAGTGGCAGATGGAGTTTAATTCAGATAAATGTGAGCTGCTGCATTTTGGGAAAGCAAATCTTAGCAGGACTTATACCCTTAATAGACAATAGACAATAGATGCAGGAGTAGGCCATTCTGCCCTTCGAGCCTGCACCGCCATTCAATATGATCATGGCTGATCATTCCTAATCAGTATCCTGTTCCAGCCTTATCTCCATACCCCTTGACTCCACTATCTTTAAGAGCTCTATCCAATTCTTTCTTAAATGAATCCAGAGACTGGGCCTCCACTGCCCTCTGGGGCAGAGCATTCCACACAGCCACCACTCTCTGGGTGAAGTAGTTTCTCCTCATCTCTGTCCTAAATGGTCTACCCCGTATTTTTAAGTTGTGTCCTCTGGTTCGGCACTCCCCCATCAACGGAAATATGTTCCCTCCTGCCAGAGTGTCCAGTCCTTTCATAATCCTATACGTTTCAATCAGATCCCCTCTCAGTCTTCTAAACTCAAGGGTATACAAGCCCAGTCGCTTCAGTCTTTCCGTGTAAGGCAATCCTGCCATTCCAGGAATTGACCTCGTGAACCTACGCTGCACTCCCTCAATAGCCAGAATGTCTTTCCTCAAATTTGGAGACCAGAACTGTACACAGTACTCCAGGTGTGGTCTCACCAGGGCCCTGTACAGCTGCAGAAGCACCTCTTTGCTTCTATACTCAATCCCTCTTGTTATGAAGGCCAGCATGCTATTAGCCTTCTTCACGACCTGCTGTACCTGCATGCTTGCCTTCATTGACTGGTGGACAAGAACACCCAGATCTCTCTGAACAGCCCCTTTACCTAATTTGATACCATTGAGGTAGTAATCTGCCTTCCTGTTCTTGCCACCAAAGTGGATAACCAGACATTTATCCACATTAAACTGCATCTGCCATGCATCTGCCCACTCACCTAACTTGTCCAGGTCACCCTGTAATCTCCTAACATCCTCATCACATTTCACCCTACCACCTAGCTTTGTGTCATCAGCAAATTTGCTAATGTTATTGCTGATACCATCTTCTATATCATTTACATATATTGTAAAAAGCTGCGGTCCCAGCACGGATCCCTGCGGTACCCCACTGGTCACTGCCTGCCATTCCGAAATGGAGCCGTTAATCACTATCCTTTGTTTCCTATTAGCCAACCAATTCTCTATCCAATCTAGTACTTTGCCCCCAATCCCGTGCGCCCTAATTTTACTCACTAACCTCTTGTGTGGGACTTTATCAAAAGCTTTCTGAAAGTCCAGGTACACTACATCCACTGGATCTCCCTCGTCCATCTTCCGAGTTACATCCTCAAAAAATTCAAGAAGATTAGTCAAGCATGATTTCCCCTTCATAAATCCATGCTGACTCTGTCCTATCCTGTTACTATTATCCAGATGTGCCGTAATTTCATCCTTTATAATAGACTCCAGCATCTTTCCCACCACTGAGGTCAGACTAACTGGTCTATAATTTCCTGCTTTCTCGCGCCCACCCTTCTTAAAAAGTGGCACAACATTAGCCGCCCTCCAATCCTCAGGAACCGACCCCGATTCTATTGAACTCTGGAAAATAATCACCAGCGCATCCACGATTTCCCGAGCCACCTCCTTCAGTACCCTGGGATGCAGGCCATCAGGTCCCGGAGACTTATCAACCTTCAGACCTAACAGTCTCTCCAACACCAAATCCTGGCAAATAGAAATTCCCTTAAGTTCAGGTCCTTCAGCCACTGTTACCTCAGGGAGATTGCTTGTGTCTTCCCCAGTGAACACAGATCTGAAGTACCCATTTAATTCCTCTGCCATTTCTTCGTTCCCAGTAATATATTCCCCTGCTTCTGTCTTCAAGGGCCCAATTTTTGTCCTAACCATTTTTTTGCCTTGGACATACCTAAAAAAGCTTTTACTATCCTCCTTTATATTCTTGGCCAGTTTACCTTCGTACCTCATTTTTTCTCTGCGTATTTCCTTCTTACTAATCCTCTGTTGTTCTTTAAAAGCTTCCCAGTCCTCCGTTTTCCCACTTATCTTCGCTAAGTTATACTTTTTCTCTTTTAACCTTATATGTTTCTTTACTTCCCTCGTCAGCCACGGCCGCCCATGTCTCCTCCTGGGATCTTTCTTCCTTTTAGGAATGAACTGATCCTGCAACTTCTGCATTATACACAGAAATATCCGCCATTGTTCCTCCACGGTCTTCCCTGTTAAGGTATTGAACCATTGAACTTTGGTCAGTTGCTCCCTCATAGCTCCATATTTCCCTTTATTCAACTGAAATATTGTCACTTCAGATTGTACCCACTCCCTCTCAAATTGCAGATTGAAGCTTATTGTATTATGGTCACTACTTCCCAATGGCTCCTTCACTTCGAGGTCACTGACCAATTCTGGTTCGTTACACAATACCAGATCCAGAATCGCCTTATCCCTGGTCGGCTCCAGCACCAGCTGCTCTAAAAATCCATCTCTGAGGCACTCCACAAAGTCTCTTTCTTGAGGCCCGATACCATCCTGATTCTCCCAGTCTACCTGCATGTTAAAATCCCCCATAACAACTGTAGTAACATCTTTGCGACAAGCCAATTTCAGCTCCTGATTCAACTTACCTCCAACATCCAGACTACTATTTGGGGGCCTGTAGATGACTCCCATGAGGGTCTTTTTACCCTTAGTGTTTCGAAGCTCTATCCACACTGACTCTACATCCCCTGACTCTAGGTCCCCCCGCACAAGGGACTGAATATCCTCCCTTACCAACAAGGCCACCCCATCCCCTCTGCCCGTCAGTCTGTCCTTACGATAGCACGTGTAGCCTTGAATATTCATTTCCCAGGCCCTGTCCCCATGAAGCCACGTCTCAGTTATCCCCACAATATCGTATCTGCCAATTTCCAAAAGAGCCTCAAGCTCATCCACCTTGTGTCTAATGCTTCGTGCATTCATATATAGAATTTTTAATTTGTTACTGCTCTCACCCTTCCCCTCAACCCTTATTTCACTCAACTTTACAGCATGATGCCTTTTCCAGTTTTCTGCCTCCTTGATACAGTTGTCTTTCTTGACTTCTCTTGTTCTAACTAACCCTTCAATTTCCTTTTTAAACATCCAGCTTGTCCCCTCCCCCCCCGCTACTTAGTTTCAATGTAGCGGTGTTGCAGCAGAAAACCTGCCTGCCAGAATGCCGATCCCTGATCTATTAAGGTGCAAGCCGTCTCTCTTGTAGAATTTATGGTTACCATAAAATATACCCCAGTGATCCAAGAACTTGAAACCTTGCTTCCTGCACCAGTTCCCCAACCACACGTTAATGGTAAGGTCGTGGGGAGTGTTGCTGAACAAAGAGACCTTGGAGTGCAGGCTCATAGCTTCTTGAAAGTGAAGTCGCAGGTAGATAGGATGGTGAAGAAGGCATTTGGTATGCTTTCCTTTATCAGCCAGGGTTTTGAGTACAGGAGATGGGAGGGCATTGGTTAGGCCAATGTTGGAATATTGTGCACAATTCTGGTCTCCTTCTTATCAGAAGATGTTGTGAAACTTGAAAGGGTTCAGAAAAGATTTACAAGGATGTTGCCAGGGTTGGAGAATTTGAGCTAGAGGGAGAGGCTGAACAGGCTGGGACTGTTTTCCATGGAGCGTTGGAGGCTGAAGGGTGACCTTATAGAGGTTTACAAAATTATGAGGGGCATGGATAGGATAAATAGACAAAGACTTTTCCCTGGGATCAGGGAGTCCAGAACTACAGGGCACAGGTTTAGGGTGAGAGGGGAAAGATATAAAAGAGACCTAAGGGTCAACTTTTTCACGCAGAGGGTGGTACGTGTATGGAATGAGCTGCCAGAGGAAGTGGTGGAGGCTGGTACAATTGCAACATTTAAGAGGCATTTGGATGGGTATATGAATAAGAAGGGTTTGGAGGGATATGGGCCGGGTGCTGGCAGGTGGGACTAGATTGGGTTGGGATATCTGGAGGGTCTGTTTCCATGCTGTACATCTCTATGACTCTATGACTCTATACACGTACCACCCTCTGTGTGAAAAGGTTGCCCCTGAGGTCTCTTTTATATCTTTCCTTTCTCACCCTAAACCTATGTCCTCCAGTTCTGGACTCCCCAGGGAAAAAACCTTGCCTATTTACCCTATCCATGTCCCTCATGATTTTGTAAACCTCTATAAGGTCACCCCTCAGCCTCCGATGCTCCAGGGAAAACAGCCCCAGCCTGTTCAGCCTCTCCCTGTAGCTCAAATCCTCCAATTCTGGCTATATCGTTGTAAATCTTTTCTGAAACATTTCAAGTTACACAGCACCCTTCAATAGGAAGGAGACCAGAATTGCATGCAATATTCCAACAGTGGCCTAACCAATGTCCTGTAGAGCTGCAACATGACCTCCCAACTCCTGTACTCAATACTCTGACCAATAAAGGAAAGCATACCAAACGCCTTCTTCACTCTCCTATCTACCAGCGACTCTACTTTCAAGGAGCTATGAACCGGCACTCCAAGGTCTCTTTGTTCAGCATGCATCACCTCTGCATGAAAATGTTATCCTATTTATATCTTTCCCCTCTCACCTTAAACCTATGCCCTCTAGTTTTGGATTCCCGAGCTCTGGGGAAAAGAGCTTGGCTACTCACCTTATCCATGCCCGTCATGATATTGTAAACATCTCTAAGGTCATTGTCTTTGTGACATATCACAGTCTGTGGGAGCTTGCTGTGCACAATTGGCTGCCATGGTTCCTGTGTTACCACAGCACTTAAGTCTCAAAAATAGATAATTAGCTGTAAAGCACGTTGAGGCATTCAGAGTTCAGGAAAGAAGTTATATTTGTTTATTCATTTATTGGGACATGGGCATCACCAGCTGTACCCGTATTTATTGCCTGTCCCTAGTTGCCCCTTGAGAAGGTGGGGGTGAGCTGCCTTCTTGAACCCCTGCAGTCCACCTGCTGTGGGTTGACCCACAACGTCATTAGAAAGGGAATTCTAGGATTTTGACCCAGTGACAATGAAGGAACAGCGATACATTTCCAAGTCAGGATGGCACTTTGCTTGGAGGGAAACTTGCAGGGGAAGCTGTTTGCAAGTTTCTGCTGCCCTTGTCATTCTAGTTGGAAGTGGTCATGGGTTTGGAAGGTGCTGACTGAGGATCTTTAGTGAATTTCTGCAGTGCATCATATAGATAGTATACACTGCAGCAATTGAGTGTCGGTGGTGGAGGGAGTGGATTTTTGTGGATGTGGTACCAATCAAGTGAGCTGCTTTGTCCTGGATGGTGTCAAGCTTCTTGAGTGTTGTTGGAGCTGCATCCATCCAGGGCAAGTGGGGAGTATTCCATCACACTCCTGACTTGTGCCTTGTAGATAGTAGATGGGCTTTGAGGAGTCAGGAGGTGAGTTACTCACTGCAGTATTCCCACCCTCTGACCTACTCTTGTCACCACTGTGTTCTTAGATTTGATTCCCTACAGTGTGGGAACAGGCTGTTTGGCCCAACAAATCCACACTGACCCTCTGAAGAGGAACCCACTCAGACCCATTTCCCTCTGACTAATGTGCCTAACACTACGGGCAATTTAGCATGGCCAATTCACCAAACCTGCACATCTTTGGACTGTGGGAGGAAATCAGAGCACCCGGAGGAGACTCACACAGACACAGGGAGAAAGTGCAAATGCCACACTGTCGCCCAAGGCTGGAATCGAAATCGGGTCCCAAGCGTTGTGGGACAGCAATACTAACCACTGAGCCACCATACCGCCCAGTTGTGGTGAGTCCAATTGTGTTTCTGGTCAATGGGAGCCCCCGGGGTATTGATAGTGGGAGACTCAGTGATGGTAACACCATTGTTTGTCAAAGGTCAGTGGTTAGATTGCCTATTATTGGTGATGGTCATAGCTTGGCATTTGTGTGGTGTGAATGTTACTTGCCACTTGTCAGCCCAAGCCTGGAGATTGTCCAGATCTTGTTACATTTGAACAGACAATGCTTCAGTATCTGAGGAGTCAGGAATGGTGCTGAACATTGTGCAATCACCAGCGAACATCCCCACTTCTGGTGGAGGGAAGGTCATTGATGAAGTAGCTGAAGATGGTTTTTTCCTTGGACACTACCGTGAGGAACTCCAGCAGAAATGTCTTGGATGACTGACCTCCAATAACCACAACTATCTTCCTTTGTGTCAGTTATTACTCCAACCACTGGAGAATTTGCCCCCAGATACCCATTGATTCCAGTTTTGCCAGGGCTCCTTGATGCCACACCCAGTTGAATGCAGCCTTGATGTCAAGGGCTGTCACTCTCCCCTCCTCTCTGGAATTCAGCTCCTTTGTCCATGTTTGAACCAAGGCTGGAATACGGTCAGGAGCTGAGTGACCCTGGTGGAACCCAAACTGGACGTCACTGAGCAGGTTATTGCTGAGAAGGTGCTGCTTGATAGCACTGTTGATGACACCTTTCACCACTTTACTGAAGATTGAGAGTAGACTGATGGCATGGTGATGGGCTGGATTGGATTTGACCTGCTTTTTATGTACAGGACAAACCTGGGCAATTTTCCACATTGTGGTTAGATGTCAGTGTTGTAACTGTACTGGAATGGCTTGGCTTGTGGAGTGGCAGGTTCTGGAGCACAAGTCCTCAGTACTATTGCTGAAATGTTGTCAGGACCCATAGCCTTTGCAGTATCCAGTGCCTCCAACTATTTATTGATATCACGTGGACTGAATCAAATTGGCTGAAGACTGATATCAGTGATGCATGGGACCACTGGAGGAGGCTGAGATGGATCATCCACTCAGCACGTCTGGCTGCAGATTGCTGTGAGAGCTTCAGCCTTTTGCACTGATGTGCTGGGATCTCCCATTGTTAAGAATGGAGATAGTTGTGGAGCCTCCACTTCCAGTGAGTTGTTCAGTTGTCTGCTGCTATTAATAGCTGGATGTGGCAGGGCTGAAGAGCTTAGATCTGATCTAAAAGTTGTGGGATCGCTTAGCTCTGTCTATCACTTGCTACTTATGGTGTTTGGCATGCAAGTAATCCTGTTTGGTAGTTTCATCAGGTTGGCACTTCATCTTCAGGTATGCTGCTGCTGGCATACCCTCCTGCACTCTCCATTGAACCAGGGTTGATCACCTGGCTTGATGGTAATGGTTGAGTGGGGAATATGTCGGGTCATGAGGTTACAGGTTATGCTGGAGTACAGTTCTGCTGCTGTTGATGGCCCACAGTGCCTCAAGGATGCCCACGCCTGACTTGCTAGATCTGTGTGAAGCCTGTCCCATTTATCATGGTGATAGTGCCACACAACACAATGGAGGTTATTCTCAATGTGAAGGCAGGACTTTGTCTCCACAAGAACTGTGTGTGGTCGCTCTTACTGATACTGTCATGGACAGATGAATCTGCAGCTTGGTGCGGATGAGGTCAGGTATGTTTTTCCCTCTTGTTGGTTCCCTCACCACCTGCTGCAGACCCAGTCTAGGAGCTACGTCCTTTAGGACCCAGCCAGCTCGATCAGTAGTACTGCTACCGAGCCACTCTCGATGGTGAAATTGGAATGCCCCACCCAGAGTACACTTTGTGCCCTTGCTATCCTCAGTGCTTCCTCCAAATATTGTTCAACCTGGGGGAGTACCAGTTTGTCAGCTGAGGGAGGATGGAACATGGTAATCAGCAGGAGGTTTCCTGTACGTTTATATAAATGTAGGTTGTTGCAACTTGCTCTGGGAAATTTCTGCGGAGTGCCGTGTGTTTCAATGAATAATTGGGAAGGTTTAGAACTTGGAATTCCTCGACCTAGTTACATTTTTAGCCAGAACTTATTCCTTGAAAAGTGAAAGAATTACATTCATGTTGCAATGTGATTTCCTGGAAAAGTCTCTCCTGGTAAGAATCTTGCCGAAGCAACGAGTACGTGAATAGGTCAATCAATAACGGTGGCACAGTGGTTCGCACTGCTACCTCACAGTGCCAGAAGACCCGGGTTCAATTCCCGCCTCAGGCAACTGACTGTGTGGAGTTTGCACATTCTCCCCGTGTCTGCGTGGGTTTCCTCCGGGTGCTCCAGTTTCCTCCCACAGTCCAAAAATGTGCAGGTTAGGTGAATTGGCCACGCTAAATTGCCTGTAGTGTTAGGGAATGGATCTGGGTGGGTGTGCTTAGGCGGGTCGGTGTGGACTTGTTGGGCCAAAGGGCCTGTTTCCACACTGTAAGTAAGTAATCTAAGTAAATAACAATAATCTGCATTTATATAGCACCTTAAATGACATAAACTGCACCAAAGCACTTTGCAGGAACTTTATAAAACAAGCTATGATGCTGAATTATATCAGGAGATGTCAGTTTAGATAGTCAAGCTCCTGGTCAAAGAGTAAACTTTCCTAATTATTCATTTTGTTGGACATGGGTGTCGCTGGAGGGGCCAGGGTTCATTGCTTGTCCCTAGTTGCCCTTGAGAAGGTGGTGGTGAGCCTTCTTGAACCACTGCAGTCTATGTGCAGCGAGTAGCCATTGAGGGGGGATTTCCAGGATTTTGACCCGGCGATATATTTCCAAGTCAGGATGGTGAGTGGCTTGGAGGGGAGCTTGCAGGTGATGGTGTTCCCATGTATTTGCTGCCCTTGTCCTTCAAGTTGGAAGCGGTTGTGGGTCTGGAAGGTGCTGTCTGAGGATCTTTGGTTAATTTCTGCTGAGCATCTTGTAGATGGTACACACTGGTGCTACTGAGCATCGGGTGGTGGAGGGAGTGGGTGTTTGTGGGTGTGATGCCAATCGAGGGGGCTGCTTTGCCCTGGATTGGTGTCGAGCTTCTTTAGGTTTGAATGAGGCAGAAGGAGACAAAGAATGTGTTTATCGAGGGAATTCAGGAGCGTGGGTCTGGGTTGGTGTGGGCATACTCAAAAGGCCGGGATTTGAGGAGCTCAGATATCTCGAGGGTTGTGCTGTTGGAGGAGATTACAGTGATGGGGAGAGGAGAGATCGCGACGGGATGGGGAAACATGAGTGGGAATCATGTCAGCTGCTTAAGACAGTAAGCCTCGGTATATAACTCTCCACCGTTCTATTGCTCTCAGTTTCAAAAAGCTCCTTAAAATTTATGACGTAGGACATACTATATGTCTTCTGTCCTTATAATGCCTTCTCTGTACAGCAGCAAATGTTTGCAATTCATCCATCTCTTATGATCTTAATGCTGTAAAACAAGTGGTTAGATATTATAGGATTAAAGAAGAGGTCAGGCCGCTTAACTCAGTAAACCTTTTAAATAAATGACAGGGTTCTTTGCACTCAAGGCAAGTGTGAAAAGTCTTTCCGCCTATTACTTCAGAATTACCTAAGGTACATTTTAACAGGCACAGAGTCACTTAGATTAGATTCCCTACAGCGTGGAAACAGGCCCTTTGGCCCAACTGAAGAGTAATCCACTCAGACCCATTTCCCTCTAACTAATGCACCTAACACTATGGGCAAGTTCCCATGGCCAATTCACCTAACCTGCACATCTTTGTGACTGTGGGAGTAAACTGGAGCATCCAGAGGAAACCCATGCAGACACAGGGAGAATGTGCAAACTCCACACAGACAGTCACCCAAGGGTGGAATTGAACCTAGGACCCTGTTGCTGTGAGGCAGTAGTGCTAACCACTGAGCAACCGTGCCACCTATATAGCATGGAAATCGACCCTTCGGTCCAACCAGTCCATGCTGACCATGTTCCCAAACTAAACTAGTCCCACCTGCCTGCACTTGGCCCATATCCCTCCAAACATTTCTTATTCATGTACTTAGTAAATATCTTTTAAACCTGCCCAGTCTTGAGTTGCTAGATCTGTGTGAAATCTGTCCCATTTATCATGGTGATAGTGCCACATAACACAATGTAGGTTATTCTCAATGTGAAGGCAGGACTTTGTCTCCACAAGGACTGTGCGCTGCTCACTCTTACTGATACTGTCACAGACAGATGAACCGGCAGCCGGCAGATTGGTGAGGATGAGGTCAGGTATGTTTTTCACTCGTATTGGTTCCCTCACCACCTGTTGCAGACCCAGTCTAGGAGCTATGCCCTTTAGGACCCACCCAGTAGTACTGCTACCGAGCCACTCTTGATGGTGAAATTGGAATGCTCCATCCAGAGTACATTTTGTGCCTGCATCCATCACTTCCTCCGGAATTTCATTCCGCACACACATCCTCTGTGTAAAATGGTGGTCCCTCATATCTTTCTTAAATCTTTCTCCTCTCACCTTAAAAATACACTCCCAAGTCATGAAATCCCCCACTCAAGGGAAAAGGTACTTGTCATTCACTTTATATGTACCACTCATGACTTTATAAATCTCTATCTCTCAACTTCCTACGCTCCAGTGAAAAACTCCCAGCCTATCCAGCCTCTCCTTATAATTTAAACCCATCATTCCTGGCAGCATCCTGGTAAATCTCTTCTGAACTCTCTCCAGTTTAATAATCTCCTTCCTGTAACAGGGTGACCAGAACTGGACACAATACCCTAGAAGGGGTCTCACCAACGTTCGGGACAGTCTCAACATGATGTCCCAACTCCTATGCTCAAAGATAGGTTTGTTTTTATTTTTAATTTGTTTTTATAAAGGCCTGTTAAAAGATACATGTCTGGCTTATACTTGGATGGAAGGTAACCTGGGAAGATGCAATGGTGATTCTTGTAGAGCAGTGGTTGTATCTCTACCTCTAAGCTCCTGCAGCCTAGTTTCAAATCCCACCTACATCAGGGGTGTGCAATAATATCACTTAACAGGTTGATATCTCTCTCTCTGTCAATTTTAATAGGGAAAAGCATAATTATTCAGCATGACCTTGCTCACATCTCACTAGAATGTAGTTGGAATACCCTAATGCCATTATTGGGAAGGAGAATGAGAAGGAATAGTGAACTTCATGAACCATGGCTTCCTAATCAGCTATGGTTCAGTTTGGGAGGACTCTTGCCTTTAAGAACAATAATGAATATTTACATCGAAGCTTTACTGTTTTGAATGTCCCCAGACACTACCTCACAGGAGTGTTATGAGCCAAAGGTAGCCATTGAACTCTTTAGGAGGTGTCAAAGTCGATGTCTATGAGCTTGGTCAATGAGGTGGGGTCTTAAGGAACTTCTCAAAGAGGAGAGAGAAGGGGAGAGGTTTGGGGAGAAACATAGAAGCACAGAAAGTGCCTACTCCCCGGTAGTATGGTGGTTAGTATCCATGCTTGTTACATGGGAGACCAGCGTTCAGTTCCCCGCTGGGGAAGGTGGCTGTGTTTTTCATTAGAGAGAGGTGACTTAATAGAGGCATACAAGATAATCAGAGGGTTAGATAGGGTGGAAAGGGAGAGCCTTTTTCCAAGTATGGGGACAGCAAACACGAGGGAACACAACTTTAAAGTGAGAGGAGATAGGTATAAGACAGATGTCAGAGGTAGTTTCTTTACTCAGAGAGTAGTAAGGGTATGGAATGCTTTGCCTGCCACGGTAGTAAGTTCGCCAAGTTTAAGTGCATTTAAGTCGTCATTGGACAGGCATATGGACGTACATGGAATAGTGTAGGTGGGATGGGCTTCAGATTAGTATGACAGGGCAGCGCAACATTGAGGGCCGAAGGGCCTGTACTGTGCTGTAATGTTCTATGTTCTATGTTGTATGTTAAGGTAGGATCAGGCCATTCAGCTCTTCGAGAATGCTCCCCCATTCAATACGATCATGGCTGATCATCCAACTCAATACCCTCTTCCTGCTTTCTCTCCGTACTCTTTGATCCCTTTAGCCCTAAGAACTATATCAAACCCTTTTGTGAAAACAGATAATGTTGGAGGTTAGAGCCCAGGCAACTGAAGGCAAGGCCATCAATAATGGGCCAATTAAAACCAGGGCAGGGTTAGATGGGCACGGGTACCTCAGAAGGTTGTGAGGCTGGAGGAGATTACAGGAATCTGGAAGGGGAAATGTCAAGGAGGAATTGGAAAACAAGGATAAGAATTTTAGAATTAAGCTATTGCCTGACTGTGAACCACAGCGCAGGAGGAGATGTGATGGGGGAACAGATTTGGTCTGAGTAAAGGTAGAGGCAGCAGGATTTTGGATGATCTCAAGTTTGCAAAGGGTGGATATTGGGAGTCTGTTGGAATAGTCAAGGCAAAAGGGAACAAAAGATTGAGAAATAATAGTTTGAGTGGCAGGTGAACTGAAACAATTTGAAATGGGAAGTCTGCATGAATATGAGATTGGGAACTCATCTTGGAAAATAAAAAAAAGGAGTGTCAAAGGTTGTGTTCACTCTGAGAGCTGGCTCTGAGGAAGTTGGAGCAGTGCCATGTACGATGCAAGTGTAAAGACATGGGTGACTTGGTGATGGTATACCAACTGCTGTGGAGCTTTTTCATATTCAAGACCAAAGTTATCTCTTTAGCAAAAAATCACAAGACCAAAAAAAAAAGAAAACAAGGTGTGTCAACAAGGTTGCAAGCACACTCAATTAATTTTATTTCTTTTATTCATTCATGTGATTATTGATGGTCTGAGGAGTCTCAAATGGTACTGAACATTGCGCAATTATCGGTGAACTCTCCTGACCTTATGATGGGGGGAAGATCATTGATGAAGCAGCTGAAGACGGTTGGTGAAGTAACTCCACAGAGGTCGGTATCGGGTCACCACATCCGCCTTTATTTACGTGTAGAGAGCCCTTGACACCGATCCAGCTCCCTCAGAGCCAGCTCTCAGAGTGAACAGAACCTCGGACACTCCCGTTTATATTTTCATCCCCCCCCCAGCACCCACGTCGTGTGCGTGCAGGTGTAAGACACGGTGAATGAACGAGTGCATAAAACCTTATTTATGATCCACTACCAGGAAGAAAGGAAATACCTGAATGCCAATGACAAGCGGTGCCCTTCGCATCAAAGGGCAACGCTGCACGATCAAAAAGCTGGAAGGGAGGGTAGGGACCACTCCAGTTTATATCTGTCAGCCAGGGCTCCTTGATTGGGCCAGATTAACACCCCAATTAGAGAACTCATATTCTATGAGGTCCACCTGACTGACTTCATTACAAATAGTACAGTTGGGACGAGGCCATTACCGTGTGGAATCCCTGCAGAGATATCCTGGATGTGATGACAATATTTGAGACAGCAATGAGACAGATTCCAGAATTTCTGTCTGTTGACCCTCCTCCACCCAGAGGGAAAAAACATTGAAAAAAAATGGGAATATTTGGAAAGGATCATACTGGTTTTACTGGAGGAGTGTTACGAGGCTGACAAAACAAGTTGGACCAATGTGAATCAATCACAGGTTTTACTTAGTTTTCCTTCTGAATTATCTGGTTATTAGTTCATTGTAGTCTGTGGGATCCTGCCATGCACAATAGGGTGGTTATGGTAGGGGATTTTAACTTTCCAAACAGAGACTAGGACTGCCATAGTGTTAAAGGTTTAAATGGAGAGGAATTTGTTAAGTGCGTACAAGACAATTTTCTGATTCAGTATGTGGATGTGTCGACTAGAGAAGGTGCAAAACTTGGTAAAAACAATGACTGCAGATGCTGAAAACCAAATACTGGATTAGTGGTGCTGGAAGAGCACAGCAGTTCAGGCAGCATCCAACGAGCAGCGAAATCGACGTTTCGGGCAAAAGCCCTTCATCAGGAATAAAGGCAGTGAGCCTGAAGTGTGGAGAGATAAACAACTTGACCTACTCTTGGGAAATAAGGCAGGGCAGGTGACTGAGGTGTCAGTGGGGGAGCACTTTGGGGCCAGCGACCATAATTCTAATAGTTTTAAAATCGTGATGGAAAAGGATAGACCAGATCTAAAAGTTGAAGTTCTAAGTTGGAGAAAGGCCAATTTTGACGGTATTAGGCAAGAACTTTCAAAAGCTGATTGGGGGCAGATGTTTTCAAGTGAAGGGACGGCTGGAAAATGGGAAGCCTTCAGAAATGAGATAATGAGAATCCAGAGAAAGAATATTCCTGTCAGGGTGAAAGGAAAGGCTGGTAGGTGTAGGGAATGCTGGGGGTTTGGTTAAGAAGAAGAAGGAAGCATATGTCAGGTATAGACAGGATCGATCGAGTGTATCCTTAGAAGGGTATAAAGGCAGTAGGAATATACTTAAGAGGGAAATCAGGAGGGCAAAAAGGGGACATGAGATAGTTTTGGCAAATAAAATTAAGGAGAATCCAAACAGTTTTGACTAATACATTAATGACAAAGGGATAACCAGGGAAAGAATAGGGCCCCTCAAAGATCAGCAAGGGGGCCTTTGTGAGGAGCCACAGAAAATGGGGGAGATACTAAATGAGTATCTTGCATCAATATTTACTGTGGAAAAGGATATGGAAGATGTAGACTGTAGGGAAATAGATGGTGACATCTTGCAAAATGTCCAGATTACAGAGGAAGAAGTGCTGGATGTCTTGAAAAGGGTAAAGGTGGATAAATCCCCAGGACCTGATCAGGTGTACCCTCAAACTCTGTGGGAAGCTAGAGAAGTGATTGCTGGGCCTCTTGCTGAGATATTTGGATCATCGATAGTCACAGGTGAGGTGCCAGAAGACTGGAGGTTGGCTAACATGGTGCCACTGTTTAAGAAGGGTGGTAAGGACAAGCCAGGGAACTATAGACTGGTGAGCCTGAACTCGGTGGTGGGCAAGTTGTTGGAGGGAATCCTGAGGGACAGGATGTACATGTATTTGGAAAGGCAAGGACTGATTAGGGATAGTCAACATGGCTTTATGCGTGGGAAATCATGTCTCACAAACTTGATTGAGTTTTTTTGAGGAGGTAATAAAGAAGATTGATGAGGGCAGAGCAGTAGATGTGATCTATATGGACTTCAGTAACGCGTTCAACAAGGTTCCCCATGGGAGACTGATTAGCAAGGTTAGATCTCACTGAATACAGGGAGAACTAGTCATTTGGATACAGAACTGGCTCAAAGGTAGAAGACAGAGGGTGGTGGTGGAAGGTTGTTTTTCAGACTGGAGGCTTGTGACCAGTGGAGTGCCACAAGGATCGGTGCTGGGTCCTCTATTTTTGTCATTTACATAAATGATTTGGATGCGAGACATAAGAGGTACAGTTAGTAAGTTTGCAGATGACACCAAAATTGGAGGTGTATTGGACAGCTAAGAGGGTTCCTCAGATTACAACAGGATCTTGACCAGATGGGCCAATGGGCTGAGAAGTGGCAGATGGAGTTTAATTCAGACAAATGCGAGATGCTGCATTTTGGGAAAGCAAATCTTAGCAGGACTTATACCCTTAATGGTAAGGTCCTAGGGAGTGTTGCTGAACAAACAGACCTTGGAGTGTAGGTTCATAGCTCCTTGACAGTGAAGTCGCAGATGGATAGGATAGTGAAGAAGGCATTTGGTATGCTTTCCTTTATTGGTCAGACTATTGAGTACAGGAGTTGGGAGGTCATGTTGCAGCTGTACAGGACACTGGTTAGGCCACTATTGGAATATTTCGTGCAATTCTGGTCTCCTTCCTATCGGAAAGATGTTGTGAAACCTGAAATGGTTCAGAAAAGATTTACAAGGATATTGCCAGGGTTGGAGGATTTGAGCTACAGGGAGAGGCTGAACAGGCTAGGGCTGTTTTCCCTGGAGCGTTGGAGGCTGAGGGGTGACCTTATAGAGGTTTACAAAATTATGAGGGGCATGGATAGGGTAAATAGGCAATGTCTTTTCCCTTGGGTCGGGGAGGCCAGAACTAGAGGGCATAGGTTTAGGGTGAGAGGGGAAAGATATAAAAGAGACCTAAGGGGCAATTTCTTTCACTCAGAGGGTGGTACGTGTATTGAATGAGCTGCCAGAGGAAGTGGTGGAGGCTGGTCCAATTGCAACATTTAAAAGGCATTTGGATGGATATATGAATAGGAAGGGTTTGGAGGGATATGGCCTGGGTGCTGGCAGGTGGGACTAGATTGGGTTGGGATATCTGGTCGGCATGGACGGGTTTGACTGAAGGGTCTGTTTCCATGCTGTACACCTCTATGACTTTATAACTGTTATGTTTCTTGCGTTGTGACTGTGACCAAACTTCAAAAGGCATTGGCCATAACGTTCTTTGGGATGTCCTGGAGTCACAAAGGGTATTAGGCAAATGCAAGTTCTTCCTTAGTTGGGCAACATGGGAATTGCCTTGATCAAAATTCCCAGTTGTGCCTTATCCCCAAGTCCAGCAAAAGGTCAAACCAAGGTGATATTCCAAAGCATCTTCATTGCGTAACTGCAGATTGTTAGTTCGGCGGTCGATGGATCTGAGCCAAATATAGGACTGACCAGATGCTCTCTATCCGATCAAACATTTCCTGATGGCTGCCTTTGAAAAGTTCCACCTACTGCAACCATGTGATATTTAAATGTCATCTCAGTCCAGCAGTAGAAGTGGCCTCTGTAACATAGTTCCAATTGGGATGGAACCACGAGCATTTCATGCCAAGGACTTGAGTCAATTGGGAATTGGCACAACATTGTAAAGACAGCAATAGGGTTGACAACATTGTCCAAAGGGGAATTTGTGAAACCTATTGAGATTGCTAGATGGACATATTAGGACATGATGGACAAAATTCCACAAGCTGCCAGTTCCACAACACAGCAGGACAAGGGCAGCAGAGATATGGCAGTGTCACCCCCTGCAAGTTCCCCTCCAAGCCACTCACCCTCCAGACATGGAAATATGTCATTGTTCCTTCATTGTTGCTGGGTTGAAATCATGGAACTCTCTGTCTAACAGTGTTCTGGGTGTTCTCACACCACATGGACCTCAGTGGCTCAAGAGGGCAGCTCGCTACTGCCTTCTCAAGGGCAATGAGAGTGATCTAACACAATAACAGGCCCTTCGGCCCAACTCATGCATGCTGATCTGGTTTCCTTAACTGAACCAGTCTCATTTTCCTGCATTTGGCCCATATGTCTCTGAACTTTGTCCTGTCCATGTACCTGTCTTTGAAATGTAACTGTACCTCTTCTCTGGTGGCTCGTTCCATATATTGCACCACCCTTCATGTGAAAACATTGCCCCTCAGGGATAGGAATTGGCAATTCATGCCACCCCAGCTGGTGATACATCCCCTGAAAAAAAAGCATGAATTAATATGAAATAAAATATATAGCAAAAATCCAAAATGCTTTCTTTACCAGAGACAGAGAGATGACCTTCACTCGACCCATGTACCTCTCTCTCCTCCTCCTTAATACACAGCTTAATATGTATCCCTGTGACCAAGCTGACAGTCACCTGCTGTAATGTGGCTTTTAATGTCAAATTTAGTTTGGTAACTCTCCTGTAAAGCAACATTCACGCTTCACCTCCCAAAGGTGCTATATGAATATAACTTGTGGCTGTTGTTAAAAGGAACAAGACGAATGAATTGTTGCTGTGATATCTGTCCACAGCGGATGGGTGAACACTGCATCGACATTAGCGACATTCTGAGGCTTTGTTTGAATCATTTTGCATGAGGAACTTATGATACATAGAGGCTGCTTTGCAATCCATAAGATTTTTGTTCATCTCAAGTCTACCTGCTCATGTGATCCACATATCCATTAATTCCTTTGGTTCTCAAACATCTTTTCATCTCTGAATTGAATATATCCATAGCTCTCTGTGGCAGTGAATGTCAAAGATCCACGATTCTTCCAGGCAAAAGATGTCGCCGTTTCTGAGTCCTAAGTGGCCAACTCCTTAATCTGGTAGCCGCGCTCCGAAAGCTAGTGCTTCCAAATAAACCTGGTGGACGATAGCCTGGTGTTGTGTGATTTTTAACTTTATTCTGGCACAGTCACTCTGTTTTGTCTTAAGTATCTTAAAAACTTCAATTAAATCTTGTTCTTCTGGGCTTCGTGTAGGTAAATGTCTGGCCCTTTGTCAGTCAATGCATTGATCCCCAGGATCAGTCCAGTGAACCTTCGTTATACTCCTTCCCAGTGAGCTTTGTCCTGCTTAAGTCACCATGACAAGGGAGATGCCAGCGTCGGACTGGGATGGTCCTTCATCAGGTCGCTCGCTGATGAAGAAGCAGTGCTCCAAAAGCTAGTACTTCCAAACAAGCCTGGTGTTGTGTGATTTTTAACCTTCTTTAGGGAAGCAGATCAAAACTGCAGCCTCCCTGTCAATAGTTTCCTAAATAACCTGCTCAGAAATGTAATGCCACACCTCTGGAGCAGGTGGGACATAAACCCAGATCTCTTGGCCCAGAGGTAGGGACAATACCACTGTGCCACAACATGGTATTCAGCTCATGGTCACTATTAGCTTTGTTATTCCTGAAATTTCAAATAAAATTGAATTCAAAACGTTTGCTACCTGCTATTGGGAATTTGGACCCACATTATAGAGAACATTACCCTCAAGCTTTCTATGGTATAAGGCAGTGCCATTTTTTCCTTAAAGATTAGATTCCCTGCAGTGTGGAAACAGGCTCTTTGGCCCAACAAGTCCACACTGACCCCCTCCGAAGAGTAATCTACCCAGACCCATTTCCCTTTGACTAATGCACCTAACCACATGGGCAGTTTAGCATGACCAATTCACCTGACCTGTACATTTTTGGATTGTGGGAGGAAACCCACGCAGAATGTGCTGGAATTGAACCTGAGACCCTGGTGCTGTGAGGTAGCAGTGCTAACCACGGAACCACCATGTTACCACTGGTTCAGCAGATTTCTCCAGACCAATGGTCTGTAGATCTTTAACCGTCCTGTTCAGACAGGCTTGGGGTAGTGATGGCCTAGTGGTTTGATCAAAAGACTATTAATAAAAAATCATGGAGTCATACAGCACAGAAACAGATTCTTCGGTCCAACCAGACCATGCTGAACATAATGCCAAACTAAACTGGTCCCAGGTAATGTTCTGCTGACTTGGGTTTGAATTCTGTTCTGGCAGATGGTGGAATTTGCATTGAATAAAAGAAATCTGGCAATAAGAATCTACTGATAACCACAAAACCATTGCTGACTGTCGGAAAATAGACATCTTATTCACGAATGCCCTTTAGGGAAGGAAACTGCCATCCTTCCCTGGCCTGGCCTACATGTGACTCCAGACCCACGGCAAAGTGGTTTTGACTCTTAACTGCCCTCTGGGCAATGGGCATGGGCAATATATGCTGGGCTGGTCAGTAATGAAAACACCCTCTGGAGCTGAACATGGTCTCTCAGCTTAGAGATAGTGACACTACCACTACACCTTCAAAGCTCCTACAATTGTTCTCAATCCTAATCACAGGTGCACCAACCACCTTCTGATCTGTAGACAGACAGAGCACCACTGGATCATGTTTGTAATGCCCTGTACAATTGTATTTCTTACTTTTATACAACAAACACTTTGTTAATAGATAGCCAACACTTTATTGACGTTCCTAATTGCCTGCTATACCTGCATGTTAAGCCATTTAAGTTGGTAAGGGCCCATTGTAGAGTAATTGCACAGAGTCTGTCGACGTGGTTCTGTCTGATTGACTGTTTCCTGTCGATTTATTTCTCATGACCTTAATGCTGCAAAACAAGTGGGATATGTATTAAAGGATTAAGTAAAAAGGTCAGGCCTGTTAACACAGTAAACTGTGTGAATTACCAACAGGGCTATTAGACAGGTGTGAAGAAGTTTGGGTGTGTCGTCTGTTCAAACGCATCTCAGGATTACCTGGTGCACATGTTTAACAGGGAAATGTTGCATGATTCTAATTACCAGTTGACAGCTCACGAGAGCAAATCCTTATGATCTTACTATGGAGGAGAAGGAATGGATAGTGACCTCCAAGATCTAGAGCTAGCCATCCAGCTGTGGCTGAGTTAGGGAGCACTCTCACCTTTAAGTCAGAGGAATAATAATGAATATTTATATTGAAGTTTTAATGTTGTAAATGTTCCCTGAAGGTACATCAAAGGAGTGTTATAAAAAAATGTTAGCCATAGAATGATATGAAGGGCAATTAGCCATACATTTGGTCAGAGAGGGTAGATTTAAGATGCATCCTAAAGTGGGCGTGATGCAGAGGTTCCGACGTTGGACTGGTTTGGACAAGGTCAGAAGTCACAGACACCAGGTTATAGTCCAACAGGTTGATTTGAAATCACAAGCTTTCGGAGCGCTGCTCCTTCATCAGGCGAAATGAGAGAGAAGCACGCAGGCACAGAATTTATAACGTGGAGGTGCTGGGGTTAGACTGGGTTGGACAAGGTCAAAACTCACATGACACCGGGGGTGATTTTTTTTTGACAGAATTTATAGGCAGAGAGATCAAACGATCATACAAATGGTGTGAGTAGAGTGTTGACAGACCAAATAATAGTTCTCTCCAGGCGATGAAGAGTGTCAGACAGTGTGAGTAAAGTGTCAGCAGCTGAATAACAAGTGAAAGGGTGACCTATAATCCCATTAAATGAAGCCGAGGCGTTATAGACGGGGAGAAATCTCTGCTCTAAGAAGGACGCAGTCAGTTTCTTTAACTCCTCCACAAAACAGAAATTCCTCAACCCTGGTATCATTGCAATCATGCTCTTCTGGATCATCCCCAACTCTCTACTATCCCTTTGCTAACTGAGAGTTAGATTTCCTTGCTCGTAATTGACCAGAACCTAAGGTGTTGCAACAAAAACCACTTCACAGACAATGAGGTGCTTGTGAAATGCAGCTACTGTTGCAGCATAGGAAACATTGGCTCCCATGGACAGCTAAGACTTTACTACTTGGTAATCTGCTGTTGAGGGGTTTATTGGGGAGTGGGTATTGTCGGGTAGGTTGCTGATACAGGTGCTGGAGTAGTAATGCCACGGAAGGGGCAGCCAAAGCTCTGGGGTCTCATGTTCAAATCCAGCCTTGATGGTTGGGTTGGATTCAAATTCAATGAATTAAAACTGGAACTGGCAGCTAGTCCCAGTGTTGGCGACCATGGGACTATCATCCAATTTGTAAAAACCCATTGAGTTCACTAACATCTTTCAGGGAAGAAAATCTGCCATCCTTACCTGGTCTGGCCTACACATGACTCCAGATCCACAGCAAAGCAGTTGACTCTTAACAGCCCTCTGAAATGGTTGAACGTGACACTTGGTTCAAGGGTAATTAGGGCTGAGCACCAGGTGACACCCACATCCCACACACAAAAAAGAAATTGACCGAGGACAGTAGTATGGTGGGGTGACATGGTGGCTCACATTGCCAGGGATCCCGGTTCGATTCCAGCCTCAGGCAACTGCCTGTGTGGAGTTTGTACATTCTCCCCGTGTCTGCGTGGGTTTTATTTGGTTTCCTCCCACCCCAGTGATATGCAGGTTAGGAGGATTGGCCATGATAAATTGCCAGTAGTGTCCAGGAATGAGCAGGCTAGCTGGGTTAGCCATGGGAAATAAAAGGATAGAGAGGATCTGGTGGGATGCTGTTTAGATGCTGTGTGAACTTGATGGGCTGAATGGCCTACTTCCACACTCTAGGGATTCTATGACAGAGAATAAGAAAGTGTCTATTTAATTATGTGGGCAATAGTACAAACTCAATCAGTCTCTCAGCGCTCTGTGCGCAGAAAATAAACTCTCTGGGTTCTGTCAGATCATCGAGGAATTAAGCAGAACTTGGCAAAAAGTTTACAAAGCCACTTCAGTGTTTTCTCAATCGGGGAAGGGGAGAGGGCCATAAAACACATCCCCCTCACCCTCCCCCCTAGGCCACTCTCGTTCACCCAAGCTGGAGGACAGCGACATTGGCTCACAAGCAATCTAGTGGAGGGGTCTTACAAGGTGGGCTCTGTTACCAATTCTAGTTTAAAGTCATGCCTTGCCTTTCTTCAGCTCTGAGGGGAACACATCCCCTGCCTGGACCAAAGGTAACTTTCGCAGGGATGTTTATGATCCATTCATGATTTATTGCAGTCCCTCAACACGGAGTACCAGAACAATTTACAAAACAAAAGAGGAAAAAGAACATCTCTGTCAAGGTGACTTTTGGTTGTCTTGCCAACGTACTGGACGCTGTGTACGTTGTAAATCTGGGAATGCGAGACTGGAAACCTCTTGCTGCGGGAGTTCCTTGGTTCGATTGCATGCGCCTCAGAACTCGGCCTGTTAGAGATCAGAGTCAAGATCAGAGTGTTGCTGGAAAAGCACAGCAGGTCAGGCAGCATCCAAGGTGAAGGAAAATCGACATTTCAGGCAACAGCCCTTCATCAGGAACTTTCCTGCTCCTTGGATGCTGCCTGGCCTGCTGTGCTTTTCCAGCACCGTTCTAATCTTGACTCTAATCTCCAGCATCTGCAGTACCCACCTCCGCCCTGTTAGGGATCCTGCTTAGCCCGGCCATCTCAGGGACTCCAGAATGCCACTTCAGAAACCGCAACATCCCGGAGAGTTCACACTCACCAATGCAACAACAACTTGAGCTTGCAACACTCTTGATACGAACTGAGGGGAGGCTTGTGATAGAAAGATTGGGTGGTGTGTCCATTCTTGCATCTAGATAGCACCAGGGTTGCTTTTTCAGCTTTTGACATGGAGTTCCTAGTGCAGCATGTCGGGGAACACTTGGCAGGGTAGATGTCGAAGGAGTGTTTCCCTTTATGGGAGAGTTGAGGACTGAAGGGCAGAACCTGATAATGAAAGGTGACCCATTTCAGACAAAGATGAGGAGACATTTCTTCCCTCAGAGGGTTGTGAATCTCTGGAATTCTTTTACCATAAGCTGTATCATTAAGTATCTTCAAAGCTGAGGGAGACAGGGTTTTTAATCAGGAAGGGAATTGAGGGTATGGGGGATGATCTGTCTGAATGAGATGGTAATCATTATTATATAATAGAACATGGAACAGTACAGTACAGTACAGGCCCTTTGGCCCTCAGTGTTGTGCCGGCTTTTATCCTACTCTAAGATCAGTCTAATCTACATACCCTTCATTGCACTAACTATTAATAATGGAACATAGAATGTAGCACAGTACAGGCCCTTTGGCCCTCAGTGTTGTGCTGGCTTTTATCCTACTCTAAGATCAGTCTAATCTACATACCCTTCATTGCACTAACTATTAATAATGGAACATAGAATGTAGCACAGTACAGGCCCTTTGGCCCTCAGTGTTGTGCTGGCTTTTATCCTACTCTAAGATCAGTCTAATCTACATACCCTTCATTGCACTAACTATTAATAATGGAACATAGAATGTAGCACAGTACAGGCCCTTTGGCCCTCAGTGTTGTGCCGGCTTTTATCCTACTCTAAGATCAGTCTAATCTACATACCCTTCATTGCACTAACTATTAATAATGGAACATAGAATGTAGCACAGTACAGGCCTTTTGGCCAATGATGTTGTGCCAAGCATTTATCTTATTCTGAGATCAACCTAACCGACACATCAACCTAACTTACTGCCACCCATGTGCTCGCCCAGCTGTCGTTCAAATGTCCCTAATATCTCTGAGGTAAAAACAATGACTGCAGATGCTGAAAACCAAATACCGGATTAGTGGTGCTGGAAGAGCACAGCAGTTCAGGCAGCATCCAACGAGCAGCGAAATCAACGTTTCGGGCAAAAGCCCTTCATCAGGAATATATCTCTCTGACTCTACTACCATTGCTGGCAGTGCATTCCACGAACCCACCACTCTCTGTGTAAAAAACCTACCTCTCACACTTCCCCATTCCTGATGAAGAACTGATGCTCGAAACATCGACTCTCCTGCTCCTCGAATGCTGCCTGACTGGCTGTGCTTTTTCAGCACCCACCCTTTGACTCTAACATCTCCCCTACACTTTCCTCCAGTCACCTTAAAATTACGACTCCTCGTGACAGCCATTTCTGCCCTGGGGAGAGGTCTCTGGCTATTTACTCTCTCTGTGCCTCTCATTACCTTGTACACCTCTATCAAGTCACCTCTCTTCCTTCTCTCCAGTGTGAAAAGCCCAAGCTCACTCAACCTCTCTTCATAAGACAAGCCCTTCAATCCAGGCAGCATCCTGGTAAATCTCCTCTGCACCCTCTCTAAAGCATCGACATCCTTCCTATAATGAGGCAACAGAACTGGGAACAATATTCCAATTGTGGTCTAACCAGGGTTTTATAGAGCTGCAGCAAAAACTCAAAGCTCTTAAACTCAATCTCCCTGTTAACGAAAGCCAAAGCACCATAAGCCTTCTTAACAACTCTATCAACTTGTGCGGCAACTTTGTGGGATCTATGTACATGGACCCCAAGATCCCTCTGTTCCTCCACACTGCCAAAAATCCTGCCCTTAACCCTGTGTTCAGCATTCAAGTTCGACCTTCCAAAATGAATCACTTCACACTTTGAGTCATAGAGTCATAGAGATGTACAGCATGGAAACAGGCTCTTCGGTCCAACCCATCCATGCTGACCAGATATCCCAACCCAATCTAGTCCCACCTGCCAGCACTTGGCCCATATCCCTCCAAACCCTTCCTATTCATATACTCATCCAGATGCCTTTTAAATGTTGCAATTGTACCAGCCTCCACCACTTCCTCTGGCAGCTCATGCCATACACACCACCCTCTGTGTGAAAAAGTTGCCCCTTGGGTCTCTATTACATCTTTTCCCTCTCACCCTAAACTTATGCCCTCTAGTTGTGGACTCTCTCACCCATACTCCTATCCATGCTCCTCATGATTTTATAAACCTCAATAAGGTCACCCCTCAGCCTCTGACGCTCCAGGGAAAACAGCCCCAGCCTATTCAACCTCTACCTGTAGCTCAAACCCTCCAACCCTGGCAACATCCTTGTAAATCTTTTCTGAGCCCTTTCAAGTTTCCGGTAGGAAGGAGACCAGAATTGCACGCAATATTCCAACAATGGCCTAACCAATGTCTTGTACAGCCGCAACATGACCTCCCAACTCCTGTACTCAATACTCTGACCAATGAATGAAAGCATATCAAACACCTTCTTCGCTATCCTATCTACCTGCAACTCCATTTTCATGGAGCTATGAACTTGCACTCCAAGGTCTCTTTGTTCAACAACACTCCCGAGGACCTTACCATTAAGTGTATAAGTCCTGCTAAGATTTGCTTGTCCAGTTTGAACTTCATCTGCCACTTCTCAGCCCAGCCCTGCAGCCTGTCAATGTCTTGTTGTAGCCTGCAACATCCCTCAACACTATTTACAACACCATCAATCTTTGTGTCATTGGCAAACTTACTAGCCCACCCTCCCACTTCTTCATTCAAGTCATTTATAAAAACTACAAAGAGCAGAGGCCCAAGAACAGACCCCAGTGACACCGACCTCAGGTGAAATACTTTCCATCCATTACCACTTGCTGTATTCTTTCGGCCAGCCAATTCTGTATCCAGACACCAAATTTCCCTGTTATCCCATGCCTCCTAATTTTCTGAATGAGCCTACCATGGGGAACCTTATCAAGTGCCTGACTGAAATCCATATACACCACATCCATTGCTTGACCTTCATCAATTTGTCTCGTCACCTCCTCAAAGAACTCAATAAGGCTTGTGAGGCATGACCTGCCCCTCACAAAGCCATGCTGACTATTTTAATCAATCTATGCTTTTCCAAATAATCATAAATCCTATCTCTCAGAATTTTTTCCAGGTACCTTACTTACCCCAGACATAAGACTGACTGGTCTGGAATTCCGAGGGATTTACCTATTCCAGTCTTGAACAGAGGGACACAATTTTTGCGTCCCTATTCCCGCGGAGAGCGAGGAGGCAAAGATCTTCTCCAGAGGCTCATTAATCTCATTCCTCACCTCCTGTCATGTCCTTGGATCTATCTGCTCTGGCCCCAGAGACTTATCTATCTTGATGCTTCCCAGAATTTCTAGCACATCTGCTTCCTTAATATCGGTCTGTTCGGGCCTATTAACCTCGTCCACGGTGGTCTCACTATCAACAAGGTCCCTTTCTCCAGTGAATGCTGAAGCAAAGAAAAATCTTTTCAGGCCTCCCGTACCTCTGCAGGCTCCAGGCACAAATTCCCTCCACTATCTGTGATCGGCCCTACCCTCTCTCTGATCGCTTTCGTATTCCTCACGAAAGTGAGGAACGCCTTTGGGTTTTCCCTAATCCTTCCTGCCACGGCATTTTCACGCTCCTTCCTAATTCTCCTCAATCCATTTTTGGGTTTATTTCCTACCTACCCTGTAACCCTCTAAGGGTCTGCCAGATCCTTGCTTCCTGAACCTTAAGTAAGTTTCCTTCTTCCTCTTGGTGAGAAGCTCCTCGTCTCTTATTATCCAAAGCTCCTTCACCTTCCCATTCCTTGCCTGTCTCAGTGGTACAAAGGTATCAAACACTCGCAAGAAGTTCTTCTTAAACAGCCTCCACATTTCTGTTGTACATTTCCCATAGAACAATTGTTCCCAATTTATACTCCACAGTTCCTCTCTAATAGCAGTATAATTTCTCCTCCCCTAATTAAATACCTTCTCATTCTGTCTGTTCCTATCCCTCTCCATGGCTATGGTAAAGGTGAGGCTGTTGTGGTCACTGTCACTGAAATGCTCTCCCACCGAGAGATCTGAAACCTGGCCTGGCTCGTTGCCTAGCACCAAATCCAATATGGCCTCCCCCCTAGTCGGCCTATCTACATGTTGAGTCAGGAATCCTTCTTGGACACACCTAACAAAATTGGCTCCATCCAGACCATCTGTACTAAGGAGGTTCCAATCAATATTGGAGAAGTTGAAGCCATAACAACAACTCTGTGACATCTGCACAGTTCCAAGATTTGCTGTCCAATCTGTTCTTCCATCTCTCTGCTGCTGTTGGGGGGACTATAGAAAACACCCAATAAATTGACTGCTCTTTTCCTGTTCTTGACTTCCACCCACACTGACTCAGTAGACAAACACTCCTCAACAACCTTCTTTACTGCAGCTGTGGATACACTCTCTAATTAACAATGCTACCCCCTCCTCTTTTACCCCTCTCCATGTTCTTTTTAAAAGATCTAAACCCTGGAACATCCAGCAACCATTCGTGCCCCTGTGAAATCCATGTCTCCGTTATGGCCACAACATCATTGTCCCAAGTACTGATCCATGCTCTAAGGTCATCATTCTTATTCCTGACACTCCTTGCATTGAGACAGACACACTTTAACACATCCCTTTGCCCTACCAATTGTGTATCCTTGCTGACAAACTCTCTGCATTCTATTTCTGCCCATTCAACAACTACCCTATCCTCTGATCTGTAGCTCTGGTTCCCATTCCCCTGCCAAACTAGTTTAAACCCTCCCGAAGTGCCCTAGCAAATCTCCCGTCCAGGACATTGGCGCCTCTGCAGTTTAAGTGCAACTCATCCTTCATGTACAGGTCCCACCTTCCCCAGAAGGTACCCCAATGATTTATGTATGTGAAGCCCTTCCTCCTGCACCAACCCTGTAGCCATGTGTTTAGCTGCACTCGCTCCCTGTTCCTCGCCTTACTAGCACATGGCACCGTCAGTAATCTTGAGATTACTACTCTGCTCATCCTGCTTCCTACCTAGCTTCTAACCTAACTCACTGAAATCACTTTTTAGATCCTCACCCCTTTTCCTGGCTATGTCATTGGTGCCAATGTGCACCATGACTTCTGGCTCCTCCCCCTCCCCCTTCAGAATCCTGTAGACTCGATCAGAGCCATCCTGGACCCTGGCACCCGGGAGGCAGCATACCTTCCAGGAGTCCTGTTCATGACCACAGAATCTCCTGCCTGTTCCCGTAGTTACTGAGTCTCCTACCACTGGCACTCTTCTAATCTCCACCCCTTCCCTTCTGAGCCACAGAGCCAGGCTCAGTGCCAGAGACCAGGCCGCTGCGGTTTCCCTCTGGTAGGTCATCCCCCCAACAGTATTCAAAACGGTACACTGATTATTGAGGGGAACGGTCATAGGGGATCCCTGCACTGTCTGCCTGTTCCCTTTCCATCCCCTGACTGTAACCCATCTACCTTTCTCCTGTATCTGAGGTGAGACTACCTCCCTGTAACTCCTCTCAATTCCCCCCTCCATGTCTCGAATGATCCGAAGTCATCCAGCTTCAGCTCCAGTTCCCTGTAACCGCCACAATCTTTTTTGATGTATCTCTTCAATTTATTTTGCACTCATTTGGATCACAGTTTGTTTATTTTTTTCCGGTCTCTGCGATTCTCTGCACTTGGTCCTCTCCCCCATACTAGCTTCCTGTCGCCTGCTGTGAATCACAGACCTTGCTTCAATTGTACAGGGTCTTGGCTTTGGAGTGTTGTGTGCAGTTTTGGTCTCCTTACCTGAGGAAGGATGTTCTGACAATGGAGGGAGTGCAACAGAGATTTACCAGCCTGATACCTGGGATGGACGGACTGATGGATGAAGAGAGACTGGATTGGTTAGAACTATACTCACTGGAGTTTAGAAAATGAGGGAGGTAGTATAGAAATCTGTAATGCTCTGTCAAGACTTACGCTGAGTGTATGTGCCTGTGTCTGAGATTCCTTGCTGGGGAAAGCAGCCTTTCAGTATGTAGTTAACACACCTCTTCACATTCTTGTGTATCTCAATAAGATCACCTCACTTTTCTCGAAACTCCAGACAATAAAGTCTCAATCTGGAATAAAGGCCAGTTACTGCGAATGCTGGACACCCGAAATAAACCCAGAGAATGCTGTCAAACTAACATGAACTGGATAGGAGTCATATGGGACTCAATGCGTTACGTTGCAGGTAGACAGGATACTGAAGAAGGTGTTTGGTATGGTTGCCTCTATTGGTCAGTGCGTGGAATATAGGAGTCGGGAGGTCATGTTCCAGCTGTACATGACATTGGTTCGACCATGTTTGGGCTACTGCATTAAATTCTGGTCTCCCTGATTTAGGAAAGATGTTGTGAAACTTGAAAAGATTCAGAAAAGATTTGCAAGGATGTTGCCTGGGTCGGAGGGTTTGAGCTATAGGGAGAGGCTGAATAAACTGGGGCTGCTTTCCCTGGAGTGTCGGAGGCTGAAAGGTGACGTTAGAGACATTTATAAAATCATGAAGGGCATGAATAGGGGAATAACCAAGGTCTTTTCCCTAAGATAATGGAGTCCAAAACTAGATGGTATAGGTTTAAAGTGAGTGGGGAAAGATTTAAAAGGGACATAAGGCACAACGTTTTCATACAGAGGGTGGTGCATGTATGGAATGAGCTGCCAGAGGAAGTGGTGGAGGCTGGTATAATAACAACATATAAAAGACATCTGAATGGGTACATGAATAGGAAGGGTTTGGAGGGATATGGGCCAAGTCCTGGCAAATGGGACTAGGTTAGGTTAAGATATCCGATCGGCATGGGTGGGTTGGATTGAAGAGTCTGTTTCCACACTGTACATCTCTATGACTCTATGACTCTATTTCTCTCCCCCGACACTGCCAGACTGGCTGAGTTTGCCCAGTGCTTTTAGTGTTTAGTTTAGATTCTTAATTGCAGGAACCAATTGGACTATGCCTCAAGGACAGCAAGGCAGCTGTAAGAGATACACATTGCATGGTGGGGAAGGACAGATGGTGTGCTGGCAATGTTACTGTATTAGTAATCCCGAATTCCAGCCTCATATTCTGGGTAAGATGTTCAAATCATGGCATCCCATGAAAGAATTTTTTAAAAAATGTGACTTTTAAAAATATTAATTTATAGGATTGTGGGCATTGCTGGGTAGGTCCTAATAGCCTGGAATGCAGTTAAGAGTAACGACATTGCTGTGGGTCTGGAGTCACATGTAGGCCAGACCAGGTAAGAACAGCGGTTTCCTTCCCTCAAGGACATTAGTGAACCAGATGGATTTTTCCAACATTCAACAATAATTTCATGGGTCATTACAGACTCTCTGATTTTGATTGATTTAACATTCTGCCATCGTGGGATGACCTGAGAGTATAAAGACCTCATACATCATCCTAACATGACCTACTCCACAGAGTGTGCTGTATCTCACATGTACAGATGCATGTAAAACATACTTGTATCATAAACAAACAATGCTGGAAATACTCAGCAGCTAAGGCAGTGTCTGTGGAGAGAGAAACAATGTTACTAATTCAGATATTTAGCTTTTCAACCAATATCTAATTTCTTTCCCTTTCCCCAGATATTGCCAGACCTGCTGAATGCTTGTAGCACTTCTAATTCGATATCTCAGATTTCCGAGACCCACTGACTTTTACTTTAATGTTACTCTCTATTCCACTCTGACAGCCTTTAGCTGGTATTGCTTTCTGTCCTTCTGGCAGTTTGCTAACTGTTTGTCAGAATGGGCTGGCTATAACACCACATCAGTCACAAACTGCTGGACACCACAGTATGTAAATATCACAGCCCCACATTCTGCCAAATGCTGGAAATTAACTTGTTGTTACAAGTATATCAAATAAGCTGCTGTAACTAATTTGTGTTCTGTGCTGTAGAATTGCTTTATTGTGAGGGGTCCTTCTAAAGGACTGTGCTCCCAGAGGTATGCTATCCTGCATGATGAAGAATAGCTCTTACTAACGCACGGTTGTGGAAACTGCTTGTATCTGACGATTATAGAGCACGTGATTTGTTGGAGGAAGGAGCCATTGGGGCCTCTCTACACCAGTGTCTCAGTCTTTTCCATTTCTCCTTGCAAAATATTGGTTTTGCCTCTAAACTAATGCTGAATCATTGAATTCCCCTTTTGTGAGTGTTTGGTTTACCCCCATCTTTCCTAGAATCTGTACGCTGAGGCTGTGCTTAATCAGACAAAAGTGAATCAGAGAATCCCTATAGTGTAGAAAGAGGTCACTTGGCCCATTGAGTCTGTACCAAGCCTCCAAAGGACATCCCATCCAGACCTGCTCACCCCATCCATCCCCAGAACCCTGCATGGGGTTTTTTACTGAAGTGGATCAACTACACTGCACATCCCTGTACACTACGGCTAACCCACCTAACACCACTCGCCCCTGGATACAATGGGCAATTTAGCATGGCCAATCCACCTAAATCTCTACACCTTTGGACTGCAGGAGGAAACCGGAGCACCTGGAGGAAACCCACATAAATACATGGAGAATGTAGAAACTCCACACAGACAGTCGCCCGAGGTTGGGATAGAACCAGGTTCCTGGCACTGTGAGACAGCAGTGCTGACCACTGAGCTACTGCCACCTCATGAATCTCATCACCCCATCCCATCCAAACTGGTTACTGGAAATCGCAACCTTCACTGAGTTCAGCAATCACTACAACACCCATCATCACTCTCCTCGCTGGCCGACACTGGCCTTTCCTGCTTGGCCTGACCCCATCCCAGGACATTATAATTCCAAATTCACGCTCTGATCTATTGTTCACTCCATGACCAATTGCCCCTTTTCTCGCAGGGGGCAGATGTAGTGGCCTGGTGGTAACATCACTGAATGCACAATCCGGGGAACCAGTGTAATGACCGAGAGATGGGGTTTCAAATCCCACCCCAGCCATCACTGGGGCTTAAATTCAGCGCACAAACCCAGTTTATGCTTGTTCCTCAACCTGTGACTTACTAATTCAGGAACAAAAAATGCAACATTGTGTGAAGGTTGTTACTGTGTGCTCTTAAAACCAACTAAAGCGTGAAATTATGTTTATTGTTGACGTAATACGTTACTTCCTGCACTTGTGTGTACTCGTTACATTGTAAGTAAATCCTGGTATTTATCTAAACATGTAAAAGCTTCAGTCACAGTGAAGAGATTCCATCCACAGAACTAACCGATAAAGAAACCTTCATCAAACTTTGGCATTTGGTTCTCTGCTTTTAGGTTAATTGTTAACCCTGGATCACATAATCCTTGACAGGACATGATTTGGAGGTGCCAGTGTTGAACTGGGGTGGACAAAGTTAAAAATCAGAGAACACCAGGTTATAGTCCGACAAGTTTATTTGGAAGCACTAGCTTTCGGAGTGTTGCTCCTTCATCAGGTGATTGTGGAGTGTAAGATTGTAAGACAGAATTTATAGCAAAAGTTTACAGTGTGGTGTAACTGAAATTATATATCGAAAAAGACTTGGATTGTTTGTTAAGTCTCTTATTTTTTAGAATGCTGGTTTTAGTTCTTTCACAAGTAAATCTCAAAACTTTTTCTCAAGTGAACTTTAACAATAGGTGCCATGTCGGCCCAGATAATGCATTGAAGGTGTGAAGTGCCCTGTGTGAGGCTGTCTGTGCCTCAATGTTCAGACTGATTCTATTTCTAAAAAAGCCATTTAAAGAAGCTTACACGGATTCATGCAATTTTTGATCAAAATAAAATATAATTCTGCAAGTTATAATTCACCCCACAAACCTATATATGTATATGTGTCGTGCATGCAGGGCTGGGGGTATGAGTGTTTGTGAAAGAGTGTGTGTGTGTGTGTGTGTGTAACTGTATGTAACTGTATGTTTGAGCGAAGAGAGAGACCTTAGAGTCATAGAGTTACAGAGACATACAGCCTGAAACAGGCCCTTCCGTCCAACTTGTCCATGCCGATCAGATATCCCAACCCAATCTAGACCCACCTGCCAAACCCTTCCTATTCATATACCCATCTAGATGGCTTGAGTATAAGTGAGGGTCTTATAAGGATCTGTAGATTGTGAAGGAGCAAAAATGGCCTTTAGTAGAGTGATATGTGCTTCTAATCAGATGTGGGAGATTAAAGAGAGTTTAAGGGTTACTGTGGATTATATCTGCAATAAATGCTGTTGGTTGTGAATCTTATCAGATCGAATGGATTGGTAGGAGAGACAGATAGAAGCAATGAGGAATTTGCAACAGCAACAGTGTGTGATGGATGGCAGGCAGAGGAAGGGGGGAAAGTCTCAGATACAGTCACATAGATGGGTTAACTCCAGTTAAGTAAGAGAGGTAGGCACCTAGGGCAGGAGCCTTTTGTGGCTATACCCATTTCAAACAGGTATGCTGTTTTGGAAAATGTAGGGGGTGATTGATTCTCAGGGGAAGGTAGCACAAACGGCTAAGTTTCTGGTATTGAGACTGGCTTGAATGCAACGAAGGGTACGCCGGGTTCCAAGGGATCAATTGTGTTCGGGGATTCTGTAGTCCGAGGTACAGACAGACGTTTCTGTGGCCAGCAGAGAAAAAGCAGAATGGTGTATTGCTTTCCTGGTGCCAGGATCAAGGATGTCTCAGAGAGGGTGCAGAATGTTCTCACGGGGGAGAGGGGCCAACAAGAGGTCATTATCCACATTGGAACCAACAATATAGGAAGGGAAAAGGTTGAGATTCTGAAGGGAAATTACAGAGAGTTAGGCAGGAATTTAAAAATGTGGTCATCGAGAGTAGTAATATCTGGATTACTCCCAGTGCTACGAGCTAGTGAGGGCAGGAATAGGAGGATAGAGCAGATGAATCCTTGGCTGAGGAGCTGGTGTATGGGAGAAGGATTCACATTTTTGGATCATTGCAATCTCCTTTGGGGTAGATGTGACCTGTACAAGAAGGACGGATTGTACCTAAATTGGAAGGGGACTAACATACTGGCAGGGAGCTTTGCTAGAGCTGCTCGGGAGGATTTAAACTAGTAAGGTGGGGTGGGGGGGGGGGGGGGTGGGGAGGGGGGGAGGGGGGAGGAGGCGGGTAGGACCCAGAGAGCTAGTGAGGAAAGAGATCAATCTGAAACTGGTACAGTTGAGAACAGAAGTGAGTCAAACAGTCAGGGCAGTCAGGGACAAGGTAGGACTAATAAATTAAACTGCATTTATTTCAATGCAAGGGGCCTAACAGGGAAGGCAGATGAACTCAGGGCATGGTTAGGAACATGGGACTGGGATATCATAGCAATTACAGAAATATGACTCAGGGATGGGCAGGACTGGCAGCTTAATGTCCCAGGATACAAGTGCTACAGGAAGGACAGAAAGGGAGGCAAGAGAGGAGGGGGTGTGGTGTTTTTGATAAGGGATAGCATTACAGCTGTGCTGAGGGAGGATATTCCCGGAAATACATCCAGGGAAGTTATAAGAAATAAGAAAGGGATGATCACCTTATTAGGATTGTATTATAGACCCCCTAATAGTCAGAGGGAAATTGAGAAACAAACTTGTAAGGAGATCTCAGCTATCTGTAAGAATAATAGGGTGATTATGGTAGTGTTAAGGGTTTAGATGGAGAGGAATTTCTTAAGTGTGTACAAGAAAATTTTCTGATTCAGTATGTGGATGTACCTACTAGAGAAGGTGCAAAACTTGACCTACTCTTGGGAAATAAGGCAGGGCAGGTGACTGAGGTGTCAGTGGGGGAGCACTTTGGGGCCAGCGACCATAATTCTATTAGATTTTAAATAGTGATGGAAAAGGATAGACCAGATCTAAAAGTTGAAGTTCTAAATTGGAGAAAGGCCAATTTTGACGGTATTAGGCAAGAACTTTCGAAAGCTGATTGGGTGCAGATGTTTGCAGGTAAAGGGACGGCTGGAAAATGGGAAGCCTTCAGAAATGAGATAACGAGAATCCAGAGAGAGTATATTCCTGTTAGGGTGAAAGGGAAGGCTGGTAGGTATTGGGAATGCTGGATGACTAAAGAAATTGGGGGTTTGGTTAAGAAAAAGAAGGAAGCATATGTCAGGTACAGACAGGATAGATCGAGTGAATCCTTAGAAGATTATAAAAGCAGTAGGAGTATACTTAAGAGGGAAATCAGGAGGGCAAAAAGGGGACATGAGATAGCTTTGGCAAATAGAATTAAGGAGAACCAAAAGGCTTTTTACAAATACATTTAGGACAAAAGGGTAACTAGGGAGAGGATAGGGCCCCTCAAAGATTAGAGCTGAAAATGTGTTGCTAGAAAAGCGCAGCAGGTCAGGCAGCATCCAAGGAGCAGGAGAATCGGCGTTTTGGGCATGAGCCCCTCTTCAGGAATGGTGATTTGTCAAGAAGGGCTCATGCCCGAAACGCCGATTCTCCTGCTCCTTAGATGCTGCCTGACCTGCTGCACTTTTCCAGCAACACATTTTCAGCTCTGCTCTTCAGCATCTGCAGTCCTCACTTTCTCCCCTCAAAGATTAGCAAGGCGGCTTTTGTGTGAAGACGCAGAAAATGGGGGAGATACTAAACAAATATTTTGCATCAGTATTTACTGTGGAAAAGGATATGACAACATAGACTACAGGGAAATAGATGGTGACAGCTTGCAAAATGTCCAAATTACAGAGGAGGAAGCACTGGATGTCTTGAAACGCACAAAGGTGGATAAATCCCCAGGACCTGATCAGGTGTACCCGTGAACTCTGTGGGAAGCTCGAGAAGTGATTGCTGGCCCCCTTGCTGAGATATTTGTATCATCGATAGTCACAGGTGAGGTACCGGAAGACTGGAGGTTGGCTAACGTGGTGCCACTGTTTAAGAAGGGCGGTAAGGACAAGTCAGGGAACTATAGACCAGTGAGCCTGATGTTGGTGGTGGGCAAGTTGTTGGAGGGAACTCTGAGGGACAGGATGTGCATGTGTTTGGAAAGACAAGGACTGATTAGGGATAGTCAACATGGCTTTGTTCGTGGGAAATCATGTCTCACAAACTTGATTGAGTTTTTTGAAGAAGTAACAAAGAAGATTGATGAGGGCAGAGCAGTAGATGTGATCTTTATGGACTTCAGTAAGGCGTTCGACAAGGTTCCCTATGGGAGACTGATTAGCAAGGTTAGATCTCATGGAATACAGGGGGAACTAGTCATTTGGATACAGAACTGGATCAAAGGTAGAAGACAGAGGGTGGTGGTGGAGGGTTATTTTTCAGAGTGGAGGCCTGTGACCAGTGGAGTGCCACAAGGATCGTGGATCCTCTACTTTTTGTCATTTACATAAATGATTTGGATGGGAGCATAAGAGGTAGAGTTAGTAAGTTTGCAGATGACACCAAAATTGGAGGTGTAGTGGACAGCGAAGAGGGTTACCTCAGATTACAACAGGATCTCGATCAGTTGGGCCAACGGGTTGAAAAGTGGTAGATGGAGTTTAATTCAGATAAATGTGAGGTGTTGCATTTTGGGAAAGCAAATCTTAGCAGGGGTTATACACTTAATGGTAAGGTCCAAGGGAGTGTTGCTGAACAAAGGGACCTTGGAGTGAAGGTTCATAGCTCCTTGAAAGTGGAGTTTCAGGTAGATAGGATAGTGAAGAAGGCATTAAGCATGCTTTCCTCTATTGGTCAGAGTATTGAGTACAGGAGTTGGGAGGTCATGTTGCGGCTGTACAGGACATTGGTTGGGCCACTGTTGGAATATTTCATGCAATTCTGGTCTCCTTCCTGTCGGAAAGATGTTGTGAAACTTGAAAGGGTTCAGAAAAGATTTACAAGGATGTTGCCAGGATTGGAGGGTTTGAGCTACAGGGAGAGGCTGAACAGGCTGGGGCTGTTTTCCCTGGAGCGTCGGAGGCTGAGGGGTGACCTTATAGAGGTTTAAAAAATCATGAGGGGCATGGATAGAATAAACAGACAAAGTCTTTTCCCTGGGGTGGGGGAGTCCAGAACTAAAAGACAAAGGTTTAGGGTGAGAGGGGAAAGATATAAAAGAGACTTACAGGGTAACTTTTTCACTCAGAGGGTGGTGTGTGTATTGAATGAGCTGCCAGAGGAAGTGGTGGAGGCTGGTTCAATTGCAACATTTAAGAGGCATCTGGATGGGTATATGAATAGGAAGGATTTGGAGAGATATGGGCCGGGTGCTGGCTTGTGGGACTAGATTGGGTTGGGATATCTGGTCGGCATGGATGGGTTGGACCGAAGGGTCTGTTTCCATGCTGTACATCTCTATGACTCTATGGCTCTATGAGAGGGTCTGCGTGAGTGTGTGTGTGTGTGTGTGTGTGTGTGTGTGTGTCTTTGTGTGTGTGTGTCTCTTTGTGTGTGTGTGTGTGTGTGTGTGTGCGTCTGTGTGTGTGCCTGTGTGTCTGTGTCTGATTGGACAGGTCCTATGAAACAGATCTGTCGGGTTTGAGAGGGTCAATGTCGATTCTCTCGACGCACACACTGGAAGAGAAAAAGGTAGTTTTTAAAGTTGCACAATGCAGATTTATTGTTACAAGGGGACATAGGTTTTTTATTACAAAGTGGAGTTAAGGCACAAGGTGCTCCAAGGTATGGAAGCTAAAGGTAACCTTCAAGCCTATTGTTTTCGCATTGTGTCCACTAGATTCTGACAGCTTCAGGGACATTTTACTGAATCAAATGTTTCTCTGGGTTCCACACTTGCTTCTGAGAAAGAAGGTTACTGGTTCAGATCTCCCTCCAAAAACTCAACACCAAAATCTTGCTGCTCTTGCCTCATGGCTGACAGACTGCCATTGGAGGGTGTTGATATTAAACTCTATTGGAAAACTTAATAGAACAATAGATTATTTAATTACTAAACAATAAATGTTCCAATACAGTAACCTCCCATAAACACACTCTCTGTGGTGTCCATCAGAGAAGCAGGTTTTAGATGTGCAAGTCAAAGCCCACATGGTGATGGGTCAACTGCTCGAAATTGGGATTAGAATTGTCAAGTGCTTGATTTTGATTTGTTGTGGACCAGACCAAACCTCCTCAACATATGTTAAGAGGATAACTTAGACCCTAATGTTTTCAGATTTTACAGACATTCTAGATGCAGTTTGATTGGTCAAACTACCAGATTTGAAGCAAAACACACTTTATTCATACACTATAGTTAAAATACAACAAAAGAAAGAAGAAATTGGAAATACCTTAACTCTACTGGAATAGCAGATTATTTAGTTAATAAACAGTAACTTACAGTACAGTAACGTCCCATTAACACACCCATGGCAAAAGGCAAATTTGGTAAAATAGATTGTTTCACATACATTTCTCCAGTCCAGGAGGAAAACCATCTGAAGAAGTCTCTGAGAGAGAGAGTATCAGAGAGAGATGCACTGCAGTTCCTAAACCCAGCTTCAAGATCCCAGCAACTGCTACTGAGCTAAAACTAAAATTCTTGGTTCTGTTGGAGCTTGACTCCACCCATCCAGGCTGCATCTATTGTTCTGAGTTTTTAAAAAAACCGAAGGCCTCACAAGCTGTTGACTTTATTAGCTTTGGAACAGACTGCCATCATCTCTGGCACAACCTTTCTTCAAAAGAAAATGACAGAATGCATATCTAACAGACGCAAAGGGCCAAAGGGCCTTTATCTGTGCTGTAGATCTCTAAGATGAGAAGGCATTCCAGCAGCCCTCCTGACCAGTGTCCACCTTTCAACCAAGTCCTGCCAACAGATTATTTGTCACTACCTCACGACTGACAGTGAGATCTTTGACTGCTGTGTTCTCCTACATTTCAATGGTAACCATTCTTCAGAATCCATAGAATTCCTACAGTGTGGAAACAGGGCCTTTGGCCCAACAAGTCCACACCGACCCTCTGAAGGGCATTCCACCCAGAATCATTCCCCTACATTTACCCCTGACTAATGCACCTAACCATCCCTGAGCACTATCGGGCAATTTAGCTTGGCCAATTCACCTGACCTGCGCATCTTTCTAGTGTGGGAGGAAACCGGAGCACCCGGAGGAAACCCACGCAGACACGGGGAGAATGTGCAAACTCCTCACACAGTTGCCTGAGGCTGGATTCGAACCTGGGTCCCTGGTGCTGGGAAGCAGCAGTGCTAACCACTGAGCTGCCGCGCTACCCCAAGCCCCACTAAAGAAGTGCTTCATTGGTTGCAAAGCAAGTAACGTTCAAGTGACTAGCAATGACCATTTCCATGCAAAGAGGAATTTCAATCACCACCCCTTGACATGCAATGACATTGAAGGAGCTCCAACATAAAGAAGCTTGGCACCATCTGAGATTCTCTCTTGGATATATTCTCTATATATTTCTATTGTCTTATGAGAATGCAATGGGATGGCAAGGCCTACGTTCACTGAATAAAAAGAAGGGAATCTCATTGAAGCACACTATGTTCTGACAGGACTTGACTGACTGGTTGCTGGGATAATGTTTCCCCTTCTCTCAAAATTCGAGGACCAGGGCTCACAGTTTGAGGATACGGGTGGGCCATTTAAGACTGAGATGAGGAGGAATTTCTTCACTCAGAGCAGGGGGCGGGGAGGGGGTGGGGTTGGGGTTTGAGGCGGTGGGGAATATCTGTGAAACTCTTGCCCAACCAATGCTGTGGAGGCCAAGTCGCTGAACATACTTAAGAAAGAACTCGAGGAATTTCTATACACTAATGGCATCAAGGGGTAGAGAATGGGAGCATGGCGTTGAGAATCTGATTGAATGGCAGAGATTGTTTGATGCGGACTGTTTTCTAAGTTTCTAAGACAAAGTAAACTGCTTGAATGGCATCCCAGTGATCACTGGAAGTCTTCACTCCCTGATCCATTGATGCATAATAGCAGACATGAGATACAGCGGCCCAGATGGATGACAGCAAATCATCCACGCTCTTCATCAGCACCTTCCAAACCCTCATAACCCAACCGTCTAGAAACACTAGGGCAGCCGTCCAGCAGGGAAGACCATGGAGCAGCAATGGCAGGGGTTTCTGGGAGTAATTCGGGAGGCAGAGCAGAAAATCATCCCAAGGAGGATGGCGCACACTGAGGGGTGGATAACCTTGGCTGACGAGGGACAGCATGAAAGCAAAAGCTTGCAATGTGGTGAAGATTAAAGCCAGAGGAACTGGGAAGCCATTAAAAACCAGCAGAGGAGAACCAGAAAAGCAATAATGGGGGTAGAAATATGAAATATGAAGATTGCAAGAGATTTTTCTTTGATATTTAAAAGGTAAAAGAGAGGCGAAAGTGGGTGTTGGAGTGCTGGAAAATAAGGCTCGAGGTTTTGGGGTACAAAGAAATGGCAGAGCAACTGAGTAGGTATTTTGCATCAGATTTCACGGTGAAAGACTCCAGCAGCAGACCAGAACTTCAAGAGAGTCAGGGGCAGAGATGAGAGCAGTGGTCATCACTAATGAGAAGGTGCTTGAAAAGCTGAAAGTTTGGATATATCACCCAGATCAGATGGTCAACATCCTGGAGTTGTGAAGGAGATTGCAGAGGCCATTGTCAGTGATGGATTAGATGCCCGACAGTATGGAAACAGGCCCTTGGGCCCAACAAGTCCACATTAACCCTCTGAAGAGGAACTCACCCAGACCCAATCCCCTACCCTGGACTTACCCCTGACTAATGCACCGAACACTACAGTCAATTTAGCACAGCCAATTCACCTGACCTGCGCATCTTTGGATTATGGGAGGAAACCAGAGCACCCAGAGGAAACCCACGCAGACACGGGGAGAATGTGCAAACTCCACACAGACATTCACCCGAAGTGGGAATTGAACCTGGCTCCCTGGCACTGTGAGACAGCAGTGCTAACCACTGTGCCACCCAGGATCTTTCAGGAATTGTTTTTAATTTCAAAAATATACTTTGTTCATAAAAGTATTTGGATCTCTATACAATTGGTCATGCCAGTTTAGTGCACACATTACATTGCTTTACACACACACATCAACATTTATTTTTCCTATATACAAGTCTGTGCATTTACTATCCAGCTCTTCTGCTGAAGCGTCAGCAGAGCCCAAATTACTGGGTGGGCCCCCTGTTCTTCTTAGGCAGGCAGCTGTTACACGGTGGACTTTCCCCACCGCGCCTTGGCGGCAGCTGCCCCAAGTTTCAGCGCGTCCCTCAACACGTAGTAGTCCTGGACCTTGGAATGTGCCAGTCTGCAACACTCAGTCGGGGTCAACTCCTTCAGCTGGAAGATCAAGAGGTTTCAGACTGCCCAGAGAGCGTCCTTCACCAGATTGATGATCCTCCAGGCACAGTTGATGTTCGTCTCGGTGTGCGTCCCGGGGAACAGACCGTAGAGCACGGAGACCCGTGTCACAGCGCTGTTTGGGATGAACCTCGATAAACACCACTGCGTTCCTCTCCAGACTTCTGCATAGGCACATTCCAGAAGGAGGTCTCATCCCCCCCCCCCCCCCCCCCCCCCGTAGCCGTTTCGTGGGCAGCGTGCGGTGCGGCAGAGAGTCTGAGCGTGCATAAAGGATCTCAGAGGCGGACCCCTTCTCACCACCGGCCAAGCCATGTCTTGGTGCTTGTTGGAAAGTTCTGGCAATGAGGCATTTTGCCAAATGGCTTTGACAGTCTGCTCAGGGAACCACTCGATAGGATCCACCCTCTCCTTTTCCCGAAGGGTCTCAAGGACACTACGTGCTGACTACTTCCTGACAGACTTGTGGTCAAAGGTGTTTTTCTTCATAAACTTCTCCACGAAGGACAGGTGGTACGGAACGGTCCAACTACTTGGAGCGTTCCGCGGCAGCGAGGCCAGACCCATCCTTTGCAACACCGGGGATCTTTCAGGAATCAGTGGGAGGGTCTCAGAGGACTGGCAAATGGCTAATGTGACACTCCTATTTAAGAAGGGAGGCAGAAGACAGGAAACTACAGGTAGGTTCCCCTGACCTGAACCGTGGGTAAGATTTCTGAGGCCGCTATTAAAGATAACACTGCAGAGTACTTGGAAGTAATTGGTAAAAGAGGGCAGAGTCAGCATGGCTTCGTCAGGGGGAGCGCATGCCTAATGAATCTGCTAGACCTCTTTGAGAAGGTAATGAGCAAGTTAGACATGGGAGAGCCAGTGGATGTGATTGATTTAGATTTCCAGAAGGCCTTCTGACAAGGTGCAGCACAGGAGACTGCTAAATAAGATAACCCATAGTTATAGGGGCAAGGTAATGGCATGGATAGAGGATTGGCTGACTGGCAGAAGGCAGAGAGTAAGGATAAAGGCATCTCTCTCAGGATGGCAGCTGGTAACTACTGAGGTTCCACAGAGATCAGAGTTGGGACCACAACCATTCACGGTATACATGAACAACTTGACGACGGAGCTGAGGACATTGTTGCTAAGATTGCAAATGACACAGAGATAGATCGAGGGGTAGGCAGTGCTGAGGATGTGGGGAGGCTGTAGAAGCACTCTAGGAGAGGGGGCTAAGAAGTGGCAGATGGAGTACGTTGTGTGAAAATTTACGGTCGCGCACTTTGGTAGGAAGGATAGAGGCATAGACAATTTTTCTAAACGTGGAAAGGCTTTGAAAATTTCAAGCTCAAAAAGATTTAGGAGACCTTGTTTAGAATTCTCTTCAGGTTAACATTCAGGTTCAGTTGCATGGAGGAAGGCAAATGCAATGTTAGATTGAGGGCAAGAATACAAGAGCAGGGATGTACTCCTGAGGCTGTATAACGCTCTGGTCAGACTGGATTGGGAGTATTATGAGCAGTTTTGGCACCTGTATCTAAAGGAGGATGTGCTGACATTGGAGAGGGTTCAGGGAAGGTTTATAAGAACGATTCCAGGGATGAAGGGCTTGTCATGTGTGGAACGGTTGACGACTCTGGGCCTGTACTCAGTGGAGTTCAGGAGGATGAGGGGGAATCTCACTGAAACTTACAGAACACTGAGAGGCCTGGAGAGAGTGGACATGGAGAAGATGTTTCAACCAGGAGGAGAGACTAGGACCCAAGGGCACAGCCTCAGAGTGAAGGGACAACCCTTTAGAAACGAGATAAGGAGGAATTTCTCCATCCAGAAGATGGTGAATGTGTGGAACGCATTGCTGCAGAAGATTGTGGAGGCCAAGTCATTGAGAGACTTTAAGACAGAGATAGAAATGTTCTTAAAAGTAAGGGGGGTGGGGTCAAGGGTTACAGGGAGAAGGAAGAAGAGAGGTGTCTAATTCTGCTCCAACGCTGTACTGTCATATCCGCAAGTTCCTCTTCAAGTCACTCACTATCCTGCCTTGGGAAACATATCACCGTTCCTTCAGTGTCGCTGGGTCAAAATCCTGGAACTTCCTCCCTTACGGCATTGTGGGCTGCAGCAGTTCCAGAGGGCAGCTCTCCACCACCTTCTCGAGGGGCAACTCGGGATGGGCAACAAATACTGGCCCAGCCAGTGATACCCATGGCTGAATAAATGACCTGTCTTGAAGTGCTGTGAATTGATGAAAGTTGATAAATGGTGCATATTATTGCGGATCTGAAGACAGCAGAGAGGTGTCTGAGTTAAAGCATTTGGAGATAATTTTGAAAAGTGATCACACGAGGGTCAGGAGTAGATCTAAGTCGAAGCGAGTGGCACTAGGATGAAGAGAGTCAATCAAAAGGATCCCTGGGGTGAATGGCTGTGTGCACTGATACTAATTACGCTTCCTCTCATTGTCAAACTCAGTTGGTCCTCAAAGTCTTTTCCATGATGTCATTAATGTTCAATGTGTAAACAAAACTATCTGATCGACTGAAAACAGACACTGACAAAAATATCTTTTTGAAGATATATGTCTCTGGTTACACCATCTTTTGAGATTCAACCTGAAATTAGAACAAGTTATCTCATTGCCTCATTTCCCTGCTCCTCATGACAACAATATCAACTTGCATTGATATAGCACCTCAAATGTAACATGTTTTCAGGCTCTACATCGGAGTGTGATCAAACACGTTTTAGCAGAGAGTGATACAAGAGGATATTGCCACAGAGAGGGTTTCAGAGCCTCTGAACAGAGGTGTGAGAGCTGGCCGAGGTTAGTGGAGGGGACCCTGCAGCTCAGGAACCAGGAGGCTGAAGGCACCATCTTTGGTACAAGGTATACCTCGGTATAGAATCTTCAGTACAAGTTCTTAGGAATTAAAATGAGAAAAATAAAGGAATTAAGAAGTCCAGCATGGCCAATCATAGGAATAGCTTCGAAAATAGAGCTTTAAGAAGTTCAGCAGAAATGTCTTTCCAACCCAGTCCACGCTGGCACCTGCCCCATGACCATACCAGGCTTCACCTCGGGGCGTCTGAGTCCGGGAGACCGCTCTGGAATCACCTCGAGGGCATTAACACAGAGGCCACCCCAGGCAGAGAGACCCACACCCCAGGCAGAGAGACCCACACCCCGGGCAGAGAGACCTACACCCCGGGCAGAGAGACCCACACCCCAGGCAGAGTGAGCTACAACCTGGGCAGAGAGACCCACACCCCGGGCAGAGAGACCCTCACCCCAGGCAGAGTGAGCCACAACCTGGGCAGAGAGACTCCCACACCCTGGACAGAGAGACCTCCACACCCCGGGCAGAGAGACCCACACCCCAGGCAGAGAGACCTCCACACCCCGGGCAGAGAGACCCACACCCCAGGCAGAGTGAGCCACAACCTGGGCAGAGAGACCCACACACCCCAGGCAGAGAGACCTCCACACCCCGGGCAGAGAGACCCACACCCCAGGCAGAGTGAGCCACAACCTGGGCAGAGAGACCCACACACCGGGCAGAGAGACCTCCACACCCCGGGCAGAGAGACCCACACCCCAGGCAGAGTGAGCCACAACCTGGGCAGAGAGACCCACACACCCTGGACAGAGAGACCTCCACACCCCGGGCAGAGAGACCCACACCCCAGGCAGAGTGAGCTACAACCTGGGCAGAGAGACTCCCACACCCTGGACAGAGACCCACACCCCGGGCAGAGAGACACACACCCCTGGACAGAGAGACCCACACCCCGGACAGAGAGACCCACACCCCGGGCAGAGAGACACACACCCCTGGCAGAGAGACCCACACCCCGGACAGAGAGACCCACACCCCGGGCAGAGAGACCTACACCCCGGGCAGAGAGACACACACCCCTGGACAGAGAGACCCACACCCCGGGCAGAGACACCCACACCCTGGACAGAGAGACCCACACCCCGGACAGAGAGACCCACACCCCGGGCAGAGAGACCTACACCCAGGGCAGAGAGACCCACACACCGGGCAGAGAGACCCACACACCGGGCAGAGAGACCCACACCCCAGGCAGAGAGACCCACACCCCAGGCAGAGAGACCCACACCCCAGGCAGAGAGACTCCCACACCCTGGACAGAGACCCACACCCCGGGCAGAGAGACCTACACCCCAGGCAGAGAGACCCACACCCCAGGCAGAGAGACCCACACCCCAGGCAGAGAGACCCACACCCCAGGCAGAGTGAGCCACAACCTGGGCAGAGAGACTCCCACACCCCGGGCAGAGAGACCCACACCCCGGGCAGAGAGACCCACACCCCGGGCAGAGAGACTCCCACACCCCGGGCAGAGTGAGCCACAACCTGGGCAGAGAGACTCCCACACCCCGGGCAGAGAGACCCACACCCCGGGCAGAGAGACCCACACCCCGGGCAGAGAGACCCACACCCTGGACAGAGAGACCCACACTCTGGGCCGAGAGACCCACACCCTGGACAGAGAGACCCACACCCCGGGCAGAGAGACCCACACCCTGGACAGAGAGACCCACACCCCGGGCAGAGAGACCCACACCCTGGACAGAGAGACACACACCCCGGGCAGAGAGACCCACACCCTGGACAGAGAGACACACACCCCGGACAGAGAGACCCACACCCTGGACAGAGAGACACACACCCCGGGCAGAGAGACCCACACCCTGGACAGAGAGACCCACACCCTGGACAGAGAGACCCACACCCCGGGCAGAGAGACCCACACCCTGGACAGAGAGACCCACACCCTGGGCAGAGAGACCCACACACCCCGGGCAGAGAGACCCACACACCCCGGGCAGAAAGACACACACTCCGGGCCAAGAGACCCACACCCCGGGCAATGAGATGCCACAATCCCATGCAGAGAGACCCCCTTCCCTGGGAAGAGAAACTCCACACAAGGTAGGTGATGAGGCCAAGAATCAAAGGCTGAGAAGGGAGAAGATGGAAGATGAAGCACCAAAGAGAAAAAAAACAAGAGAAAGTAAAGGAAAAAGAAGGAGCAGGGAGTCCGAGTGAAACATCCGAGAGATAGGGATGGGGTGCAGAGCCTGGAGGAGTTGACAAAGAGAGGGAGGGATGTAGGGGTTGGAGGAGGTGACACAGATAGGGAGAGTGTAGGGACTGGAGGGGGTGACAGAGATAGTGAGGGATGTAGGAGCTGGAGGAGGTGACACAGATAGGGAGAGTGTAGGGACTGGAGGGGGTGACAGAGATAGAGTGGGATATAGGGGCTGGAGGAGTTGACAAAGAGAGGGAGGGATGTAGGGGCTGGAGGAGGTGACAGAGATAGCAAGGGATGTAGGGACTGGAGGAAGTGACACAGATAGGGAGAGTGTAGGGATTGGAGGAAGTGAAAGAGATAGGGAGGGATGTAAGAGCTGGAGGAGGTGATAGAGATAGGGAGGGATGTAGGGACTAGAAGGGGTTAGGAAGATAGGGAGGGATGTAGGAGCAGGGGGAGGTGACAGAGATAGGGAGGGATGTATGGGCTGGAGGAGGTGAGAGAGATAGGGAGGGATGTAGGGGCTGAAATGGGTTAGGGAGATAGGGAGGGATGTCGGAGCTGGAGGAGGTGACAGAGATAGGGAGGGATGTAGGAGCTGGAGGAGGTGACAGAGATAGGGACGGATGTAGGGACTGGAGGAGGTGACAGAGATAGGGAGGGATGTAGGGGTTTAGTGGAGGTGACAGAGATAGGGAGGGTTGTAGGGGCTGGAGGAGGTGATAGTGATAGGGAGGGATGTAGGGGCTGGAGGAGGTGACAGAGATAGGGAGGGATTTAGGAGCTGGAGGAGGTGACAGAGATAGGGAGGGATGTAGGGGCTGGAGTGGTTTAGAGAGATACGGAGGGTTGTGGGGACTGGAGAAGGTGACAGAGATGGGGAGGGATGTAGGAACTGGAGGAGGTGACAGAGATAGGGAGAGTGTAGGGACTGGAGGGGGTGACAGAGATAGGGAGAGTGTAGGGACTGGAGGAGGTGACAGAGATAGGGAGAGTGTAGGGACTGGAGGGGGTGACAGAGATAGGGAGGGATGTAGGGACTGGAGGGGGTTAGGGAGATAGGAAGGGATGTAGGAGCTGGGGGAAGTGACAGAGATAGGGAGGGATGTAGGGGCTGTTGGAGGTGACAGAGATAGGGAGGGATGTAGGGGCTGTTGGAGGTGACAGAGATAGGGAGGGATGTAGGGACTGGAGGGGGTTAGAGAGATAGGGAGGGATGTAGGGGCTGGGGGAGGTGACAGAGATAGGGAGGGATGTAGGGGTTTAGTGGAGGTGACAGAGATAGGGAGGGTTGTAGGGGCTGGAGGAGGTGACAGTGATGGGGAAGGATGTCGGGGCTGGAGGAGGTGACAGAGTTAGGGAGACTGTAGGGACTGGAGGGGGTTAGGGAGATAGGGAAGGATGTAGGTGCTGGAGGAGGTGAGAGAGATAGGGAGGGATGTAGGGACTGGAGGAGGTGACAGAGTTAGGGAGACTGTAGGGACTGGAGGGGGTTAGAGAGATAGGGAGAGATGTCGGGGCTGGAGGAGGTGAGAGAGATAGGGAGGGATGTAGGGACGGGAGGAGGTGACAGAGATAGGGAGGGGTGTCGGGGCTGGAGGAGGTGACAGAGATAGGGAGGGATGTAGGGGTTTAGTGGAGGTGACAGAGATAGGGAGGGTTGTAGGGGCTGGAGGAGGTGATAGTGATAGGGAGGGATATAGGAGTTGGAGGAGGTGACAGAGATAGGGAGGGATTTAGGAGCTGGAGGAGGTGACAGAGATAGAGAGGGATGTAGCCGCTGGAGGATGTGAGAGAGATAGGGAGGGATGTAGGGACTGGAGGGGGTTAGGGAGATAGGAAGGGATGTAGGAGCTGGAGGAAGTGACAGAGATAGGGAGGGATGTAGGGACTGGAGGAGGTGACAGAGATAGGGAGGGATGTAGGGGCTGTAGGAGGTGACAGATATAGGAAGGGATGTAGGGACTGGAGGAGGTGACAGAGATAGGGAGGGATGTAGGGGCTGTAGGAGGTGACAGATATAGGAAGGGATGTAGGGACTGGAGGAGGTGACAGAGATAGGGAGGGATGTAGGGGCTGTAGGAGGTGACAGATATAGGAAGGGATGTAGGGACTGGAGGAGGTGACAGAGATAGGGAGGGATGTAGGGGCTGTAGGAGGTGACAGATATAGGAAGGGATGTAGGGACTGGAGGAGGTGACAGAGATAGGGAGGGATGTAGGAACTGGAGGAGGTGACAGAGATAGGGAGGGATTTAGGGGCTGGAGGAGGTGACAGAGATAGAGAGGGATTTAGGGGCTGGAGGAGGTGACAGAGTTAGGGAGACTGTAGGGACTGGAGGGGGTTAGGGAGATAGGGAAGGATGTAGGTGCTGGAGGAGGTGAGAGAGATAGGGAGGGATGTAGGGACTGGAGGAGGTGACAGAGATAGGGAGGGATGTAGGGACTGGAGGAGGTGACAGAGTTAGGGAGACTGTAGGGACTGGAGGGGGTCAGAGAGATAGGGAGAGATGTCGGGACTGGAGGAGGTGAGAGAGATAGGGAGGGATGTAGGGACTGGAGAAGGTGACAGAGATAGGGAGGGATGTAGGGGCTGGCGGAGATGAGAGAGATAGGGAGGGATGTTGGGACTGGAGGAGGTGACAGAGATAGGGAAGGATGTAGGGACTGGAGGAGGTGAGAGAGATAGGGAGGGATGTCGGGGCTGGAGGAGGTGACAGAGATAGAGAGGGATGTAGGGGCTTAGTGGAGGTGACAGAGATAGGGAGGGTTGTAGGGGCTGGAGGAGGTGACAGTGATGGGGAAGGATGTCGGGGCTGGAGGAGGTGATAGAGATAGGGAGGGATATAGGAGTTGGAGGAGGTGACAGAGATAGGGAGGGATTTAGGAGCTGGAGGAGGTGACAGAGATAGGGAGGGATGTAGGAGCTCGAGGGGGTTAGAGAGATAGGGAGGGATGTAGGAGCTGGAGGCGGTGACAGCGATAGGGAGGGATGTAGGGACTCGAGGGTGTTAGTGAGATAGGGAGGGATATAGGGACTGGAGGAGGTGACACAGAGAGGGAAGGTTGTAGGAGCAGGAGGAGGTGACAGTGACAGAGAGGGATGTCGGGACTGGAGGAGGTGACACAGATAGGGAGAGTGTAGGGACTGGAGGAGGTGACAAAGATAGGGAGGGATGTAGGAGCTGGAGGAGGTGATAGAGATAGGGAGGGATGTAGGGGCTGGAGGGCGTTTAGGGAGGTAGGGAGGGATGTAGGAGCTGGAGGAGGTGACAGAGATAGGGAGACTGTAGGGACTGGCGGAGGTGACAGAGATAGATAGGGATTTAGGGGCTGGAGGGGTTTAAGAGTGAATGGGAGGGCTGTAGGGGCTGGAGGAGGGTACAGAGATAGGGAGACTGTAGGGACTGGAGAAGGTGACAGAGAGAGGGAGGGATGTAGGGACCGGAGGAGGTGACAGAGATAGGGAGGGATGTAGGGACTGGAGGAGGTGACAGAGATAGGGAGGGATGTAGGGACTGGAGGAGGTGACAGAGATAGGGAGGGATGTAGGGACTGGAGGAGGTGACAGAGAGAGGGAAGGTTGTAGGAGCAGGAGGAGGTGACAGTGACAGAGAGGGATGTCGGGACTGGAGGAGGTGACACAGATAGGGAGAGTGTAGGGACTGGAGGAGGTGACAAAGATAGGGAGGGATGTAGGAGCTGGAGGAGGTGATAGAGATAGGGAGGGTTGTAGGGACTGAAGGAGGTGACAGAGATAGGGAGGGATGTAGGGACTGGAGAAGGTGACAGAGATAGGGAAGGATATAGGGGCTGGAGGAGGTGACAGAGATAGGGAGGGATGTAGGAGCTGGAGGAGGTGATAGAGATAGGGAAGGATATAGGGGCTGGAGGAGGTGACAGAGAGAGGGCCGGATGTAGGGGCTGGAGGAGGTGACGGAGATAGGAAGAGATGTAGGGGCTGGAGGAGATGACAGAGATAGGGAGGGGGTGTTGGGGCTGAAGGGGGTTAGAGAGATAGGGAGGGCAGTAGGGGCTGGAGGAGGTGATGGAGATAGGGAGTGATGTAGTAGCTCGAGGGGTTTAGAGAGATAGGGAGGGGTGTAGGGGCTGGAAGGGGTGACAGGGATGGGGGGGGCGTAGGGACTGGAGGAGGTGACAGAGATAGGGATGCTGTAGGGATTGGAGGAGGTGACAGAGATAGAGAGGGACGTAGGGACTGGAGGAGGTGACAGAGATAGGGATGCTGTAGGGGCTGGAGGAGGTGACAGAGATAGGGATGCTGTAGGGATTGGAGGAGGTGACAGAGATAGAGAGGGACATAGGGACTGGAGGAGGTGACAGAGATAGGGATGCTGTAGGGGCTGGAGGGGGTTAGAGAGATAGGGAGGGATGTAGGGCCTGGAGTGGGTTACAGTGATTGAGTGGTGTAGAGGGATTAGAGGGTGTTAGAGATAGAGAGAGGACTGTCGGGACTGGAGGAAGTTACTGAGATAGGGAGGGATGTCGGGACTGGAGGGGGTTACAGAGATAGGGGGGATGTAGAGACTTGAGGAAATTACAGAGATATGTGAGGGATGTAGGGGCTGGAGGAGGTAACAGAGATAGGGAGGGATGTAGGAGCTGGAGGAGGTAACAGAGATTGGGAGGGATGTAGGAGCTGGAGGAGGTAACAGAGATTGGGAGGGATGTAGGAGCTGGAGGAGGTAACAGAGATAGGGAGGGATGTAGGGGCTGGAGGAAGTTACAGAGATAGGGAGGGATGGAGAGACTGGAGGATGTAACAGAGATAGGGAGGGATATGGGGCTGGGGGAGGTAACAGAGATAGGGAAGGATGGAGGGACTAGAGGAGGTAACAGAGATAGAGAGGGATGTAGGGGCTGGAGGAGGTTACAGAGATAGGGAGGAAACATGCAATGTAGAATTTAGAAAGCAATTTGTTATGGTTTGGTATGACTCATTATGGCTTGGTATGGTTCGGTATGGTTTGGTATGATTGGATATGGTTTGCTATGGCTCGGATGGTTCGGTGTGGCTCGGTACAGTTCAGTATGGCTTGCTCTGATTGGATATGGATCGGTATGGTTCGGTATGGCTTGGTATGATTGGGTATGGTTTGGTATGGTTTGGTATGGTTCGGTATGGCTCGGCATGTCTCGGTATGGCTCAATATGGTTTAGTATGCTTCGGTATGGTTTGGAATAGTTTGGTATGATTGGACATGGTTTGGTATAGCTCGGTATGGTTGGGTTTGACTCGGCATGGTTCAGTATGGTTTGGCATGATTGGATATGGTTCGGTTTGGCTCGGTATGATTTGGTATGGTTTGGTTGGTTCAGTATGGTTTGGTATGATTAGATATGGTTTGGTATAGTTCGGTATGGTTTGGTATGATTGGATATGGCTTGGTATGCTTTGGTATGATTGGATATGGTTTGGTATGGTTCGGTATGATTGGATATGGTTTGGTATGGTTCGGTATGGTTTGCTATGGTTCGGTGTGGTTCGGTATGGTTCGGGACACCCACAGGTGAGCTCAGAATGAACATACGACGATGGAAGTGAGCCTGGTTCTCCACCCAGGCAGCATTGTCATTCTGAGTAACACCAACAAGGAGTGGTACCTGCTTACAGAGAAACTGAAGGTAGAAGGACTTGGGGGATACTGCAGAGATGGAAAACCGACAAGTTGTTATTATGACTATACTTGATCTAGTTATTGTTAGTTAAACCCAGTATTGTACTCTCTAAGTTACAAACCCCAAAAGCACCAAAAACAATTGTAAACATTTGTTACCAAGCCATCAGCTGTCTTGGTCTCTGCTTTGGACTTATTTTCTTTTCATCCCCTAAGACTGTCAGACATTAGAGAAGAAGTAGGCCATTCAGCCCATTGAGTCTGCTCTGCCATTCATTGGCTGAACTGATCACCCTCAACTGCACTTTGCTGCCTTTCTTCATAACACTTGTTTCTTTTACTGATAAAGAAATCTGTCCCCATGATTCTGATAGTGAGAAGACTCCAGATGGGTATTTGAAGAGAGAGGACTTAAACATTGCACTGAAGAGCTGCATTTCTTGATCTGCTGTGCACCGATGTAAATAAAGCAGTGTCGTGCTACATCATGAATTGAAGAGTCTTAATTAGTGAGGGTCACTCTCAGAGTTGGTGTATGTGCAGAAATCCAGAGACTATCTCGACGTGCAGATAGCAGTGTTGGCTTAAAGCATAGATAGATCATGGAGATACTGATGGGTAAAAACCCCTCCAGAGCTGGGATCTGAAGTTACAGCAAGACCCAGGGACACCCTGCACTGGGAAGCTGATGAATAGAATTTAACAACTCTGGCGGTCGGTCACTCACTGAGGATTTCTCAGCTCTGAACAGCTCTTGTAGCCACAGTTTTTATATGGTTGGTCAGTTTCTGTCTCCCTGCTCCTGTACAAAACTCCATGAAACCTACCTCTTTCACTCAACCTTTGGTCATCTGCCCCGGCGTCTCCTTTTATTTTGCTTTATAACACTGGAGGTTAGCCTAAGGTGCTACGTAAATGCAGCTTGTTGCTGTCCTTGCCCTACTTTGGGACGGACAGTCACCCCACCAGGATGTTACACAAGTACTTTTGAAGTCTAAATGCCACATCTCTCTCCCTTTTCCTTTGAAACAAACATCCCCACCCACCCTGCACTCCTCCCCAGCTCAAATGAAAAACACATCCTTTTGTCAGGCTGTTACAAGGTCACTAGATCTTGTGGTGAATAAATTGTGCCAAAGATTGCAGGGTATGAAGAAAAACAACAACGGGTTCTGGTTACTCTATTACATGAACATTCTTCAAGCAGGAGATTTAATTTTAAGAAAAGTTCATATGAGGGGATGGCGTTGGGGGAGGGGATGAATACGGTGATCCTGTACTTTTTAAACTGGGCTTAAACTCTAAGGCTGTAAAAGAGCACAAGAAAAGTGGGAATATGTAGGAGGGAATCAGCAAGAGAACTGACTTGCTGATGTCAAATGGGCATCACTGATCGATGGTTCAGTACGTACTGTTCCAGCACAGTACTCTCGCAGAGCTGCGTCATGTAGCTTTTTCTGATAGTACGGAGCGAGCTGGGGAGGGGGGGGGAAGGGAGGAGAAACTTGCAGACTGTTGGCTGGGAATCTCTGGAGGATGCTCGGCTCGGGTCTCGGGGTTCGGTTGGCTGTTCACCGTGCGACACGGCTACAATCCAACCAGCCGGAGAAAGAAAGACATCTCTATCGGTTTACAGCCAAGGGCGCGTTTTACGAATCGCGCTGACCGTTTCTCAGGCAGGAAACGCAGCAGGCAATTTCAACACAGCTAGATCCCACGAGCAGGGTAATCCCGCTGGACTCGTCAGCTGGGACTTCAGATGGCGTGGGATCGAATTCCACCTTGGGAGATCGTAAAAACAAAAGGCATGAAAGAACTGGAAACCTGAAACGAAAACAGAAAATTGCAGGAAAAGCTCTGGCAGCATCTGTGGAGAGAAAGCAGAGTTAACGTTTCATGTTGAGTGTCCCTTCTTATACGCATGGAAACAGACCCTTCGGTCTAACCAGTCCATGCTGACCATAATCCCAAACTAAATTAGTCCCACCCGCCTGCGCCTGGCCCACATCCCTCTAAATTAGAGTGGTGCTGGAAAAGCACAGCAGACCAGGCAGCATCCGAGGAGCAGGAAAATTGACGTTTCGGGCAAAAGCCCTCCATCAGGAATGCCCTTCATCAGGCAGGAGCCCTCATTCCTGATGACGGACTCCTGCCCGAAACGTCTATTTTCCTGCTCCTCGGATGCTGCCTGGTCTGCTGTGCTTTTCCAGCACCACTCTGATCTAGACTCTGATCTCCAGCATCTGCAGTCCTCACTTTTGCCCATAACCCTCCAACCCTTTCCTGTTCATATATCAATCCAAATGTTATTACTGTACCAACATCCACCACTTCCTCAAGGCAGTTCATTTCACACGCAAACCACTCCTTCTGTAAAAGATTTGCCCCTCACGTCTTTTTTAAAACTCTCACCTTAAATATGTGCCTCCTACTCTTGAATTCCCCCATCCTAGGGAAAAGACACCTATCATCAACTCTATCTATACCCCTCATTATTTTATAAACTTCTATCAGGCCACCTCTCAACCTCCTACCCTCTAATGAGAAAAGTCCCAGCCCATCCAGCCTTTCTTTATAACGCAAACCTCCCCATTCTTGGCAATATTCTGTTTCAGGTTGATAGCGAAACCTGAATTCCGTAAAAACTTCAGGCTTGAAAGCTGGGTCAATGGTGTACATCTGACCATCATCGATTGTTGGAAAAACCCATCTGGTACACCAATGTCCTT